>NC_090743.1:112121894-112144394 GCF_036898095.1 Palaemon carinicauda | reverse complement strand
TTACGCTGTTTCGAGGTTACTAATGCGCCCCATGAAAATATAAAAATTAATTTCAAGCGTCGTTCCGTCTTACATCGTTAGCGTCGTAAAGAATTGTGAACTAGTTTCTAGCAGGCAGAGGATGAATACACTTTGTGGTGGTTGCGGGCGAGGAAGACGGAGTCTCTCAGTTCCAGTGATACGCCATTTTCTCTCTCTCTCTCTCTCTCTCTCTCTCTCTCTCTCTCTCTCTCTCTCTCTCTCTCTCTCTCTCTCTCTCTCTCTCTCTCTCTCTCGTTTTTTTAACTTTTTGCCCTTCATTATGGCTCCAAAGCATAAGGCAGATTCTTCTGATGGTAGTGCATCAAAGAAAAGAGAGGCCATCATAATGGAAGTGAAATTAGATATTATTAAGCGGTCTAAAAACGGTAAAACGCCAATGAACATTGGGCCAATCGCTTGGCCTTAGTCGTTCAACCGTGGCTACTATTCTTAAGAATAAAGAGCGCATCGTTGAACATGTGAAAGGATCTGCTCCTATGAAATCAACAGTGGTAACCAAGCAGCGTAGTGGTCTAATTATTAAAATGGAAAGATTATTAGTGCTTTGGTTGGAAGATCAAAATCAACGGCGTATTTTGGTGAGCCTAATGGTGATTCACGAAAAGGCTAAAAGGTTGTTTGAAGTGTTGAAAAAAAAGGGGGGGAAGAAAGTGAAAGTGGAGAGTTTTCGGCTAGTAGGAGTTGGTTTAAGCGATTTAAGGCTCGGGCCAATTACCATAACCTTAAAATGCAAGGTGAAGCTGCTAGTAGGGATGAGAAAGCAGCAAGTGAATTTCCTATAGCTTTGGTTGAGATAATTAGGGAGGGGGTTATTCTGTTTATAAAGTGTTCAATGTGGATGAGACAATAGTACAATACTTTACAGTACAGTACAGTACGTATAGAGTAATCTATTTATGGTATTCCGACTTACACTGAAATTCGGGTTACACTGCGTATTAAGAACGGATCAACGTCGTAATCCGAGGACCCCCTGTATGTGTTTTAGTTATTCATTATTTCAGCTGTTGTGAGTAAAACAGGTAGAATAGTTTATCCCTTAAATACCTTAGGGAAATTAAAGTTTTTTTTCTTTTCTTGGAAATTGCTTAACCTGTTAACCGTCTCCGACGTCATATGCCGTCCTCCATTTTCTTTGCGCAACCGCACTTGACGGCATATGACGTCCACCACTTTAGAAGATACTTTCAAGGTGTCTTCGACAGCATATCACGCTCATACGTATAGAAAACGAAAGGAACATCGTCTGGCAACACCCTCGCCAAATCTGGTAATCATTGGCAACTGCGTTCACTCGATACAACGTTTAGTAGAACTGTTTCTTCAGTACGCATTTGGCGTTCGGCTGAGACGGGTCTCCTGTATTTTTCTCATCTCCCCGCTACCCTCCCCCCTACCCTTCACGATGAGCGCTCGTAAAAAAATTACGCTATCAGAGGAGGAAATACGATTTATGATTGAGGAAAGTACTGATGGAGAAGAAAGTATTGATGGTGAAGAGGAAATTCAAGATGAGAGTGATAGCTCCACGTGCTCTAGTGAGAATGAAGATGAATTTTCATCGAGTGATGACGAAAACGTTTTGCCGTCTGACTGGACGAGGAAAGGAAAGAGCAAGCTTCCCTTCACATTTCGTGGAGATAGTGGTGTAAAGTTCATCATCATAGATAAGGAAAATCCAATGGAATATTTTGCAAAATTTTTTGATGAAGAAGTTATTGATTATCTCGTGACAGAAACTAACAGATATGCAGGGGAATTTCTAGATGAAAACTGAGATAGATTTCCTCACAATCAAGAGTAAATAGGTGGTATGATACAGATGCGTGTGAAATGAAACTGTTTGTAGGCCTACTTATTTTGCAGGGCATTGATTCAAAGTTAGAAAATTCAATGTATTTCACATCACGTGAAAGTATTGCTACTCCTTTTTATCGGAAAGTGATGAGTGGTCGCAGATTTGATTTGCTGCAAAAATTCCTGCATTTAGTAGACAATGCAACCATAACAGATGGGCCTGGAAGAAAGACAGCTAAAATAAAACCATTCACAGACCTTATTTTGAAGAAGTTTCGGGAAAATTATATTCCAAGAAAGAATATATCTATTGATGAGTCTCTGATGGGATGGAAGGGGAACCTCTCATGGGTTCAATATATCCCAGCAAAGCGGAAAAGATTTGGTATAAAGTTTTTTGAACTTTGTGAAAGTAGCACTGGCTATATATGGAACTTTTGTATTTATTCAGGTAAAAACACAACATTTTTGGATAAATACAAGAATCTTCCTGTGACATCTAGAGTTGTTATGTCTCTTATGGATCCTCTTTTAGGAAAGGGATATTGTCTTTATACAGACAATTTTTATACTAGTCCCACACTCGCAGATATGCTTGTTGACAATGAAACTGAAACTGTTGGCACTCTGAGACTCACGAGAAAAGATGTGCCAGCATTTATAAAAAATGCTAAACTAAAAAAAGGTGAAACCGTAGCAGCATTCCGAAACAAATCAATGGTGTTGAAATGGAAAGACAAGAAAGACGTATGTGTTCTGAGTACTCTGCACGATGATTCCATGAAAATTGTAAAATCTAGGAGAGGACATGAAAAGTCTAAGCCAAAAGCAATTGAGGACTATAATAACAATATGGGTGGTGTTGATTTATCAGATAATCTTATGGTACATTTTTCAACAGCAAGAAACAGGCTGAAAAAGTATTACAAAAAGGTATTTCGGCACATGCTAGACATGTGTCTCCTAAATGCTTTCATTATGTACAAAATGCTTGGTGGAAAGTTTCCAAGACGGGAGTTTATACTGAGGCTAGCTGAAAGAATGGTGTCTACATATGCAAGAAGAAATAAGGATGCAATAAGAAGACCAACAAGACTTGTTGCAAAGCCTTCACGCTTATTTGAAAGACATTTCCCTGAATATTGCCCTCCTACCGAAAAAAAGCAAAAACCACTAAGGAAATGTGCTCTTTGCAGGAAAAATGGCAAAAGGAAGGAAACATCCTACTGGTGTAAAGAATGTGATGTTGGTTTGTGTGCAGCACCATGTTTCAAAGAATGGCACACACAGGAATAAATAGAACTGGAATATGAGAGGAGCAAAGAGATGAATGTCTGCCTTTGTGTTTTTTTTTTTTCTTTTCTCTTCCTTGATGTTGGCTACCTCCCATAATTGGGGGAAAGTGACATGGTATATAGATAGAAAAGGAATACAAAATAATAAATATGTTTTGTTCATGATTAAAATAAAAATGTTTATTTGCAATTTTCTTTATTTCCTCAGATATTTTCTACGTAATTTGTTCATTATTTCAACAATGACTGAATATGTATATTTATGCCGAAAAAAATAAGAAAATAAATACAAAAAATCATAAAAGAAAAGTAAACAAGTTCATAAGAAATGAATAATACAAAAATATAAGAAATCATGCATTTTTTTTTTTACCTAATTTCTTCATTATTTCAACAATAACTAAATGAGTATATTTACAAAAAAAAAAATAAGAAAAGAAATACAAAAAATAATAAAAAAAAAAAAGTAAACAAGTTCATAAGAAATGAATAATAAAAAAAAAATGCATCAAGAAGATGAGACCGCACGGTCTAAGCTTAAGCGCCAATCCGCTGGATAGGGGGTGACGCTCACAAAGCGGAAACGGTCAGGGAGAGGGACGGTTAACAGGTTAAAAGGAGTTTACTTGTTGAACCATATGGACAGGTTATGAAGAATGTGTTATGTTCTGAATAGTTTAAATTTAGCGAAATTGTATGTTGTTCAGTTTTAACGTAAATTTGCATTTTCCACGTTGTCGAGTTTTTTTTATTGTTTGAGTGTAATTTCTTTCTTCTTTCAACAGTGTTTGTATTTCTCCAGGTTAAATTTCTTCGTATTTCTTTGTCTGCTTATTCATATATTTACGATTCTTATGTTATGGTTATATTAAACAATGCAAAATGTATGAGACAATAACCATTATACCTAAAGTGTAATATTTGCTCAGAAAATACAGAAGAGAATATATCATACTAGCAATGTATTACTCGTGTGCATTTGGTACATATAGTGTTTATATTTTGATATTTGTGGGGAGGGGCTCACCACTGTTTAACCCAAAACGTGCTATGCATGGATTTTATCAACACATTATGAACTGTCAAAGGACAACAAAGATATTAGCAATGCTTCATTTTTCAAATTTCGCCGGATTCAGTCTCGGACCTCCTGAGACTAACTCAGTGACTTAGATATATTCTTTAACCAATCAGCTTGCAGCTGGAGGAAAGACTTGCTAGATATTACATGGTTTTACATACAATAAAAGGGACGTATGTCTGTGTTAGCGGTAAGAATGTTTTTCATTTCAGACACATTTTACCATTATTTTTGGTTTTTATTCATTAGAATGGCCTTTCATGATGATAATTATGATTCTTCATCATATATTAGTGACTTTCACATTGACAATAACAGTGATTGTGATATATCAAATGATGAAAGTGACGATTGTCCAAACTCACTCAGTAAAATTTATGGGTACGAAATTGAAGTCTTTAAATAGATAGTATACAATATGAATAGGTTTGAATATATTTTTCACATATGCGTATGCCTTTTTTTCTTGTTTCATAAGGTAGGTAATAATAGTAGGTGATAATAGTACTGTACTGCCCGGAGTGTGTGATGCATATACACATATAAACACATCCATTCAACAAATAATTATTTATTGTATATTTATTAAAAATTTTCTTACGAAGATTCACGAAAATTTTTTAACATTCTGAAATGGAAAAAAATTAAAATGCATCAAAACCTATTTTATCAAGCCATCAAAAACGAAAAAGTTCTTTACATGCATTTATCCTTTTTATTTTTTTTAAATATATTCTTTACACTTCTGTGAGATTTATTATTAGTTACTAATCTCCATTTCAAGAACATTCTTTAGATATATAAATATTGGATAATCTAATTTCTATTAAATGAGAAAATACTAGTTTTATAAGTTCACAAAACTCATGATGCAGCCGTCATCTTTTGGCAGCATTCCCCTAGCACTTCGTGTGTTAATAAACAACCACGAAATAGGATGATAATAACCTCATCATTGCCAGTCTAGAGGGAAATTACCACTAAAAGCCCATACTTATGCATACTAAAGTAAATGCATCGGATCTCTAACCCCCCAAAAAATTGAAAGCCGTATTTCTCTGTCTGTTTGTTTATACATTTGCAATTTTCCAGTTATAGTTATGGTTATAAATGCATAAATTTTCAGAGACAATAAATAAATATGGATAATGCATTAAACTTGACCAGAAAGTACGCTAACGAGAATATATTGTGCTAGTGATGTCTTACTCATGGGTGGGCATTAGGTACTGTATATGTAGCATATATTATTTCTGGATTTTAGGGAAAGGACTCATCACTGCTTAGTAAATACTGTACTGTAACCATGAAATATGATGATTATGTCCTTGCAATCCTCAGTGTTGAGGCAAATTACCCCTAAAATCTTATACTTATTCATATTAAAGCATATTCAACCAATTTCTACATAAAAACTTTGAAGCCTAATTTATCAAAACTTTACATTTACAGAGAAAATTATTACTACTTTTCTTCAATATTGACTTTTTTTTTATATAGTTCAAACATAAAAAGATTGGGAATGTTATTGGCTACAATCTGTACATTCATAGAAAACTACTGTATATGGAAAATAGCTGCCATTAAAAGTGATTCCTGTACTTTGATAAAATAATACATATAAAAATAAAGAAAATGTATATGACACTTTCCATTTAAAAACTTTAATTACAAAATTATTTTACCAATGTTTTTTAAATGAAAGAAATCCATTGAAAAATAAGTAAGGAGGAGTTTGAAAAAACCTCAAAATAGCATTTCTTCAATGGGGGGCGAGTTGTGCCCCTTGATGGACAAATCCTCCAATAGAGGAAAAGGAAGGGTGGCGGCCCTGCTTCTTTCTGACCGGCAGCATGTATGAAGTCAGCTGACTACGTGCCTTGACCAAGTGCACTTGGAGATATGAAAAGACACTCGTACAGGAGTAGTTTTCATCTCTTCAGAAAGTATGGAAAAGCTGTGCCCTGGTGCACTTCTTTACTAGCCATCCTCTGTCCATTTGTGAAAAGAATAGGAGAGCACTCCTCCCCTCATCGCTAGCTCTGCGATCATCAAGCGATTGAGCGTAATTGTGATTAGGCATTAGGGACGTAAGGAAACACTGTATCTCCCATTGGGGAGTGTGTGCTAAAGGAGGCAGACATAGACCCATGGGATTGCATAAAGCTCTGTCATTGTGTGCTGGTGTGGAAATGCATTGGTGTGGAAGCATGCTGGTGTGACAGCGGGCTATTGTTGTGCACACCACAGGCTCACTAATGTTAAGCCTTAGTGTGAGTGTAATAAGTTTAGATGAATTCTGGCAAGGCAGGGTTTTCCGACCTAGTTGGAGAACGTTTCACACGTGAAGCAGCATGTTCATAGGTAAACGATGATTCAGAGTCAAATACCCCATACTACCCGGGAGTGGGCGCATCATATATAGAAGGACTACCGTCTTTTTTTGGGGGGGAAGGAGAACTTATTCCTCCTGATACTATCTTCTTTCAAACTCATAGGGGGGTTGGACAAACAGGGAATTCTGACACAAAGGCAGATATTAGCTGGCTGCTCGAGTTCAGACCCAATGACAAAGTCATGAATCACTGAAGTTTATTACCCTTCGAGGGATGAAGTCCAAAGGCATAGCACAGTATTGTCAAAGGGAACAAGAGACTTTTCCAAGAGGTAAAGAAAGAAAATTTCAAAATCCATGTTTGAAGGGAAGCCAAAAGAACATCTGTGTTCTTTAGCAGAAGGAATCAAAGCGGGTGTTCCATGTACCGCCAGAAGGAGCTTCCCGGCCACAGAGGAGTAAATACTGACACCAAGTTATAAGTTTTTAACTGTTGAGTTCCATTTGCACTTGAATTATTCTCCCATCAAAAGGAAAAAGCTTTGTATTTGTGTAGGAACAAATGCAAAATACTGGAGATATAGAAAGAGTAAGCAAATAGGGTACACACAAACTTCTATAAAAGCTGTCAAGGTCGAATACATAGTACTGTAGCAACTGCAATGTGGTTACACTGAACGCTACAAATAGATCATACAGGATGTAAAGCTATGGAGAGGAATGAAGAAAACATACTTGACTTAGTAGTTTTGCAGTAGATTTGAGTTCTCTAGTTCGTCCGCATATAACTTCATTTTTATATTCAATAGCAGCATCCACTGCTTCAATGGCTTCATCAAGCTCAAGCAAGCGTCTTTCTTCACCTGTTCCAACTCCTCTACCTCGACTCTGAAAGACAGCAAAAATAAAGTAAATAAAAATACTGTATGAATGAAAATATATATTACCCCATTTTCAAAACTAAATAACATAGAATTCACTCACAAAACTACTACTGTATTTCTTAAAAGCAAGTTACAACACCAAAGATATCCAATTACTGTACTGTATTGTCAAACATTGGCAAAAACTATGGTTCCTGAAATAAAAAGAAGCCTTTTGCATTCCAAGTATCAAATAATAAAAAACATAAGACTTTTTAAATAAAGCTAAGTCATCATGAAAGCACTTCTGTTTGACATATCAATATGATAAGCTTTAGGAATTTGAATTGTCTGTTCTTAGATGTATGTCATAGGACTTTGATTTGAAGTACCCCAGTCACACCTAAACATTTGCGTATTCTAGTTTTGTGGTTTTGCTTATTCAAAGGGGGACCTGCAATACCATTTAGGCCTAACAATAATTTCCCTTGTTCACAGCCTTATAGCAGCATCCCCTCTGTCATGATCAGTAAGCTTTGACCTGTTATTATTTTGCTTTTTCCCACTACAATTTAAAAAATCTTAAAAATTTACACGCACTACAGTATCAGTTTCAGTTTACTCTTTTCACTAAAAGTCAAAAGCTTAAGTTTGAGATTTTAAGGAATATCTTATTTCAACTTTATTATGACTATTATTTTCCCCTTCTTTTTTAGCTCTCTAACTATAGCTAAAAATCAATTCTATTCCCAATTCTCAATCTGCAAGAGTAGAGTTTCAGCTCTAGCAGAGAGTGCTAAGAAGGAAAGGGAAAAATAAGTATCATAATGAGGTTAGAATAGAATACAGTACTCATCAAAATAAAAATCTTGTTTTATATTTGAAATAGAAAACCACAATAGATTTAGCTTCAAGATAAATGGAAATAAAAGAACAATAATGAAAAGAAATAACAACAACTGGTAAATAAGTATATATAAAAGCCAGATAAAAAAGAGAGAGAGAGAGAGAGAGAGAGAGAGAGAGAGAGAGAGAGAGAGAGAGAGAGAGAGAGAGAGAGAGCGTGTTTTTGGGTGTGTTCTGGTAAGGTTAAGTGACAGGTGACATCTATATGTAGAAAAGGGTTAGTAAGGTGTTACTTAGGTTTATGCAATGAATAAGTACGTCTGATGGGTAGAGGGAGAGTATTCTTTATGAGGGAAGAGATATTTTGGGAAAGGAAGGGGAAGGCTCCACTGTCAAACAATAAAGTAGGGTTTATTTGTAGGGGAGAGGGGGGATGGGGGTAAGAGAATGGTAGTGCTGTAACGGAGAGGAAGGCAAAGGAAAGTGAGACAAATGTGAGTGAAATATTGACAGAAATCAACAAATTTGCATGAGGAGTTGTGAAAGTTTATGCAACTGTTGATGAAATCCGAAAGGATTTTGTTTGAAAAAAAAAAACATACTGTGCACTGAAATGAACAGTAAAAAAGGGATTTTGACGTAGGAAAAATCTATTTCTGGGCGAGGGACCTGTGCCGCCCAGTGAATAAGCTCCATTTAGCACTTATTCTTAGGTAATTTACTGCTAAATATACCAGAGAAAAAAATGTAAAGGAGTGCTAGGTTAACTAGCTCGCTCACCTATTGGTGTCGGTATAAAATTGGGCGTATAATCCAGAGGTCCCGCACTATTTAGATTCATCCACGACAAAGACCCCAATAGAGGAGAGCCGTTCAACCTCACTCGGCACCACCAACTCTGCATCCGCTCAGAACCCAACTCCTTAGCACCCAAAGTTTGGGGACTCCAAGGGAGAGGAGCTGGGAGGGTTCACTGGGCGGCACAGGTCCCTCGCCCAGAAATAGATTTTTCCTACGTCAAAATCCCTTTTCTGGGCTCGAACCTGTGCCGCCCAGTGAATATATACAAGAGAAATGTCACCAAACTTGCAAAATAAAGGAAAAAACATAAGCGTAAGGGAAATACAAGTTGCTTTAATCAGAGATGAGTGCCAAAAAAAGCTATAAGGGTATCTTAAAAGGAACATAAATCCACTTGGTAGAACAACTGACAAATAAGGTAAGGTATAATAATGCCGTGAGTGATAATATATACAGATACTCAGGAGTTAAAAATTTACAAATATAATAACAGTATTCAGGTGCGAAACCAACGAATACAAATAGGGTATAAATGAGGCAGGTAAGGGGGAGAGATAAAATGACAAGGAATTAACATGTGAGTTACCTGGGAGTAACTACGCTCCCTGCAGCTACTGTAGAAAATTTTAGGGCTTCCAAATGTTTAAGGTAGTGTTTCTTGAACACTGACGGTGATTTCCACCCTGTATACCTGGTAAGGTCCGTAAAATTCATGTGGTGAAAAAAGTTCACCGAAGTAGCAACCGCTCTGATATCATGCGCAAGAGGAAAAGAGTCAGGGCTAGCTTGTTTAATAAAATACAAAATTTGTTGCCTGATCCCTTTAATGGTAATGGTACCACCTTATTCTCTAATGAATAGAGGCCCCGAGGAGTTAGAGGAGGTCCGGGATAAATAAGACCTAAGAGTAGTAACAGGGCACAGAGACGGATCTTGCGTGAGGGGAACAATTTTCCAGGAGGACCATCTGTTCTGAGGGTCTTCGTTCTTAGCCAAAAAGAATTTGTTAGGTGAAAGAAGGACCTCTCCCGAAGGAAGGAACTCAATATGACCCGGGTCTCTCGACAAGGCTGCCAGTTCAGAAATTCTTGCCCCGGAAGCCAAGCTCACCAGGAAAAGTGTTTTCCTGAGAAGGGGAATGTAATCACAAGAACTGTTAATGGTATCAGAAGCCAATTTGAGTACATCATTAAGGAACCAGGTCACCGGGGTAGGACGAGTAACCGGTTTCAGTCTGGCACAGGCTTTCGGAATTGAAGCTAACAAAGAGTCGGTTAAGTCTATGTTAAAACCCACTAGGAAGATCTTTTTCAAAGCAGATTTAATAGTGGTGATAGTATTGGCTGCCAGACCTGATTCTAATAAAGTTCTAAAGAAAGTGACTGTAAGGTTCAAGTTCATACAGTGCACGTCTGAGTCTATCAAGAATTTTGCCAACTTTTTAACTGCAGAATCATATTGGCGGATGGTGGAATCCCGTTTATCTGATTCTAGGAACAGGGTGTTTTGAGGATCGATATTGGCACCATGCATGGCCGCAAACTTCATGAAGTCCATAAAGTTAGGGCGCTCTGAATGTTTGAGAAAGCGTACACAACGCGTGTTTGTACTATCTGAGACAGAACCGGATTGGGTATCGGGTGAGGATATAGTCTCAACTCTCGCAGGAGAGGATACCAGTTGCTCTTGGGCCAGTTGGGTGCGACCAAGGCTACTTGTCCCTTGAAGGATCTCAGTTTGTCTAGGACTTTCAGTAAAAGATTCACCGGGGGAAAGAGATAAATCCTTTCCCAGATGTCCCAATTCTGTGACATGGCGTCTGTGGCGTAAGCCTGAGGGTCTAGATTGGGAGCCACATATACTCTCAATTTGTGGTTGGATTCCGTGGCGAAGAGGTCCACTTGGAGACCGGGAACCCGAGAGATAATCCACCGGAATGACTTTAGATCGAGTGACCATTCCGATTCTAAAGGGGAGGTCCGGGACAAGGCGTCTGCCACTACGTTCCGGACTCCCGCCAGGTGGACAGCTGAAAGATGCCAACGGTTCGAGGCTGCTAGGGAGAATATGGCTACTAGAACATGGTTCAGAGGCCCTGATTTTGACCCGCCTCTGTTGAGGCAGCGGACCACCACTTCGCTGTCGAGGACCAGACGAAGGTGTTGTCTCTTGGGTAGAGCGAGACGTTTCAGGGTTAGAAGAACTGCCATGGCCTCCAGCACATTGATGTGAAATTGGCGGAATAAGGGAGACCAAAGACCTTGAACTTTCCTGAGCTGAGAATAGCCGCCCCAACCTGATAGGGATGCGTCCGTGTGAATGATTAACTTCGGAGGCGGAAATCGAAGGGGAACTGACTTTGACAGATTGTTGGCTCTTGTCCAAGGAAGAAGTCTCTCCCGTAGAATGGGAGGAAGGCGGACTTTCCTGTCCCGGAGCTTCCGGTTCGCCCTCGAACGCCAGACACGATTGATATCTTTCAATTTTGCCTTCAGAAGTAGATCCGTCACTGAGGCAAATTGAAGGGACCCCAGAATCCTCTCTTGGAGTCGTCTGGAACTTACTTTGTCTTTGAGAAAGCGTTTGGTGTTCCTTGCAATCTCTAACCTCTTGGGTTTGGGAAGACACAGAGTATGAGATATAAGATCCCATTGCAGGCCGAGCCATTGGAACTTTGATTTCGGAAGAAGACGGGACTTCTTGAAGTTGATCTGGAAGCCTAGAGATTGAAGATATTGGATGACTCTGTGAGTGGCTTTTAGGCAATTTTGGGAGGTGTCTGACCAAATGAGCCAGTCGTCCAGATAGGCTACTACTTGAATCCCTTGATTTCTGAGTTCCTGAACAGCGACTTCTGCTAACCTTGTGAAGATCCTTGGGGCGATGTTGAGCCCGAAAGGAATCACCTTGAAGGAGTAATTTTTGTCCCCTAGGCGGAAGCCTAGATACGGACGGAAGTGTCTCGCTATCGGGACGTGATAATAGGCGTCTGTAAGATCGATAGAGGTGGTGACGGCCCCACGGGGAAGTAAGGTCCGCACCTGCGAGACGGTAAGCATTCGAAACTTGTCGCATTGAATGGACAAGTTGAGAAGGGATAGGTCTAGAATCACTCTTCTCTTGTCTGAATCCTTCTTCGGGACACTGAACAGCCGACCCTGAAACTTCAGGTGTTTCGTTTCTTGTATGGCGTTCTTTTGTAACAGATCCTGGACAAATTCGACTAGGTCCGGAGTGGAATGTTGATGAAATTTGTTCGGAGGAGGAGGCCCTTGAATCCAACTCCACCCCAGTCCCTTGGAGATGATACTGAAAGCCCAGGGACTGAACCTCCATTTGTTGCGGAAGGCATAAAGCCTCCCCCCTACCTGCTGCACCTCAGTATTGGCTTGAGGAGTTGCCTCCACGGCCGCCTCGGAAGTTCTTTCCCTTGCGAAAGAATCTTCCTCTACCTCTGTTCTGGTTTGAACCACGGTGGTAGCCTCTACCTCTGTTATAACTCTGGGAAGAGCTATGAGCCTCATAAGACTGGTTAAAGGCAGGAGAAGTGGTGGAGGCACCGGAAAGCTGGCTCTTAGGGAGCAGAACGGTGACATAGTCGTCCGAAGGAGCCTGAGAGGTGGAAGGCTGTGCAGGAGCAACGGGAGATGGAGGAAGAGGCAGTCGGAAATTGGACGAACTACTCTGCTGTTGCCTGAACTGGGTGGAGGTATACGGGCGGAGCTTCTTCCTACCCCGGGCTTGGTAATTTGCGGGGTCATATTTTCGTTTAGGAGTCAAACCCCAACGGGCTTTAAGGCTCTGATTGACTCTAGTGGCCTCTGCCAAGACTTCCTCTACAAGATCCTCAGGGAAGAGATTTGAACCCCAGCAGGAGGACCGGATAAGCTTATTAGGCTCGTGCCTAATAGTCGCCTCAGCCAGGACGTGTTTGCGACACCTACGTTTAGCAATAGCGAAGTTATAAAGGTCGTAGTATAATGACTGCAACGTAGCCTTATTGAGAGACTTAAAGATACTCTCAGTATCATAAGTTAAGGCTATCGACTCCGTGGACGTGGCCAAGTTCAGAGTACGGCCAACACGTAGGCGGGAATCATACTCCTGTTTAATGAGGGATTCCGGGAGACGGGGAAGCCGCTCACTAAACATAACTGAAGCACAGTCCGCTGATAGCTTGCCAGAGGTAAAAGTGGTATGGACATTGTCCCAACACTCAATGCCAGAAGGAAGAAGGAGGGAGATCGGATCCACCTCTCGGATGGGAGGCAAGGGCTTCTCCTCCAGAGCATATTGGAAAGCAAGCTCTGCTACCTTATTGACGCATGGAGTCACGGTGTTTTTGTCCATTAAGAACATTGTGAAGGAGCTCTTATAAGGCGTCAACATGGTGTTGGTGCAACCAATGTCATTCAGGAACCTAGCCCAAACAGATAGGGCTTGTTCTTTTGGGAAGATGACAGTCTCTTTGGGGACCTTATCTAACCGAACCAGAGCTTCCTCGGTAAGCCTGGCATAACCATGAAATGGAAATGCCAGACCAGGAGGAAAGAATTCAAAGTCCTCTAGAGGACGAGTGCCAAGACCTTCCAAAGTTAACATTCCGTCTGAGAACGGGGAATGAAGAGCCATGCGCCAAGGATTATTCTTGGTAAACGGCGGGAGCTTAGAGGCATCCGGGATGAGAGAGCTTTGGACTCGCTCCGGAGCACCTTGCTCTAATGCCCCAAGTCTCTGACCGATGTTAGAGAACATCGTGTCCATCTTGGCCTGCATTTCCGACACCAACTTAGCTTGCATCTCCGACACAATGCGAAGCATGGCTGATTCGGAAAGGCCCGGGCTAGGAGCAGGAGTGGCGGATTGTACTCCCAGGTCGTGAGACTTAGAGGAGGAGCCAGAAGCCTTAGATGACGGGTTTGTATTCAGCTTAGAACTATGGGAAGCCTTGTGAGGCTTACGAGCTTTAGGTAAGGTTCTAGATGTAGACTTATCCTTGGGGGGAACCGGGTGTGATCGTTGAGACGAATCACGGTCCCCAGAAAAACCATGAAAGGAAGAGCGATCAGATGAAGAAGAAAGAGCGGGGCTGAGGATAGGAATCTCAGCGCCGGTAACACCTGCCTCACTTACCACCCTACCTGCATCCGGATCATCCAATAACATGGGTTCAACATCCAGGTTCATGGAAGCAACATTGTCTTCCAGATCTCCGGGGGCATCCGACGGATCTTGTTCTTGATCAATGAACCCCGCTATGGTGGCATCAATGTGGGCAATGATGGGAGCTGCAACATGCCTAGCCACAGCAGCTGAAGACTTGGCGTTAGGATAGATCATGGCACAATAGTCTTCGGATAGGACGTAAGGCTGCTTGGATTTCACGTTTCGGGCAAAACCACCAACCCACACTTTCAGTGTGGCCCGAGCCGCAGACTTTTGCTCCGGGGATGCCTGAAATAATAGTGGGAATTATAAAAGGGAAGACTCCCAGTGGTCCTTCAAGACCATAGAGATCTTACTAAATAGTATATGTATACCAAAAAAAGGTAAAATAAATAAGAAGGCAACATAGCCAACGGGACTCACCGAGTCAGATCCAAGGGTGGTGATGAGGTCAAAACAGACCATACAGTTATCAGGGTGCCATACCACGATGTCCTCCAGCTGAACTCCGCAGAGGGCGTGAGACCGACATACGGTATGGCCACAAGGCTGATGAAGAACAGCCGCACAGGCCGTCGTCTGACAATGCACCATCTATAAAAAGAATAGTATATGAGAAACTGTAATTCTCTTAAGTAGGGGCGGGTCCGGAGGACCCGGGCCTAACATAAGTCTAACATAAGATTAGAGCTTAACTGTAATATTCTTAAGTAGGGGCGGGTCCGGAGGACCCGGGCCTAAACATAAGTCTAACTTAAGACTAAAGTATAGCTATCCATTCCGGTCGAGCCGGGAGCATAAAAAGGATGCAACAAAGAATTAAGACACATGGTGTCTGATTTCCCGGAGCGAGGTTAAGCCCCGGGCCGGGAAATAAAAGTATATCCATAAACCAATTCATATAGGAACTCCGGGATAGTGATCTGTCATATATAATCATATATAATCATAGGAACTGTTATAAATTAATAGGGGGGCGGAACTGTAGATAAGAACCGCCAACCGAACCCGGAGGGTTTCGTATAACATAATAAAAGTGTGATAAGTGAATATACAATAGGGTGCACCGGGATCCAACTCTGTTGACCGGTGGCCAACCAGTCTAGACAGAGACGAACCCGCCGGGACACCCGGAGGACAAAGTCCATAAACACTGAACTACCCCCTCTAAAAGGAGGGAAGGCAACGGTCCCCTAGGGGAGGGGGGAGAGAAGCCTAGCCGCCCACCTAGCGAGAGGGGGAGCTTGGGGGAGGATCACGTGATACGGAGCAGCAGGGCTACCAACTGACGATCCCCAACCAGACAGATCAAACGGAGTAATAGCACAAATATTCATTATAATAGTAATAGCGTTGAAAAATTATATAAATATACACATAAAAAATTTAGGGCAAGGCATGCAACATAATAAATAAATCACAAAGGACACACCTGATGGCTTATAAAATAACATTGCCGCCTAGTAACGAAGGTCGGCAAGCCATACGATACGTAACTGATATCGGCCCTAAAAATGAACCACGAGGGTTCTAAACGCTAAATAATGAATATCCACAATAACAAATAAAATTTAATTAATAATAAAAATAATACACATAGTAACACCACGAGTGAAACTAAAAGCTCTCAAAACAGGAGTACCAACTGTAAGCGGAATCAAGCAAGATCGATATGAACGAAGAGAATAAACTCCTATAATTTAAATATTAAACGATCTAGATTGCTCAAAACACAGCAAAACATAGCTTGGTACTTAACTTAGACGGTGTCTCCTGGGAAACCGATGAAGAAGCCATAATCCAAAGGAAAATCGCAAAAACACGAGAGCACAAACAAAAAGCGGGTTACCATAAAGGCGAGTTCAGAGTTGGTGGTGCCGAGTGAGGTTGAACGGCTCTCCTCTATTGGGGTCTTTGTCGTGGATGAATCTAAATAGTGCGGGACCTCTGGATTATACGCCCAATTTTATACCGACACCAATAGGTGAGCGAGCTAGTTAACCTAGCACTCCTTTACATTTTTTTCTCTGGTATATTTAGCAGTAAATTACCTAAGAATAAGTGCTAAATGGAGCTTATTCACTGGGCGGCACAGGTTCGAGCCCAGAAATGTGGTTTAGCAAAAATAAAACAATAGATAGAAAGAAAATAGAAAATAAGGAAGACTGAGTGATGAAAAGACTTACATATTATACAGTACAGTATTATGGACGCAAAAATCTTGTCTTTCCATTCTAATTACCTATACTACAATGGCAAGGCCAAGTTTTAGAGATTTATTATATACAGGAAGGAAATAAATCATATCGAAAGGAAATTGATAAGTTGAAAATAATTATATCAAAATCAAAGGAAGTAAAATGTTATTTTCATTAGTAAAATAAATTTTTGAATATACTTACCCGATAATCATGTAGCTGTCAACTCCGTTGCCCGACAGAATTCTACGGAAGGGATACGCCAGCTATCACTACACTAGAAGGGGGTGTACTCACCAGCGCCACCTGTGGCCAGGTACTGTAGTACTTCTTGTTGACACCACCTCAATTTTTCCTCGGTCCACTGGTTCTCTATGGGGAGGAAGGGTGGGTCAATTAAATCATGATTATCGGGTAAGTATATTCAAAAATTTATTTTACTAATGAAAATAACATTTTTCAATATTAAACTTACCCGATAATCATGTAGCTGATTCACACCCAGGGGGGTGGGTGAAAACCAGTGTACATGACTAAAGGATAGCTAAGTATCCCGTATTTCATATAATCAGTTATTCAGAATAACAATGAAATAATAAGTACCTGGTAAGGAAGTCGACTTGAACCGTTACTCTGCCTTTAATAAGTTCGTCTTCCTTACTGAGCGCAGCGTTCCTCTTAGGAGGCTGAATCAACTCTAAGGTGCTAAAGTATACAGGGCTGCAACCCATACTAAAGGACCTCTACACAACCTCTAACCCAGGCGCTTCTCAAGAATGAATTGACCACCCGCCAAATCAAAAAAGGATGCGGAAGGCTTCTTAGCCTACCGTAACAACCCAAAAAACAACAATAAAAGCATTCAAGAGAAAGGTTAAAAAAGGTTATGGGATTAAGGGAATGTAGTGGCTGAGCCCTCACCTACTACTGCACTCGCTGCTACGAATGGTCCCAGGGTGTAGCAGTTCTCGTAAAGAGACTGGACATCTTTAAGATAAAATGATGCAAACACTGACTTGCTCCTCCAATAAGTTGCATCCATAATGCTCTGCAGAGAACGGTTCTTATTAAAGGCCATCGAAGTGGCTACGGCTCTCACTTCGTGGGTCCTTACCTTCAGCAAAGCAAGGTCTTCATCCTTCATGTGAGAATGGGCTTCTCTAATCAGAAGCCTTATATAATACGAAACTCCGTTTTTGGACATGGGCATCGAAGGTTTCTTGATTGCACACCATAAGGCTTCTGACTGTCCTCGTATAGGTTTTGACCTATTAAGATAATATTTCAGAGCTCTGACAGGGCAAAGAACTCTCTCTAGCTCGATACCCACCATGTTGGAAAGGCTAGGAATTTCAAACGATCTAGGCCAAGGACGTGAAGGAAGTTCATTCTTAGCTAAAAATCCGAGCTGTAAAGAACATGTTGCAGATTCGGATGTGAACCCAATGTTCTTGCTGAAGGCGTGAACCTCACTGACTCTTTTAGCTGTTGCAAGGCAGACGAGGAAAAGAGTCTTGAGGGTAAGGTCCTTGAAGGAAGCTGACTGGAGAGGTTCGAACCTAGGAGACATAAGGAACCTTAAGACTACGTCTAGATTCCAGCCTGGAGTGGGTAAACGACGTTCTTTAGAAGTCTCGAAAGACTTAAGGATGTCTTGAAGGTCCTTGTTGGAAGAAAGGTCCAAACCCCTGTGGCGGAGAACTGAAGCCAACATACTTCTGTACCCTTTAATCGTAGGAGCCGAAAGGGATCTCTCATTCCTTAGATGTAATAGGAAGTCAGCTATTTGGGTTACAGAGGTATTGGTAGAGGAAACTGCATTGGCTCTACACCAGCTTCGGAAGACTTCCCACTTGGATTGGTAGACTCTACGAGTGGATACCCTCCTTGCTCTGGCAATCGCACTGGCTGCCTCCTTCGAAAAGCCTCTAGCTCTAGCGAATCTTTCGACAGTCTGAAGGCAGTCAGACGAAGAGCGTGGAGGTTTGGGTGTACCTTGTCTACGTGAGGTTGACGTAGAAGGTCCACTCTTAGAGGGAGAGTCCTGGGGACGTCGACCAGCCATTGTAGTACCTCTGTGAACCATTCTCTTGCAGGCCAAAGGGGAGCAACCAGCGTCAGCCGTGTCCCTTCGTGCGAGACGAACTTCTGAATGACTCTGTTGATGATCTTGAACGGTGGGAATGCGTAAAGGTCGAGATGGGACCAATTCAGCAGAAAAGCATCCACATGAACTGCTGCTGGGTCTGGAACTGGGGAACAGTACAAAGGAAGCCTCTTGGTCATGGAGGTGGCAAACAGATCTATCGTAGGCTGACCCCACAAGGTCCAAAGTCTGTTGCACACGCTCTTGTGAAGGGTCCATTCCGTGGGGATGACTTGATCTTTTCTGCTTAGGCGATCTGCTGAGACGTTCATGTTGCCCTGAATGAACCTCGTTACTAGAGTGAGGTTTAGACTTCTTGACCAAATGAGGAGGTCCCTTGCTATCTCGTACAGGTTCCTCGAATGGGTCCCTCCCTGCTTGGAGATGTAAGCCAAGGCTGTGGTGTTGTCGGAGTTCACCTCCACCACCTTGCCTAGCAGGAGGGACTTGAAGTTCATTAGGGCCAAATGAACTGCCAGTAGCTCCTTGCAGTTGATGTGGAGCGTTTCCTGTTCCCTGTTCCACGTTCCCGAGCATTCCTGTCCGTTCAAGGTCGCGCCCCAGCCCGAGTCTGATGCATCCGAGAAGAGATGAAGATTGGGGGTCTGAATCGCTAACGATAGGCCCTCCTTGAGAAGGAGGTTGGTCTTCCACCACAAGAGAGTGGTCTTCATCTCTTTGGTGACAGGGATAGAGACTGCTTCGAGCGTCAAATCCTTGTCCCAATGAGCTGCTAGATGGAATTGGAGAGGGCGGAGGTGGAGTCTCCCTAACTCGACGAACAGGGCTAACGATGACAGGGTCCCTGTGAGACTCATCCACTGTCTCACCGAGCAACTGTTCCTCTTCAGCATGCTCAGGATGCAATCTAGGGCTTGGCTTATCCTTGAGGCCGATGGAAAAGCCCGAAAATCCTGACTCCGAATCTCCATTCCCAGGTAAACTATGGATTGGGAGGGAATGAGCTGGGACTTTTCTAAGTTGACTAATAGACCCAGTTCCTTGATCAAGTCCAAAGTCCAGTTGAGACTCTCCAGACAGCGACGACTCGTGGAGGCTCTCAACAGCCAGTCGTCTAAATAAAGGGAGGCTCTGATGTCCGATAAGTGGAGGAATTTTGCAATATTCCTCATCAGATGCGTAAACACCATAGGAGCTGTGCTTAGGCCAAAACACAGGGCTTGGAATTGGTACACAACCTTTCCAAAAACGAATCTCAGGAAAGGTTGGGAGTCTGGATGAATAGGAACGTGAAAGTAAGCGTCTTTCAGATCCAACGAGACCATCCAGTCCTCCTGCCTGACCGCTGCTAGGACCGACTTCGTCGTCTCCATAGTGAACGTCTGCTTGGTGACATAAGCATTGAGCGCGCTGACGTCCAGCACCGGTCTCCAACCTCCTGTCTTCTTGGCCACCAGAAAGAGACGGTTGTAGAAGCCCGGGGATTGATGGTCCCGGACTATAACCACTGCCTTCTTCTGTAACAGGAGCGACACCTCCTGGTGTAACGCTAGCCTCTTGTCCTTTTCCTTGTAGTTGGGAGAGAGGTTGATGGGAGAAGTGGTAAGAGGGGGTTTGCGGCAGAATGGTATCCTGTAACCCTCCCTTAGCCACCTGACAGACTGGGCGTCTGCACCTCTTCTTTCCCAAGCTTGCCAGAAGGTCTTGAGTCTGGCTCCTACTGCTGTCTGGAGAGGAGGAGAGTCAGTGTTTGCCTTTTGAAGTCTTGGGACCTTTCCTAGACCTGCTCCTGGAAGAGTCTGGACGGGAGCTTCCTCGGCTGGGGGCTCTGCCACGAAAGGGCGGAATAAACCTTGTAGCAGGAGTATCAGCCACTGGGGTGCGGTAAGTCCTGGGAACTGAGGGAGCAACTTTAGCCTTACGAGCTGAAGAGGCCACAAGATCATGAGTGTCCTTCTGAATCATGGCCGCAGACAAATCCTTGATAAGCTCTTCGGGGAACAAGAACTTAGAAAGCGGAGCAAAAAGGAGTTGAGACCTTTGACAAGGTGTGATGCTGGAAGAAAGAAAGGTGCAAAGTTGCTCCCTTTTCTTAAGAACTCCTGAAACAAACATTGATGCAAGCTCGCCAGACCCATCCCGAATTGCTTTATCCATGCAGGACATTAAAAGCATGGCTGAGTCCTTGTCCGCAGGGGAGGTCTTTTTGCTCAAGGCCCCCAGGCACCAGTCGAGAAAATTGAAAATCTCAAAGGCACGAAATACACCCTTTAAGAAGTGGTCTAAGTCGGAAAAGGTCCAGCAGACCTTAGAGCGCCTCATTGCTGATCTACGAGGAGAGTCGACCAAACTTGAGAAGTCAGCCTGGGCAGAGGCAGGGACTCCCAAGCCTGGTTCCTCTCCTGTGGCATACCATACGCCCGCCTTAGAAGTGAGCTTAGTAGGTGGGAACATAAAGGAAGTCTTCCCTAGTTGCTGTTTGGACTGCAACCAATCCCCTAATATTCTTAAAGCTCTCTTAGAGGACCTAGCAAAGACGAGCTTAGTATAGGTTGACTTAACAGGTTGCATGCCCAGCGAAAACTCAGATGGAGGAGAGCGGGGGGTAGCAGAAACAAAATGGTCCGGGTATACCTCTCTGAAAAGAGCCAGGACCTTACGAAAGTCAATGGGTAGAGGAGAAGACTTGGGTTCTTCCACGTCCGAAGAGGGATCTAGGTGCGCAGCTTCCTCCTCAGAAACCTCATCACCAGAGTGTAGCGAAGTGAGAGGTAAAGTAACAGCGGTATGCTGAACAGCAGAATCTGAACAAGCGGGTGCATAAACACTTGTGGTTTCATCCTCAAGTCTCTGTTGCTGAGTTAAAACCTGAGGTTCAGGCTGCAAAGACTGGTCAAGAAGAGTAGAGGAAGGTAGGCGCATGGGTTGAGGTGGCTGACTCCTAGCATGAGCTTCTTGTCTCAAGAGTTGCGCTTGCTGTAAGGGTTGCGGATGCGCAGTAGCAGGTTCCTGAGGAACGAGTTGAGGTTCCTGAGGTGTGAGCTGCGAGAGTTGAGGTAGCGGCTGCGCAGAACGCAGTTCCTGTCTCGCGAGTTGAGGTTCCTGAGGTGCTAGCCTTAGGAGTTGAGGCTCTCGCCTTGAGGAGGGTTGAGGTCGCTGCAGCGAGAGCTGAGGTGGCTGCCTCATGGATGGAAGAGGTTGTCGTACCTCAAGAGGTTGTTGCCTCGCTGGTTTAACCGCAAGAGGAAGAGGAGGAAGTAAGGCATAAGACTCCTGCTCCCATTGTTGAGGTTGTCTTAAGGAAGGCGGAGGTTGCTGCACACCGCTGTTAACTGGCAACTCAGAACGCGGTAAGGTAGCCTGAGGAACCTCAACTTCGTACGCCTGGCAGACTGGACTGCGGTGAGGCGGAGAGCTCGCAGGAGGAGGTGTAACCTTCTCAGCCTGAAACTCACGCATTAAGACCGCAAGCTGTGACTGCATGGACTGCAGCAAAGTCATCTTGGGGTCAACAGACGCTAAGGTCTGCTGAGGCAAAGCCTTAACAGAAGATGAGGTCTGTTGCGGCATCACCTTACCTCTCTTAGGAGGTGTGCAGTCACCTGATGACTGCGGAGAGTCAGAGCTAATCCAATGACTGCAACCAGGCTGTAGAACTCTTGAGGTCTGGACTTTGCGTTTGAGAGGTCTTGAGACCTGAGTCCAGCGTTTTCTCCCCGACATTTCTTCTGCAGACGAGGAAAATAAGGGCTCAATCGTCTGCGGGTGGGAGTGACGGTCTCTGTAAGACACGCCCGCAACCACCGAGGATACTTCTGTGCGCCGATCAAGGCCTGCCGAACCCTTTTGCCCTTCGACATTGCTTCTCCCCTGGGCTTGGGAGCTTGCAAGAGGTCCCGGACTGGGAGGACGACTGGCACGCACAGAAGTACCCTCACGCACAACACTGACACTGACACTAGCACTTGG
>NC_090743.1:112004394-112114394 GCF_036898095.1 Palaemon carinicauda | reverse complement strand
CTTTTGCAACTCCAGGTATCTTATGAAATATAGGTTATGTAAAGAGGATGATATTACTGTAGCCTTATAAATTCGAAATCATTGAAATAATAAAGTACCGTAAATCCTTTATCATTGTTTTCCTAGAACACACGTCACCTACCCTGCATTGTTTTGTTTACGCTTATCAGCTGCTTGCGTACTAAATGCCCGTTCCTCCTCTTTTTCTTCTTCTTTTACCGATTCTTCTTCTTTCACAAAACAACCGCCAACAATACGATAATGACCTATTATGGTGTTTGTATGACTTAACTGTTCTAAACAATTAGAAACCTAACTGTTCTAAACAATTAGAAACCTGATGTATTAATGGCCGTTTGCAATAACAAAATACCGCTATAAACAAAACTGTAATGACAACAATCTTAACGGTACAATCGTTACAATATTCCAAACAGTTAGCCTACGATAAAAAGTTTTCCACTAAATACTTTATTATTCAGTTTGTTTGTAACTTCTATCCAAACCAGCCAATTTTTTTTTTCTAATTTGTACCCATATCAAGCATGGAACCTCCAGCAAAGAGAAGGAAATATGAAGCAAGTTTCAAATTAAAAGTTATACAAGTGGCCAAGGACTCGAACAACTGTGCTGCTGCAAGAAAGTTCGATGTAACTGAGAAGATGGTACGAGAATGGAGAAAGAAGGAGGATGATCTAAGGAAAATGCCTGCCAAAAAATGTGCAATGAGAAGTGGAACCACTTCCTGGCCGAAACTGGAAGACGACATTGCGGAATGGGTAACCCAGCAGAGAAAAGATGGCTACATTATAACCAGAAATAAAATAAGATCACATGCTTTGAAATGGGCCAAGTCAAACAAAAAAGAAAGTAAAGATTTCAAAGCGACAGTGGGATGGTGTAACCGTTTCATGAATAGGAAAAATTTAGATATACGAGAAAAAACAAAAAATCGCCCAGAAACTCCCGAGAGATCTCGATCACAAAGTAACCAGTTTTCACCAATTCATCATTCAGTTAAGGAAAAAGCATCAATTTCCATTGTCACTTATTGGAAATATGGACGAAACTCCATTAAATTTTGACATGCTTGGTAACAAAACGGTGGATTTGAAAGGAGTCAAAACAGTACACGTTAAAAGTACGGGACACGAGAAGACAAGATTTACGGTGGTATTATCCTGTATGGCTGATGGTACAAAATTGAAGCCTATGGTTATTTTCAAACGTAAAACAAAACCTAAAATAAGTTTTCCTCCAGGTGTTTTTGTTCATTTTCATGAGAAAGGTTGGATAGATGAGACTGGTGTAAAATTATGGATTGAGAATATTTGGAACAGACGACCAGGTCGCATGCGAAACGAACGCAGCTTGTTGGTATGGGATATGTTTAGGAGTCATTTAACACCGAATTCTAAAACTCGGTTAGCGCGAAGCAATACTGATATTGCTGTTATTCCAGGGGGTTTAACTTCTGTACTACAGCCACTTGATGTAAGCTTAAACAAGCCATTTAAAGATTATGTGAGGGAACTCTGGAATGAGTGGATGATGACTGGCGAAAAGTCTTTTACGAAAGGTGGAGCTATGCGTAGTGCCTCACTTGATGTGCTTTGCGAATTTGTGATAAAAGCATGGGATAATGTAAAGGTGGAAACTGTTATAAAATCTTTTAAAAAATGCGGGATCTCAAATGCCCTGGATGGGAGTGAAGACAATTTAGTGTACGAGAGCGACGATGAAACCGAGAGCGACGACGAAGCCGAAGTCGAATCACCGGAACCGGACTGGAATCCATATGATGATGGTATTTGTGATGAATCGCCTGATATGTTTGAGCAGCTGTTCGAAACCGACAGTGATGACTGTGACGAGTTTTATGGGTTTGATGTTTAATATTAATTGAAAATAAAGTTTTACAATTTTTTAAGTTTTAAATGGAATACTGTGATGTGCCGTCATTTTTATTGAGAAATAAAGGTTGTACCATTTTTAATCTAAAATTTTTTATTTGTAGCTAAATATAATAATCATTTTTAAATAAATAAGTATTATGATATCCAATATGTTATTACTATCGTAATTAACACTATCACTAAAATTACTGAAAGGTTAGCGAGAGAAAAAGCTGCTAACAACGCAACCAATACTCGATGTTTACATTTTCTCAGCTGTGCTCGTATGATTAAAGTTGGTATCAGATATGAAATTATTACTCGAATTTATTATTTATGCCATTTTTGTAGATATGCCAATAAAATATAAGGGTAAAATGGTTTTATTACTTTTATTATACATTTATATATCAATGTAAATCATTTCATGTGTGTCGGTGGTTATCGCACCTCAACCTAGGCTAGCCTAGTGATAAACCGGACATAGAATTGAAGGTGTCATTTTTATAACGGTAGTATAAGACGACCCCCCATTTTTAATGGTTAAATTTTGGAATACAGGGTCGTCTTATACGCGGAAATATACGGTACATATATGAATTGGAAAAAATAATGAGTCAACTCACTCACCTAGCGTGAGGGAATTTCTGGGGAAAGAGCATGATAACCATCACGACAGCTCTACTAAGAAAGCCAATGTCCTACTCTTGTTCTTGTAAGGCTATTAAAAATACTACCCTAAGAAGGGGCTCTTTTGGAGTAATACTGGAGTCAACAAATTTGACCTAAATATCAAGCACTATGAAGCTTCCAAGACACTGAAGGAGTACTTACAGACAGCTCTTTTAGGGTAATTTTGTGAAATACGGCCAAATCTAAATCTATATCAAAGTGAAGTTCTATCAGGACAGATTTGTAGGCAAGAATTGTTATGGGCTTAAGCTTCTTATCCTCAAAGAGATGGACCTGAAAGAAAGCCAAGCAGTCTGGGGTTATCTGGCATGGGGTCCTATCCTAAGGAAGGCAGTCTGTACCTTCTACACAAAGTTGTATTGTCTGTTTGATAACGATCTTTGGCAGCACATTGAATATGTAATGTTGGTGGTAAAGAAGTTTCTCTAGTAGATACAGGGGAGAAAATACAAGTGTGAAGGTTATGAGTACAAAAAGAGGCAGCAAAGATATTTTGACTGCTTACTCTCTGATACAACTGTGCTGACCAAAGAGGGTGTGACTTTAGTCTCAAATGCTGAAGATTTGGAAACCATGGACTGTTCAGCCACGATGGAGCTCCTACCAAAACTGTCCTTGTGACTTCCGATATGATCTTTAAAGTCTTCTAAATCAAACTAGTAGGAAGAGACAGATAGATCAAAGACCATCTTTTCCAGTCCAGGTTAAAAGCATCACTTGCAACTACCTGAAAATCCATATTTGGAGCTACATACATTGGAAGTTGGTGGTTCTCTGCCACCACAAAAAGGTCTGCTTGGAGATACCGCTTGGAGATATGAAAAAATTTTGAGGATTTTGTGGAATAAGCTTCGGTCTAAGATCCACCCTGTGTCAAGGGTATTCTGCTTATATGAGACAACTGCTATCACATTGAAAGCTTCTGGCAGGTGGACTGTGGTGAGGAATAGATCTCTCTCTAAAGGAGCTTCATAATTGGCATATTACTGTATCCAGATTAAACAGAATGCTGTCTGATTGTCAATGAAGATTTTTATATGAGTTTTTTATTAGATTGAACTTCTTTAATGTCAGAATGACTGCCATCAGTTTTAACAGATTCATGTGAAATGATGCCAATTTATGGGACCATCTTCCAGGCACATAGGTTTCCCCTGTGAACATCCTTAACTCAAATTGGATCTCAGTGCTGCTTTTGATAGTTGTGCATGAACTGCTACTAAATGATCTACGGTCCATCGGCGTTGAAGATCAAGCCTTAGAATACCTGAAAGACTACTTAGTTGGTAGAAATTACTGTGTACAAATTGGAAACTCTTATTCATCATATGAACCTTTAAACAGAGGGGTACCCCAGGGGAGTGTACATGGCCCAATCTTATTCTGCATCTATACTATTGGTCTATCGAAAATACAACAAAGGCATAGCGTGAAGTTCAAACTATTTGCAGATGACACACAATTTTACTTCTCCATAAATGATATACAGTAGATGACACTACTGAAACTCTAAACCGATTCCTTGATAGTGTTAGAGAATGGTATATAGATAGAGAGTGTGAGTACTTGTATGTCATTACTGGGATGTTTGAGAGTTGTCAAACTCCCCTACTCAACTTTATCTTATGTTAGGTCACAGGGTGATTTTTGGGGGGTACTTTTCAAGAAAAAAAATTGCGTCTTATAACCCGGGAAATATAGTAAATCAATTCACATGTAGACTAATTAAAAGCTAAAACTCTGAGGTAAATGAATAACCTCACATAGCCAAATCTCATGCTGAATGGGAGATAGAAATTAGGGGCTGCCATACATAACTGAATCATTATCGTACAACAAAGTAATCAACCAAAATTGTAGAGGATGCATTAATACTAATTTCCTAGAACTAAAATTAAATAAATAAATAATTTATAACTTGGAGGTTGAGGCAGAATTCATGAAAAGCTTGACATTTCAGGAGCTTAGCAAAGCAGGTCTGTTGTGCTAAGTGCTGAATAACAAAAGATGGATGCCGAGAGTACGCTTATTCAAGGATAACCAGCATCTTTTGCAAGAGTAGTAGTAGTTCTTGGCATATAACATACTGTTGGCTGGCAGACAAATTCCGCATTGGAGGTGCTGTGACTGATTCAATAGTCTGAAGTTCTAGGGCTCCCTTATACACAATGAATCTTTGCCTTGATACACAAGGCCTAGGGCAAGCAAGACAATATATGTGTATTTCATGTTGTATTGGATTCCCTGTTCTAGCCCACAAAGTATAAAGTCCTTAGGGACTATACAGCATCTAACCCCAGAATGAATTGGAGCTTGAGTAACCAATGTTTTGGCGAGGAGCTGGGATTGAAAGGATTAAGTGCAATAATGTAGTAACAATTCATACTATCTTGCTGAAAGCAGTCAAGTTATTACACTAGCTAAAAAATAAAAATTGTTTCATTATTCAATTTCCAGAATACAATTTGGTACATAATATTACTATCAAGTATAAAACACTCATTACAAGTATGTACAGGAATAATTTACCTTCATTCTGATTTCCAAATCCCTGATACGACGCTGGTCAACAAACAGCTGCTGCTCCAGCTCTTCTTTTCGTTGCATTTCTTCCCTGAGTCGAATCTGCAATTCTTCTTGTTGCCTTCTCATATCTCGTACACTGTTTTCCAATTCTCCTACCCTGAAAATAGTTTATATTACATGATATTCTCATTTACCTTAACTCCCTTTTCTTTCAAAAGATGGGTTATAGCATAGTAAAGGAGACTTTATACTTCTTTATAAATCTAAAATATACAGTATATTATTACTTTCTATGTACCATTATGATTAATACAATATAAATATTTTTTGTTTTTACTACAGTGGACCCCCTCTTATCACAAACACACTCAACTAACTGATACTAAGAACAAAATATTTCCACTTATGAGATTCATATTTGGTACCTAAGAATACAACATTTTACAGCAGTTACTTAGCCTTTGGTACATAGCCCACCATATCTGGTAATAAAAATTCCTAAAATGACAACTTGGTCTCTGTAAATTATTAAACTTTATAAACAAGTCTTTAAAGAAAAAGGGACACTAGAGATAAGTAAAATAAAATTTTTACCATTGGCTAAGTTTAAAAAAGGTATTCGTTTTCTTTTGTCAGCTGACCAATAGTTTTAACAGACAATGCATTGTATGTTTACAAAAAAAAAAAAGTCTATTGTGCTTCATCAGTAACATTATATGTTCGCACTTCAATAATTATCATTTCTTATAAATTTTTTGTAAATTTTTTTTTCTTTACTATTAATGTTTGCGCTAGTCAGCTGAGGACATTGACATTAGGCTCACTACCAGAGGCCCTAAAAGTAGGGTGTTTGGGAAGCATCGTGAGGATTGAAACAAAAATAAGACGACACTAAAACTTCACAAAATGCAGGAACACAAATTACTGTAATGCAATGTAAATGCAACTTATGCGCATTTGGGAGAAGCTGCAAGGCGAGATATTGGGAAGTGACACTGTGCTCCATGGCCAATTAGCTCCCAGGATACAAATCTCCCTGCTCTAATTGGTTGACGCCCACCTACAGTATGTCGCAACTCTTTTCTATCGTAATTTCTACTTTTTGTATCTCACGGGTTTGCACGATTTAGCAAAAAACATACGATTAAAAAAATATATATATGTAAAAAATCGCAATGCACTGATGGCGCGGAACATGAACAGCAATATGGCGAGGAAATACTATAATTTTTTTCCATTATTTTTACGTTTTTCTATCTTTTTTATTTTCTTTATAAATTTTACCTTCTTAAATTTATTTATCTTTTTTTTTATTTATTTTTTTTTATAAATTTTACCTTTTATAGACCCACTACACACTTTTAAAGCTAAAACTTACTTTTACTGTAGACATCATTATATATAGATACATGAAAAAATTGAAATAGAAACTCATTCAAGTATTTGCTGCTCGGCCAGGGTATGCTGTTGACCAAACTACTCTACAGTACATATCCATTCACAGTGATAAAAATAGTACCGTTATATTTAAAATGAACAAGATTTTGATAGCATGGATGTTTCATTTAACAGTATCCAATAATAATGCATGTAATTTTCACATACCCTGTATTAGCATCAATGAGATACAAACAGTAAATATATTTATTTTCCATTGCTTACTTTTGTAAGATAATTGAGACTACAGCTACACTTTACAAATCAGCTGATTAAGGCAAGCTACCAAAGGATATTTTTTTCTGTTGCTAAAAGGAGCAATTATTACTTGAACTATCCTTTTTATTTACTTTACATCATAAAGGTACTGTATGTAGCTTTTAGTAAAAATACTGTTTCAACATTTTATTCAATGTTAATTTTAATGACATATCAAAGTTTCTGAGTGTTTCATCCTTGCACAATAATTTGATATATTTTAGATTTTCAGTGCTCGATTACTAAGCTTAGGAGATTAATTACTTTGTCTTTTAATTCTTTAAGTAGTTTTTGTGCAATTTGGTTTGTCTTTTCATAAACCAAAAAGGCATACTGTAATGCAAGAATATATCAGCCATATTCTACTTAATGACATTTGTAGCAACTACTGTACATCAATTGTTTTCTATCGTGCACAAGTTAAAATTCAAGCAAAACCGCTCTTGTTAACCGATTCGGTTATTCATAACGATACCTTTATCAATCTCTTTTGTTTTTCTAACTTATTGAAGTAAAAGTTAGGATAACGAGGTGAAGGAAAAGAGATTAGTTTATCATAATTTGGTCTAAATATCTTGCATGGTACATGAGATGCATGATAAAATCTTTTTTTTGAGGGTGAAAATTTCGGGAACGCACAATATGCTCACCCATATACCTGCTCATCACATCGATCCACCTAATATACTGCTGCCCCACACTACTTTTTCCCATCACTGGCATGTTCTTAGCTCACTTGACTGGTTCCAGCTCCTCACTTCTCATTACATGGCCATAGTATCTCAGGCAAGCTTCCCTAACTTTCTCCTTTACATTACATAAACCACACATTATTCTGATATCTTAGCAATGGCTCCTTTCCAGTCATGACATTTTGGTAATCCATATCCCCATCCACAAATTGGTTCTCTCCAAAATTTCCTCTTCTCTCTTCTTCAGTGCCCATGTTTCTTCTCCATATAAAAGTATGGGCCTGATAACCGACTCATTAACCTTCATTTTGATCCTTAATGGCCTTTGTTTTTGTCTAAAATAACTTGTTAGCTCTCTCCCTTTTTGCCCTGCTTTTCTTACACTCTTTTTGTATTACTGCATTCTCAGCACTTCCTGGTCTTTTATTATTGATCCCAAGTAGTTTATTTTATTGTTCTGTTTTATAGCTGTTACATCTTCTGCTTGAATGTTTACTTCTTCAAGTCATTCTTCCTGCAAATGATTAGCTCTTTCTTTCCAATATTCACCTTCAATCGTTTCGTTTCTAGGGATCTTTTCCTTGTTAAAACCTTTCTTGCAGTTATTCTTCTGTGTTTGCTGTAATGACTAAATCATTAGCAAACATCAGTTCTCATAATCCTTTGTTGTTCCTTAACGCAAATGTCAGTGTTTATAATGACGAGAAAAAAGAATAGACTCAAGAGCTGATCCCTGATCAAGGCCAACCTCCATAAGGAATGCCTTCATCTCCCCGTATTTTGACTTTACAGTGATTCTTGCCCCTTAAACAACATCCTAACTAACCTTAGCAATGTCTTCGGTACACCTCTTTTTCTTAAACTCCAATAGACTGACTTTATTAGTACCTTATCATACACTTTTTCAAGACCCAAAAATCAGCCTGTAAACTATCCTGTTTCCTTCTAGATAGTTCTCTTGGACTTATCTTACTATAAAGTTAGCATCCACTGTGCTCTTTCTTTTCATAAACCCAAACAACAGCTCATGTATGTCTATCAATATTCTCAAAAATTGAATGTGTTCGAAATGAAGTGTCTGAGGAGTATGGCTGGTGTATATCAATTGGATAGGGTTAGGAATGAAGTAGGGCAGGTGAGAACAAGTGTGAGAAGTGAATTAGCTGCTAAAGTGGATATGAATGTGTTGCGGTGGTTTTTGTGGTGTATTGAACGTTAAGATTTCTGGTGGAAATCCATAGTTTTGAGTTATGGTGGGTTGACTACCATAACTGGAAAGCTATGGCTTCACGCTAGGTATCTTTATCAATTACGTTCGAAACACCTTGAAATATAGTGTACTTGTCTAATTGTGTTGATATTTAAATCAACTTTTTATAACTTTGTTTCCATCAGTCATCATCATGTAAAACTCAAGGCAATAAAAAAGTTATCATAATCAAAACAGAGTAACAGTAATGAAATACTGTTGAAACACAAGAACATTTGGTTGCCAGGTCATTCCAAACCTATAGCATATGGAGTTTTCATCCCATTTTCTATGGAGTCATTCGAAGAAGCGTTCATCGTATTACAAATACCTCCTTACTTCATCGACCTAATAATCTATTGGTTTTTGCTCTGCTATATGCTCGCTTTGCTCAAGATTAAACATTATCTCATTGCTCCGATGTTCTGGCAAGCAAAATACTGTACGTTTTTCTATGCATGTTAGCCCCGCGGGCTGGTATTTTGGAATAAAATATAAATTATAAAAACTTTAAGGGGTGAATACACACAACAGGTAGTAGGTTGGTCAGGGCACCAGCCACCCGTTGAGATACTACCACTAGAGTGTTATGGGGTCCTTTGACTGGCCAGACAGTACTACCTTGGATTCTTCTCTCTGATTACAGTTTATTTCCCTTTGCCAACACATTCACAGTATTCTGGTATATTTTTTTACAGATTCTCCTCTGTCCTCATACACCTGACAACACTGAGATACCAAACAATTCTTCTTCACTAAGGGGTTAACTTCTGCACTGTAACTGTTCAGTGGCTACTTTCCTCTTGGTAAGGGTAGGACAGACTCTTTAGCTATGGTAAGCAGCTCTTCTAGGAGAGTGACACTCCAAAATTAAACCATTGTTCTCTGTTCTTGGGTAGCGCCATAGCCTCTGTACCATGGTCTTCCACTATCTTGGGTTAGAGTTCTGTTGCTTGAGGGTACACTCGGGCACACTGTTCTATCTAAGTTCTCTTCTTATTGTTTTGTTAAAGTTTTTATAGTTTATAGAGGAGATATTTATTTCAATGTTATTCAAAAATATAAATTTTTCCTTGTTTCCTTTCCTCACTGGGCTATTTTCTCTGTTGGGGCCCCTGGGCTTATAGCATTCTGCTTTTCCAACAAGGGTTGTAGCTTAGCAATTAATAATAATAATAATAATAATAATAATAATAATAACAACAAAAGAGTGAGTTGTAGCTTCACGCTCCAGTATCTGTTTGAACATGGACTTGTCTTCCATTTCCAATGGTCAAACTAAATATATCAAACACATTTCTACTGTTTCCTTCTATTATTAACATGATCAATAAAATAAGTGCTTTAATTATACAGGTATTGCAGATTCCAATATTGAAAAGAAATTAGGGAGATTTAAAATATAAAATGTTGGGCCTTTTATTCTGTTTGAACAAGTAACTTATGACAGATACACCACCTATGTGTTTTTTGAACTACCGAGTCGGTGGCGGCTCTTATGATATATGCATGACGATAAAAGGAGCAAAACGGGTATTTTTTTATCAAAATCTGTAACTAACCATACTAGCTGCAGCAAATTTATATTTCTTTCATATATTGCTCCTTTCTACTGTGATTAGAATACTAGTAATGACTTTCAAATTTTGCTCCTTTCTACATTAAATAGAACACTACTGGTAATACAAATAGTATTAATGTCTTGTAATGAATTTCTTAGGGTGCTATTGTAAGTTATATTATTATTATAATTATTACTAGCCAAGCTACAACCCTAGTTGGAAAAGCAAGATGCTATAAGCCCAAGGGCTCCAATAGGGAAAAATAGCCCAGTGAGGAAAGGAAATAAATAAATGATGAGAACAAATTAACAATAAATCATTCTAAAACAGTAACAACGTCAAAACAGACACGTCCTATATAAACTATTAACACCGCCAAAAACAGATATGTCATAATAAACTATAAAAAGACTCATGTCAGCCTGGTCAACATAAAAACATTTGCTCCAACTTTGAACTTTTGAAGTTCTACTGATTCAACTACCCGATTACTGTGAAGTATACTGTGTAGTATTGAGGCTCATGATGGAGAAGGCCTGGCTATTAGAATTAACTGCCTGCCTAGTATTACGAACAGGATAGAATTGTCCAGGGAGATCTGAATGTAAAGGATGGTCAGAGTTATGAAAAATCTTATGCAACATGCATAATGAACTAATTGAATGACGGTGCCAAAGATTAATATCTAGATCAGGAATAAGAAATTTAATAGACGGTAAGTTTCTGTCCAACAAATTAAGATAAGAATCAGCACTGAACACCAGACAGGAGAACAATAATCAAAACAAGGTAGAATAAAAGAATTAAAACACTTCTTCAGAATAGATTGATCACCAAAAATCTTGAAAGACTTCCTCAATAAGCCAATTTTTTGTGCAATTGAAAAAGACTGATAATCCTCAGTTTTCCAGAAAATTCAGTTAAAATCCCCTTGGTCCCAGTGGTGCCAAATACAAGAGAGTTCACTGTACTTTCAATTTGGATATGTAAAAAGCTATCACCTATATATAACCCTTATCTATGAAGAACAGAGCAAAACAGGGGCTAGGAAAAAATTTTGCCAAGGTTTCTCCTCTTACTTATTAAAAATCTAATGTGTATCCATACTTTACATTTTCTAAATCTTTAACAAGACTGACTTTCCCCTTCCATTCCCTCCAATCAGCATTCTATCATAATAGAAACTTGGTGTAGTATGCTAACCCAACAGTGTCTACATACAAAATAAATACTCAAGCCCTCAATACAAGTAGATACCTGATAAATGTGGGAAGCACCTGACGACCAAAAAAAAAGAAAAAAAAAAAAAAAAAAAAAACTTGTCCCATTTAATAAAAGTACCACATATCCCTATAACAGGCAAACTAATAGTACAGTAATCATATTTCTTACTCATATACTCATCCCTAACACAGATGGCAGAGGAGGCATCTCATTTTACTAGATATGAAAACACACAAAAAATATTTAAGATGATGATAACCTTTAAAAGCTTCTAAGTACTTCTATTTCGATTATGAGGCTATTCATCTTCATACTGATGAATTTGGTCCACAATATCCAACTGTGAATAAGTATCTCAGCAACCTCATTCCAATGAATGGGAGGGTTTAGAAACTGAGAGTGATTATTATAATAATAGAGCATAATTTGAGTGTTGGTATCATAACTCAAAATGATCAATGGATATAAGTGGAGGCACAAATACAATTCCTTAAAACCTTCCCACTTGTGATATTGTAAAACCAAACAGAAAAGTCTAGGCCAAACGTACATTATGTAGAATTACTGTGTATAAAAAGATGAAAGGGCAAGGGCTATGTTAACGTACGACTAATATGGCCTTAAAGATTAATCCTGCTCTTCTCTTCTTTCCATTTATCTATTTAAAAAAATCATCTTATTAAATACAGACTCAAATGGCAATATCAACTATACTGTGATAATCCTCAACTGCCTAGATGGTTACATTAATCAAATGTATTCAAACTGGTTATTGGCCACATAAAATAATGGTTAGAATTTTCATTCAAACTTACAATAACTAACCCATAAGTCTCAACAAAAACTGGTGACATCAATAATCTTACTTGGAATCGCCTTGCTGAGATATGAGGGACACTTTCTCCAAAGTGTTTAACTTTTTCTGGTAATGAGAAATCTCCTTCTTTAATGCATCAACACGACTGCGCAGCTGACTGACATCCGTACTCTCTCCCTCTTGATATTCCTAAAATCAGAATTTATCAATACAAAATTGTGCCAACTGTATTTATAAAATCAATTAACAAGTTACAATAAAAACAAATACCCAACATCACTTTATAATATATAAGTAATATATTTTCCATTATTCACTAATACAATGCTATTTTACAAATGCCTGAAAAAACATGAACAAAGTTACAAACAGTTTATACCACAACAGTATTAATCAAAACTTACGGCCAAGTGGTTCTGAGCTTCCTGATAAAGTTGACGAGCCCGCTGGACTTCTTTTTCTAAACGTTCCATCTTCATTTCACACTTCCGTTTAGTTACTTCAGCTTCTCCTTCACTACGCATGAGTTCTCGAATGAAAGCTTCTTTCAGTCTGATTGTGGCATTCAATTGTTTCAATCTTTGATGAGCTGCTCTTAATTCTACACTGACCCTCCGGATCTTACCCCTCTTGGAGTCTTGGGAAGCTGATAGCCTTTTTACTTCAGCTTTTATATTGCCACCAGCATTATCCTCGGCATTTTGATCAACTTCAGACTTATGTTTTGAAGTGTTTGAATCTTGTGATACTCTTGAAATGTCTGATGGTGAATGTTCTCTGGTTTCACTTTCCCTGTCAGATTCTGAATCTGATACACTTGACCTTAAAGACTGACTAGCATCAATAACTTTCTCATATTGCTTGAGGCTTTTGTCCTCCTGTATCACAGACGACAACTGAGATACCAATGAGGCATTACGTCTCAGTGAATTACAATTAACACTATCTCTAGTTTTTCTAGGAGCCACTTGGAGACCCCTTCGTGATGTGGCAGAATCAGAGCCTTTTCTGGAATGCCTGGAAGACTTTCGAGATTCATTTTTGGATTCACTTTTACATTCACTCACAAGTTCCAATTTTCTCCTCTCCGCACTTTGCCTTACTTTACTAAATGTATCATAAGAGTCTTGGACTTTCTCAACCTCCTCGTCAATTATTGTACGAAAACGACCCCTCAACACAGCTAATTGGTCATAAAACTCTTCTCCTAAAGATGACATAGAAGACACTTCACTGTCTGAGTGTGGGTCTTCTGAGGTAGACGAAGAAACATTATTCCCTTCAGGTTCAGATAATTCCTCAATAACCTCTAAAACTCTATTAGTTGCACTATTGAAACGTAAAGGGCCAAGGTCTGCACCAATACATTCCTCAGCTTCAGCTTTCATGCACAGCCAGGTTTCAATCTGCATCTTTTCATTCTGCGAAACAGTAGTGCTCTTGAGAATTTCAGACAGCAAATCTTCTGCACTGGACACGAGTTGTTGCCACTGAGAAGCTGCAAACTGGAGCCTGGTAAAATAGTTGATTAGATTATTAATAATAATTCAACACTTGGCTATACTTTAAGATATAAAAAAAAATAATTATATCCTTTTATATACAGTAACAGCTTAACTGTTGATATTATACATTCATACAATATGAATTCACACCAGGGATCTCAATAACACAACCTTGTACACGCCTATATCTTCTATATATAACTGTATACCACATATAAGCATAATTTGATGTAATTTTTTTTATAATTAGCTAATAAGATTTGAACCTGACCATATGTGAACAAAATAGGTGAACATCCAATTCTATAAAATATTTTTTCCTAACGGACAACAAATATTTAAAAGCAACATCAATAAAATATCAAAATTATTTGGTCATTTGTATTTTTCCTAACTATACAAGCCTATAGGTGTTACACTAGATCACTAAACTGAGACAGTATCCATGTGGAGGATATGTTGTCCGAATGTATGGGTTTTCATATATTTGGTCATCATCCCCCTCGTCTGGGAGGATGAGAGAAATACTCCCTAACAAAACTTATTGGTTAGGAAATGTCGCTTGATCATTTTGAATTGAATTGAATTGAATATAGGATTTAGACATTAAGCCAAGCACTGGGCTTGATCATTTTGGCTTACCAGCATTTAGCACCTGAATCTCAAGTGAGCATAGATCTCAGGTACTTGTCAATCTTAGGTGAGCATGGATCTCAAGGGACTCAATATTCTCAAAAGATTCGAGAATCTTAAGGGATTAAATGATCTCAGGTACTGTACTCGAGAATCTCAGGTGAGCATGGATCTCAAGTACTTGAGAATCTCAGATGCGAGTGAAGCCCAGGTGCGTGAAGAGCCCAAGTGAGCCTAGAAGACAGTACATTCCAAGACCGCATGCATAGAGTCTTTATATGTGTAAAGAATGAAAAGATGCAGATTGAAACCTGCTTACATCATCACATTGCTCGTATAAGGGAGTAGCATGCCTCAACGGTTTGTATGATGCCCCTTCAGAGAACGTAACAATTTTACCATATTCCAGGGTGGTGGACTCTCCTCAACTGGAGAGCATGTCTGCTCAAAACTCCTAATATCCATACAGATTTCTACATCCTCTAGTCTAAAGACTTGGCTCAAGGCTGGCGATAGCCTTTAACCACTGCAATGTAGCAGAATTTCTCTTAACGGAGGTAGTGCAAGAACTTGGCGATCAAGGGCACAAAGGGTCTGAGAGGAGAGATACCCCTCCCACAACACCAGCCACAGAAGATGGCCCACTTGGCTTCGTAAATAGCTGCCGAGGATTTATGGAGGTATCCAGGCATCTGCCGCGCTACTTCTTGAGAAAAACCTTTTTCAGAGAGGAGATGCTGGATAACCTCCACACACGAAGATAAAGAGATACTAGTGGAGAGCGGGATATTCTGGCATGACGCTGACATACAAGGTGGGGGAGAGCTGACAATTCTCTTGAAGTCTTTGCTAGGAGGAGCAGAGGGTCGAGGAGAACTGGCAATTCTCTTCAAGTATGCTAAGATGAGCAAAAGATCAGGGAGAGCTGGCAATTCTATTTGAGTCTCTACTAAGAGGAGCACAAGGTTGGGGAAAGCTGGCAATTCCCCTGACGTCTCTGCTAGGAGGAGCAGAAGGTCGGGGAGAGATGGCAATTCTCTTGGAGTCTCTGTTAGGAGGAGAAGGTTGGGGAGGGGTGGCAATTCTCTTTAAGTCTCTGCTAAGAGGAGCAGAAGGTCAGGATACCACTCCATATGTGGCCATTTTGGAGTTACCCTGCATCAAGGCCATCCCATGGGTGTTTGAACGCATCTTTGAATGCTGTTTCAGGGTCTGGAACGGGAAGGCAGTAGATTAAGAGCTTGTTTAGCAATGTTGCGAAGAGGTGAAGCGTCGGAGAACTCCACAAAGTCGGGATCCCCGTCGCTATCGGATAACATAAAGACCCACAAAGTCGACTCTCTTGGTCTTCCTGCTCAACTTGGCTGCCATCATGATCTACTTTCCTGGGATGAAACGGGCAGATTCTGTAGTGCAATTGCATTGTTTTCTGCCCATTGAGAGTACTCACTGGTAGTTGGCATAGCTGAAGAGACATAACACCTCCTCCTTTGTTTATGTAGGACACCACGTTGGTGTTGTCGCTCATCAACACCACCAAGTGTCCAGTTATAAAAGGGCAAAACTTTTGGAGCTAAGGAGGTAGGTCTCATCTCCTAAACTTTGATGTGATCTTGGTGATCTTCCCCTCAATCTAGGAACCAGATGCCACCTAAGCCAACACATACCTCCTGGGATGAATTTGAGAATAGGAGGAACTTTGGGGGGGGGGGGGGCAGTGAGAGAGGGCATCTTTGCAGGAAGTTTTTTTCCTCCCTTGTACTCTTCTCTTATCCTCACAGGGAAGAGTGGGTTGTTGAGATGTGTCAAAGCTGACTTGAGCTCAACGTGTGAAGGATGAATTTTTTTTTTAATTACCTTTATGAGAGAGAGAGAGAGAGAGAGAGAGAGAGAGAGAGAGAGAGAGAGAGAGAGAGAGAGAGAGAGAGAGTGTGTGTGTGTAATAACTGTTTGTAGAATGAGAGAGAGAGAGAGAGAGAGAGAGAGAGAGAGAGTGTGTAATAACTGTTTGTAGAATGTGAGAGAGAGAGAGAGAGAGAGAGAGAGAGAGAGAGAGAGAGAGAGAGAGAGAGAGAGAGTGTGTGTAATAACTGTTTGTAGAATGTGAGAGAGAGAGAGAGAGAGAGAGAGAGAGAGAGAGAGAGAGAGAGAGAGAGAGAGAGAGAGAGAGAGAGAGAGAGAGAGAGAGAGAGAGTGTGTGTGTGTAATGACTGTTTGTAGTACGAAAGACTGTTGGTAGAATTAAGGTTATTTGTTTACATTTATTTTGGTAGAATAGGTTGAGATAGTAATAAATGACTTAGGCGAATGCTTTTTTTTATTGTCTGCAGCCAGAGGTAGTTATGTTTTGACCAGCTTAGAAAGTGATTATCTATATTATCAGTAAGTATTGTTGATCTTTGCTTGGAGTGGTTGTGAGAGATAGAATTTGTTTATTATTTACCTTTGACTACAGTGAGACAGTTTAGTTAGCTAGTAATGTCTGTAAGTGTTTTTTATTTTTCATTGCAAGCTGTAATTCCTCCTTTGGCAATCTAATTTTTGAATGTCGACTTATTGTTGCTGACCAGGCTTCTAATAGAAGACTTTAACTAGCCTGCTCTTGAGGGCTGTATAAATGTTGAGGACCTGGCCTGTGTATTTAAGTTCCGTTTGCTGCCCTTGATGATGATTTTGATATCCACAACCCTGATCAATCGAGGCAGTCATTACAGAATGCCAGAGTGTAATATTGGCTACAAAGCTGTGGTAGTGTACCATGAAAGAAAGTTCGGCATTGTGTGGATAATAGTGTTTGTGTCCACACACACATATAAACACCTATTTTGGATGTAGTATGGGTTCAATTTTACATTTTGTTAGTGTTTTTCTTCAGGTTTATGTGAATTTGGTTGGCTTTTTATATTTTGTATGTTTGAGGTGTTTAATGCTATCTCTTGTAGTTTATGTTTCAGCAATTATAGATTAAGGATTAAGTATAATAAAGGGATTTTGACGTAGGAAAAATCTATTTCTGGGCGAAGGACCTGTGCCGCCCAGTGAATAAGCTCCATTTAAGCACTTATTCTTAGGTAATTTACTGCTAAATATACCAGAGAAAAAATGTAAAGGAGTGCTAGGTTAACTAGCTCGCTCACCTATTGGTGTCGGTATAAAATTGGGCGTATAATCCAGAGGTCCCGCACTATTTAGATTAATCCACGACAGAGAACCCCAATAGAGGAGAGCCGTTCAACCTCACTCGGTACTACTACAATGCATCCGCTCAGAACCCAACTCCTTAGCACCCAAAGTTTGGGGACTCCAAGGGAGAGGAGCTGGGAGGGTTCACTGGGCGGCACAGGTCCTTCGCCCAGAAATAGATTTTTCCTACGTCAAAATCCCTTTTCTGGGCTCGAACCTGTGCCGCCCAGTGAATCTATACAAGAGAAAAATGTCACCAAACTTGCAAAATAAAGGAAAAAACATAAGCGTAAGAGAAATACAGGATGCTTTAATCAGAGATGAGTACCAAAAAACAATTATAAGGGTATCTTAAATATGAACATAAATCCAATAAGGTAGGTATAATAATGCCGTGAGTGATAATATATACAGATACTCAGGAGCATAAATTTTACAAATATAATAACAGTATTCAGGTGCGAGACCAACGAATACAATAGGGTATAAATGAGGCAGGTAAGAGGGAGAGATAAAGAGTCAAGGCATTAACCTGTGAGTTACTCGGGAGTAACTACGCTCCCTGCGGCTACTGTAGAAAATTTTAGGGCTTCCAAATGTTTAAGGTAGTGTTTCTTGAACACTGACGGTGATTTCCACCCTGTATACCTGGAAAGGTCTGTAAAATTCATGTGGTGAAAGAAGTTCACCGAGGTGGCAACCGCCCTGATATCATGTGCAAGAGGAAAAGAGTCAGGGTTAGCTTGTTTAATAAAATACAAAATTTGTTGCCTGATCCCTTTAATAGTAATGGTACCGCCTTGTTCTCTAACGAATAGAGGCCCCGAGGAGTTGGAGGAGGTCCGGGATAGATAAGACCTAAGAGTAGTGACAGGGCACAGCGACGGATCTTGCGTGAGGGGAACAATTTTCCAGGAGGTCCATCTGTTTTGAGGGTCTTCATTCTTAGCCAAAAAGAATTTGTTAGGAGAAAGAAGGACCTCCCCTGAAGGCAGAAAGTCAATATGACCCGGGTCTCTCGACAAGGCTGCCAATTCAGAAATTCTTGCCCCGGAAGCCAAGCTCACTAGGAAAAGTGTTTTCCTGAGAAGGGGCATGTAATCACAAGAACTGTTAATGGTATCAGAAGCCAATTTGAGTACGTCATTAAGGAACCAGGTCACCGGGGTAGGACGAGTAACCGGTTTCAGTCTGGCACAAGCTTTCGGAATTGAAGCTAACAAAGAGTCGGTTAAGTCTATGTTAAAACCCACTAGGAAGATCTTTTTCAGAGCCGATTTAATAGTGGTAATAGTATTGGCTGCCAGACCTGATTCTAATAAAGATCTAAAGAAAGTGACTGTAAGGTTCAAGTTCATACAGTTCACGTTTGAGTCTATTAAAAATTTTGCCAACTTTTTAACTGCAGAGTCATACTGACGGATGGTGGAATCCCGTTTATCTGATTCTAGGAACAAGGTGTTTTGAGGATCAATATTGGCACCATGCATAGCCGCAAACTTCATAAAGTCCATAAAGTTAGGGCGCTCTGAATGTTTGAGAAAGCGTACACAACGCGTGTTTGTACTATCTGAGACAGAACCGGATTGGGTATCGGGTGAGGGTATAGTCTCAACTCCCGCAGGAGAGGATACCAGTTGCTCTTGGGCCAGTTGGGTGCGACCAAGGCTACTTGTCCCTTGAAGGATCTCAGTTTGTCTAGAACTTTCAGCAAAAGATTCACCGGGGGAAAGAGATAAATCTTTTCCCAGTTGTCCCAATTCTGTGACATGGCGTCTGTGGCGTAAGCCTGAGGGTCTAGATTGGGAGCCACATATACTCTCAATTTGTGGTTGGATTCCGTGGCGAAGAGATCCACTTGGAGACCGGGAACCTGAGAGAGAATCCACCGAAATGACTTTAGATCGAGTGACCATTCCGATTCTAGAGGGGAGGTCCGGGACAGGGCGTCTGCCACTACATTCCGGACTCCCGCCAGGTGGACAGCTGAAAGATGCCAACGGTTCGAGGCTGCTAGGGAGAATATGGCTACTAGAACATGGTTCAGAGGCCCTGACTTTGACCCGCCTCTGTTGAGGCAGCGGACCACCACTTCGCTGTCGAGGACCAGACGAAGGTGTTGTTTCTTGGGAAGAGCGAGACGTTTCAGGGTTAGAAGAACTGCCATGGCCTCTAGCACATTGATGTGAAAATGGCGGAACAAGGGAGTCCAAAGACCTTGAACTTTCTTGAGCTGAGAATAGCCGCCCCAACCTGATAGGGATGCGTCTGTGTGAATGATTAATTCCGGGGGCGGAAATCGAAAGGGAACTGACTTTGACAGACTGTTTGCTCTTGTCCAAGGAAGAAGTCTTTCCCGTAGAATGGGAGGAAGGCGGACTTTCCTGTCCCGGAGCTTCCGGTTCGCCCTCGAACGCCAGACACGATTGATATCTTTCAATTTTGCCTTCAGAAGAAGATCCGTCACTGAAGCAAACTGAAGGGACCCCAGAATCTTCTCTTGAAGCCGTCTGGAACTTACTTTGTCTTTGAGAAAGCGTTTGGTGTTTCTTGCAATCTCTAACCTCTTGGGTCTGGGAAGACACAGAGTATGAGATATAAGATCCCATTGCAGGCCGAGCCATTGGAACTTCGATTTTGGAAGAAGACGGGACTTCTTGAAGTTGATCTGGAAGCCTAGAGATTGAAGATAATGGATGACTTTGTGAGTGGCTTTTAGGCAATTTTGGGAGGTGTCTGACCAAATGAGCCAGTCGTCCAGATAGGCTACTACTTGAATCCCTTGATTCCTGAGTTCCTGAACAGCGACTTCTGCTAGCTTTGTGAAGATCCTTGGGGCAATGTTGAGCCCGAAAGGCATCACCTTGAAGGAGTAACTTTTGTCCCCTAAGCGAAAGCCTAGGTACGGACGGAAGTGTCTCGCTATCGGGACGTGATAGTAGGCGTCTGTAAGATCGATAGAGGTGGTGACGGCCCCACGGGGAAGTAAGGTCCGCACCTGCGAGACGGTAAGCATTCGAAACTTGTCGCATTGAATGGACAAGTTGAGAAGGGATAGATCTAGAATCACTCTTCTCTTGTCTGAATCCTTCTTCGGGACACTGAACAGCCGACCTTGAAACTTCAGATGTTTCGTTTCTTGTATGGCATTCTTTTGTAAAAGATCCTGGACAAATTCGACCAGGTCCGGAGTGGAATGTTGACGAAATTTGTTCGGAGGAGGAGGTCCTTGAATCCAACTCCACCCTAGTCCCTTGGAGATGATACTGAACGCCCAGGGACTGAACCTCCATTTGTTGCGGAAGGCATAGAGCCTCCCCCCTACCTGCTGCACCTCAGTATTGGTTTGAGGAGTTGCCTCCACGTCCGCCTCGGAAGTTCTTTCCTCTGCGAAAGGCTCTTCCCCTGCCTTTGTTCTGGTTAGAGCCACGGTGGTAGCCTCTACCTCTACCATAACTCTGGGAAGAGCTATGAGCCTCGTAGGACTGGTTAAAGGCAGGGGAAGTGGCGGAGGCACCAGAAAGCTGGCTCTTAGGTAGCAGAACGGTGACATAGTCATCCGAAGGAGCCCGAGAGGTGGAAGGCTGTGCAGGGGCAACAGAAGATGGAGGAAGAGGCAGCCGGAAGTTGGATGAAGCACTCTGTTGTTGCCTGAACTGGGTGGAGGTATATGGTCTAAGCTTCTTCCTACCCCGGGCTTGATAATTTGCGGGGTCATACTTGCGTTTAGGGGTCAAACCCCAACGGGCTTTAAGGCTCTGATTAACCCTAGTGGCCTCCGCCAAGACTTCCTCTACGAGATCCTCGGGGAAGAGATTTGAACCCCAACAGGAGGACCGGATGAGTTTATTAGGTTCATGCCTAATCGTCGCCTCAGCTAGAACATGCTTGCGACATCTGCGTTTAGCAGTAGCAAAGTCATATAAGTCATAATATAACGACTGTAGCGTAGCCTTGTTGAGAGACTTAAAAATACTCTCCGTATCGTAAGTCAAGGCTATCGACTCCGTGGATGTGGCCAGGTTTAGAGTACGGCCCACACGTAGGCGGGAATCATATTCCTGTTTAATGAGAGATTCCGGGAGACGGGGAAGCTTCTCACTAAACAAGACTGAGGCACAGTCTGCTGCAAGCTTGCCGGAGGTAAAGGTGGTATGGACATTGTCCCAACACTCAATACCTGAGGGAAGAAGGAGGGAGATCGGATCCACCTCTCGGATGGGAGGCAAGGGCTTCTCCTCCAGAGCATATTGAAAGGCAAGCTCTGCCACCTTATTGACGCATGGAGTCAAGGTGGTCTTGTCCATTAAGAACATCGTAAAGGAGCTTTTATGAGGCGTCAGCATGGTGTTAGTGCAGCCGATGTCATTCAAAAATCTGGCCCAAACAGATTGGGCTTGCTCCTTCGGGAAGATGACCGTCTCTTTGGGGACCTTGTCTAATCGGACTAAAGCTTCCTCGGTAAGTCTGGCATAACCATGAAATGGAAATGCCAGACCCGGAGGAAAGAATTCAAAGTCCTCTAGAGGGCGAGTGCCAAGGCCCTCCAGAGTCAACATTCCGTCTGAGAACGGGGAATGAAGAGCCATCCGCCAGGGGTTGTTCTTGGCAAACGGCGGGAGCTTAGAGGCATCCGGTATGAGAGAGCTTTGGACTCTCTCCGGAGCTCCTTGCTCTAAAGCCCCAATTCTCTGACCGAAGTTAGAGAACATCGTGTCCATCCTCGACTGCATCTCCGAAACCAACTTTTCCTGCATCTCCGACACGATGCGAAGCATAGCTGATTCGGAAAGGCCCGGGCTAGCAGCAGGAGGGGCGGAAGGAACTCCCGGGTCGTGAGACTTAGAGGAGGAACCAGAGGTCTTTGAAGACGGGTTCGTACCATGTTTAGAGCCATGAGAAGTCTTGTGAGGCTTGCGAGCTTTGGGTAAGGTCCTTGAAGTAGACTTATCCTTAGGGGGAACCGGGTATGAACGTTGAGACGAATCACGGTCCCCAGAAAATCCAAGAAAGGAAGAGCGATCAGAAGAAGAAGAAAGAGCGGGGCTGAGGATAGGAATCTCAGCGCCGGACACACCTGCCTCACTTACCACCCTACCTGTATCCGGCTCGTCTAGCAACATTGGTTCGACGTCCAGGTTCATGGAGGCAACATTGTCCTCCAGACCTCCGGGGGCGTCCGATGGATCTTGCTCTGGGTCGATGAGACCCGTTATAGTGGCATCAATGTGGGCAATGATGGGAGCTGCCACATGCCTAGCCACAGCAGCTGAAGACTTGGCGTTGGGGTAAACCATGGTGCAGTAGTCCTCAGATAGGACGTACGGCCGCTTAGACTTTACATTCCGGGCAAAACCACCAACCCACACCTTCAGTGTGGCCCGAGCCGCAGACTTTTGCTCCGGGGATGCCTGAAATAATAGTGGGAATTATAAAAGGGAAACTCCCAATGGTCCTTCAAGACCATAGATATCTTACTAATAGTAAATAAAATAAGAAGGCAATATAGCCAACGGGACTCACCAAGTCAGATCCAAGGGTAGTGATGAGGTCGAAGCAAATCACACAGTTATCCGGGTGCCATACCACAACGTCTTCCAGTTGAACCCCACAAGGGGCGTGAGATCGGCAGACGGAGTGGCCACAAGGCTGGTGCAGAACAGCTGCACAGGCCGGCGTCAGACAATGCACCATCTGTAAAAAGAATAGTATATGAGAAACTGTAATTCTCTTAATTAGGGGCGGGTCTGGAGGACCCGGGCCTAACATAGGTCTAACACAAGATTAGAGCTTAACTGTACTATTCTATAAGTGGCCTAACATAGGTCTAACACAAGAATAGAGCTTAATTGTACTATTCTTTTAAGTAGGGCCTAACATAGGTCTAACACAAGATTAGACTGTAAAAAATAAAATAAATTATTTTTTTTTTTTTTTTTTTTTTTTTTTTTTTTTTTTTTTTTTTTTTAGGGGCGGGTCCGGAGGACCCGGGCCTAACATAGGTCTAACGCAAGGTTAGAGCTTAACTATAATATTCTTACATAGGGGCGGGACCGGGGGTCCCGGGCCTAAACATAAGTCTAACTTGAAACTAAAGTATAGCCATCCATTCCGGTCAAGCCGGGAGCATAAAAAAGGATGCAAAAACAAGGAATTAAGACACATAGTGTCTGATTTCCCGGGGTGGGGTAGACCCCGGGCCGGGAAATAAAGGTATATTCAATACCAATTCCTTTAGGGACTCCGGGGTAGTGATCTGTCATATATAATCATCATAGGAAATGTTATAAAATAAAAGGGGGGCGGAACTGTAACTAAGAACTGCCAATCGAACCCGGAGGGTTTCGTATAACATAAGCCAGAATGAAAAGTGAATATAAAATAGGGTACACCGGGATCCAACTCTGTAGACCGGTGGCCAACCAGACTAGACAGAGACTAAACCGCCGGGCCACCCGGAGGACAAAGTCCATAAACACTTAACTACCCCCTCTAAAAGGAGGGAAGGCAACGGTCCCTTAGTGGAGGGGGGAGAAGCCTAGCCTCCCACCTAGCTAGAGGGGGAGCGTGGGGGAGGATCACGTGATACGAGGCAGCAGGGCTACCAACTGACGATCCCCAACCAGACAGATCAAACGGAGTAATGGCACAAATATTCATTATAATAATAATAATAGCGTTAAATATATGAATAAACACATAGAAAATTTTTGGGCAAGGCATGCAACATAAATAATTAAATCGCAAAAGACACACCTGATGGCTAAAATAACATTGCCGCCTTAGCACGGTCGGCAGCCATAGCGATACGTAAATGATATCGGCCCAAAAATTGAACCACGAGGATTCTAAACGCTAAATAATGAATATTCACAATAACAAATAATATTTGATAATAAAAATAATACACATAGTAACACCGCAAGTGAAAATTAAAAGCTCTCAAAAACAGGAGTACCAACTGTAGTGAAATCAAGCAAGATCGGTATGAACGAAGAGAATAAACTCCTATAATATAAATATTAAACGATCTAGGTTGCTCAAAACACAGTAAAACCCAGCTTGGTACTTAACTTGGACGGTGTCTCCTGGGAAACCGACGAAGAAGCCATAATTCACTAGAAAATATCCAAAAATTGAGAGCACTAGAAAAATGCGGGTTACTGCACAAGTCGTGCTAAACGGAGTTGGGTTCTGAGCGGATGCATTGTAGTAGTACCGAGTGAGGTTGAACGGCTCTCCTCTATTGGGGTTCTCTGTCGTGGATTAATCTAAATAGTGCGGGACCTCTGGATTATACGCCCAATTTTATACCGACACCAATAGGTGAGCGAGCTAGTTAACCTAGCACTCCTTTACATTTTTTCTCTGGTATATTTAGCAGTAAATTACCTAAGAATAAGTGCTTAAATGGAGCTTATTCACTGGGCGGCACAGGTTCGAGCCCAGAAATAGGCATCGCGATTCAATTGAATATGGTTAATTTCTATATCAAGTGTTTTAGTTTGTAAGAAATATAGTATTAAGGTTATGTTAGTTTTACTGTTCCTTTTGTCCAAGTGTCTTGTTTGTGATAATATTAGGTAAAATTTTGTGTTGCAGAGATATTTGTCAGAAAGAGTGAATCAGAGGTGTGGGGGTTGCAGGCGTGACCTGCCTCCTGAAACCAACTTATCCAAAGATGTTAAGTGTCCCAGGAGCTTCTGCCACTGGAAAGCTGGGAAAATAGACTGTTGCAGGGAGAGAAGAGAAGCCTTCCACAAACGTGAGTCTTTCTCCGGACGGGAAAACTTTCACTAAAACAGTGTTGATGTCCATAGATGAATAATTTCTGCATAGGTGACAAAAGACACTTCTCCCAATTTATCATGATCCACAAGTCCTGCCCAAATGAGAGAATCCTGTCTCTGAAGAAAAGTTATTCCTCCAACTCAGCCACAATCAACCAATCGTCCACGTAGCAGAGCAGGCGGGTCCTGTTTGTACGTTCCCACGAGGAGATTAGCTCGAAGACCTTCGAGAAAACTTGGGGTGCTGTCAACAAGCCGAAATAGAGGACCTTGAACTGAAGGACCTTGCCTGCTGCCACTAATTGGAGATACTTCCTGGAGGAGGGGTGAACCAGGAACTGAAATTAAGTATCTTTCAGATCGAGAGTCACCATGAAGTTTTGCGGTCTTATCACTTGCCTGACCAAGGCTGCTGGCAGATGAGGTTAAAGAGCTGAAAGGTCGATGACCAGTCTCCAGCCTCAAGACGTATTCCTTACAAGAAAGAGTTGATTGAAGAAACCTAGAGTCGTCAACCTTCAGCTACATGCTCTGCACTTATTTGCATAGTGCAAGATATTCTGCTGACCCCTGCTGATATGATGACGATGTCGCCTGGGGATGAATCAGAGGGGGAGACCTGATGAACTGGAGGAGTTATCTGGACCAGAGGATCTCCAACATACATTTTTCTGCTTCGTGGAAACACCACCTCCCCCTCACTAGTAGTGGAATGGGGGGAATGCCCTCCATAGGGACGGTATTTACCTCTTCCCTTTTCCTTGCTTCTACTGACCCTGGTTCTGTCGAAAGGGGAAAGACTGTATAGATGGAGTCTTGAGGATCAAATGTTGTGAGCGCACTCTTTTTCCCTGAGCTGGTTGGATGGAAGGCTTTCCTTGACCTGAAATCGATGGTTGGGGTTGGCGAAAGAACACCGGTCTCAGTATGATGGAGTCCTGAATCTCCTTCCTCCATTTCTCAATCACTGCACTTATCTCTGCTAATGGGAAGAACGAACGTTCCTTGAAGGAGGAGTTGTGGAGACTAAGTCTTTCCGGAAGACCAATACATTTGTGAAACCTAAAGGTCATAGCTTCCTGACACTTTAGCACCCAAATGGACCACTGGTTGGTCGCCTGGTGCATTAAGAACTTTCCCGTACTAGCACCAGTCAGGATGATGTCCTTAAAGGCATGCTTCTTAGTAGGGTATGTTAGAGTTTTGATATATGCCAAGAAGTCAATGATGCAAGAGTAGTGGTCTATCCAGGATGATGTCCGCATCGTCACCATGGCTGTGACTTGCATGCCTGACACCTTTGCCGCTGAGAAGGAAATTGGAACCTCATCTAAACAATCCGAAGAGCAGCTTCGAGTTAATGATGCCACGGCAAGATCAAATTGAAAAGGGAAGGGAAGAGCCTCCTGCATACAGTAGTACTTTCATTGCCTTGAAAAGGCTGCCAAAATTAAGGGAGAAGATCTTCCTGCCCTAAGCAAGTCCTTCAAACCAGACTTGCCTCCATTTTGTCTAGAGCTTCCTTGGCCAAAACTAACCAGGAAAGTTCAAGCCTCTGTCTAGCATTAGTTGGGGCACAGTAAAGGTCAACCGTCGAAGTTCTGCTTTATGAAGGCAAGGTCACTGCTTTTCTGAGGACGCTCACCTTTCTTATACAGCACAGAACTTTCAAGAATGTTGAGTAAGTCACCCCCTCATCTGCCTCTTGAGGTCCGGGCACCGCCAGCTGTGGATGGTCTCCTCCTGAATCTTCGGACTCCAACTCTGCATCCTCTTCTTCAGGATCATCTTCTCTGGATTGACGAGAAGGACCAGCAGATGTACCTTAGTCTGGAAGAAAAGTCTAGGATCCAGAGGGCATGTAACTTTGGGATCAGTCTTAGAGTCCTTGCTTTCTTTTTTATGGGAGCCAAACAAGAATTCATTTAATTGATTTTTATGCAGTATGTGGAAGACTACAGTATCCTCAAACCAAAAATAGTACTATTACTAGAATCCTAATTTATGAAAAAAATAGCAAAATTATGTAGCATGCATCCAAATTGCCACGTTCCAGATTCACTGTTATCTATTCTCCTAGAGTAAAGAACAATGGTTTGTATTTGTGTCGGAACAAATCCTTTTTAACCATACAAAGATGAAACCTATACAGGAAACAAAATTTATATACAACTATGGAACAACAGAACCCACAAAATATTTTTCATTTGTTCTTTCAAGATATATTATTGTATATAAAGATTAGAGATGTAAATAACAAATATCTGGTACCAATTTTGAAAGGAAAACGTGGGTCACGACTTTAATTTTACATAAATGGCAGATGTATTCAAGATACTGTATTTAAAACTAAACCTACATTGACGTTCATTCAGAATTTACTTAAAGAAATATTTATTTTTGAACAGGCAATTACATTTACAAATGAGTAAACTCAATGTCATTATCACACACACAATGGGCAACTTACTTAAAAACATCCTCCGTATCAACTGATGCAGTTTCATCTAAAGCTGTGACTGAAGTCTCATTTGTCCCCAAAGATTGTTGCATGCTACTTTGAATTCCAGTCACCATAGACTGACGGCTCACTGACTGGGGCTGTAAAATTTAGTAAAATATCGTATAACTGATGGTTAACAAGTCATTTTCTTATTACTAACTTGTTGGAAACTACAGCCTAATAACTAATACCGTACAGCATTAAGGTAACGTGTATCTTAGGGCATCTAATAAATATGACTTAAAATTACAATGCCTTTTAGAATGAGAAAATATTGTGTATTAAGACTGAAATCGGTAATGATAAAATAACAAGAAACCAAGAGAATGAAAAGATTAAATTCAAATTAAAAAAAGTAAGAGTAACAAACTGAAAGGAGAATCTTATTCAACAGAATAAAGTAAAAAAAATTGAGGAAAGAGAAAGCCCCACTTATGATTTTCAACTAATTATATAAGTATAGAATTGTACGTTTAATGTGGTAATATCTCAAATTCTTAAAGTCATTTGTATTTTTCCAAGCTATATAAACCTAAGTCCTTTAGGTGGAAAATATGTTTTTGGTACGAGCTCGATAGCCATTAAATCGTCTCAACAAACGGTTAAGCGATAGGTGGGAGCAAGGAGCTCATATCCCCTTACCTGTGAAAGTCTCTTCAATTATGACCTTTTGAATCAGGACTAAGATGGGTGGTTGAGGAGGGAAGTATAACCTTTAAAAATCTGTGATTTGTTCCTACTCGAAATATAAACCATTATCTTTCAGGTAGGGAGACTCACTGATTGGTGGGTGGGAAGTCCCCCTAGAACGAAATTGGTAGGTTATTTTTCTTCCCTGGATATGTCAATCTACCTGGTCCTGTATGGGAACAAAGGAGAAGATTCCAGCAACTTATCTATCCATCTTTGGAGTGAATAGGCTGATAGAGTCAAGCCTGTCCATAAAGATTGGTACGTGGTCAAAGGAGGAATCCATTCTCCAGACGGGGATAGCAGTCTGGAATAATAAACCCTGCATATGATGACCAATGGGATGGAATATTTTCCACCATACTACCACTCATTTAGGAAGGAAGAGATCTCTAGGTTCTAAAGAACGGAGCTCAGAAGAGAAGATTACCTGCATCAAATTACACCCAGCAAATAATGCTAAATTATATCCAGCAAATAATGCTTTGACCACTTCATTCCTAAGAAAGGGCTAGAACATTATGTTTGTAAGCTATTTGATACTAGTCTATGCTTTTGAAATCATCTGCTTAATGCTAATTACCTACATTTTTTTTTCTCCTGCTATAAAGAAAACTATGACTGTAGCTGAAATGTGATTTTATTTTATCAAATAAAAGTACAGTACATAGTTTTTAGTAAAAATACCTTTTTCATTTTATTTACAGTCAATTTCAATGGCATACTTAAGTTTACAGGTTTTTTATCCCTGTTGCCAATGCACAATAATTTATGAGTCTTTATCTTTACAAAGCTTGATTACAAAGCTTAGAAAATTATTGACTTTTTCTTGATTCTTTAGGTAATAATGTAAAACATAGGGATTTGTTTATTATCATAAAAATTTCCTAATGCAAGCAAAACGGCTTCTGTTATCCCCATAAGCTGTTCATACCAAAATAGTTGTTTTTTATTTTGCTTATAGCTGGATGTTTTGCTAACAAACACTGCTGGAAACTTGCAATGCTTGACTCCTGCAGATGCCATACTTCTTTTCACTACACCCCTGAAAAAACCAGGTCTCCCATGTGTGTACCACAGCCCTCCTATGATGCCAGATAACAAAAAATCATCTCTGGAGATGGAGAGTTAAGTGGAACTCATCCTGGAGAAGTTTTCATCATCCAGCTACCAGGAAAGATAGTCTTGAACCTTTTGCTACAATGGAATAGGATGGGATGGAAGATTGCTGTCTACTGACCAGTGATGCTTCTGACACCCCAGAAGTGATCACTGGTAAAGCCAACTGTGGAACGAGTTTCTCCGAGGAAAGATATCCCAGAAAATGGTAAGACAGGCAAGCAGGAAGTTCTTTTTTGACCAAGAACTGTTGTGCTGCCTTTCTGTTGAGGTACCTTGACCATTGGCTGATCCCAGCTGCCTCTGAGAGGCAGTTGCTTCAAGACTGAGATCAGCTGCTCACTCTTTGGTCACAATCTGGGGAATAAACTTGTAAAAGTAAAATCTCACCACCAAGCAAAGAATGAAGAGTACAGGCATGAAGACAGATACGGAAGAAGAGAGAGGGTTTCATTCAGACTGTGAGCAGTCCTGTACCCTGTAAAGCAAACACAAATAATGTGGCTCAACAGCAAGCTTTGACAAAAACCTGTCACATCACTTCTCTCCTTTACCAGGTCCAAATCTCATTTCATAAGTTTTCATCAGCAAAACGCACACACAATGAAGAGAAAAGGATTAATAAAGGCAAAATTTGAAAGGCAGCATGAGTACATGAACAGTAATTACAGCCAAAGTAATAAGTAACTAGATGATTGCGGCATCCACAAACCACCCATCAGTAGTTACTACCTCATTAATAACTTAATATTCTAGTTTCCTCTGAATTCATACTCCTCTTTAAAGGAAGAGAGGTTTCTATTCAAGTGCGAACAACTGCATAAAACAGCAAGAAATTAGTATAAAAACTAAAATTGGGCCTAATTATTTGAAATGATTGTCTAATCAATTTGAATGATCTAAATTGCATTATTCACTACGAAGTCATCAACAACTCCCCGGGCAGACACTTCATCAACATTACTTGCTCATGACATGATCAAAACACTTGGACCAGATACGATAGTCCTACCTAAATGTCTCTGCTTGTGCTGGCTGCTCACTTTGTTAGCCTGGCCTAATAAACACAAGGTAATAATTCATTTTTTCATCAAGAACTACAGAATTATGTCAGCAAAAGGGAAAAGTAACAATCAATGACCTGGAACAGAAAACAAACAGTAATGACCATCTGTGTTAAAAACAACCTATTTCTTTGCATTTCAGACATTACTGTATCTACATAAACAACCAATCAAGATGTACCTGTGAAATGCTGAAATGCTTAAAAATAACTGGAAAATTATAAAATGTTTTCAACTGCTGTTAATAAGGCACTTTTGAAATGTAAATATAAATGGTGACAAACAAGAAACTTTTTTTAGTACAGTATTTTCTTTTTTTTATTCATCTTGTCATGTTGCCACTTGTTGTGGAGGATCAATTTTTATTTATTTCTATTTTTTTTTTTTTGCCAAATCCACAGAGAGAGAGAGAGAGAGAGAGAGAGAGAGAGAGAGAGAGAGAGAGAGAGAGAGAGAGAGAGAGAGAGAGAGAGTGTGTTAGTGTATCGATTGTTTGTTGTGAGAAAGACTGTTGGTAGAAATGAGGTTGTTTGTTTACTTTTAGCTAGGTTAGGAGAGTAGTAAATGTTTTGGAGCGAATGTTTTTTTTGATTGACACCGACTTGAGGCAGTTGTGTGTGTGTGCATGCTGGATTTAGATATTTGATTGATTTGACCCGCGTTGGAAGTGATCATTAATTTTTTGAGCCGTGATTCCTCCTTTGGGGAGAAATCTTATGTGAATTTGATTGTTGACGACCTGGCTTGTTTAAGGAATTTGATACGACTGCTCAGATTTGGATTGAATTATTGATGACCTGGATTGTTTAAGGACCTGATTGGATTGATCTGTGGATCTTGATGAAATAGATGCTGTAACGATCCACCTCGGTTGAAGGAATTTGTTTGGCTTATTGATGATGATGATGATGATTAATGCAATTGTGTATTATTATTTGTCAGTGTTACAGTAGCTACAGAGTTGTGGTTGGGCTATAAAAGGACTATTGGCCCTTGTGTGGACAAAGAGGTCCACACATAAACAAATACTGTATTGGTTTTGGTGTGAAGTTTAATTTTAAGTTTGTTAGGTTTTTTTTTTGGGGGGGGGGATTTATATGAATGGTGTACAGCTATTTTTTATTTGGTGTTAAGTTTTTATTAGTTCAAAGTGATAATAATTTGATTGGGGATGGTTTATGTTAAGCGTTTTAGTTTGTAAGGAAATATAGTTTTAAGGTTATGTTTTGTTTTGTTTCCTTTTGTCTAAGAGTCTGGTTTTAGATAACGTAAGGGGAAAATTTGTTTTGTTGAGACATTTGTCAGTTAAGAGTGATTCAAGGGTGCGGGGGTTGTCCTTGCAACATCCCGCCACATTGTAAGTTATAGCCTTTTCTATTCGAAGGTAAGATACAGTACAGGGAAATAATGTCCAATTCATTTTTTGAACTGTAAATAGGAATCTGAAGTATAAGTAATAGCAAATTCAATTCAATAAACTTTTCATCAACAAACTGGTCAAATTCACACTGTAACAAGAAATAAATGTAATACAAAATACCTGAGTTGGTGCAGAAACTGGCGTGCCAGTTGCTGTAGATCCTCTGGCACTATTCTGAATAGCCATATTTACTGCAGGGCAATTAAGAATGTATCTTGCCAATGCCCCATACTTGAGTGTATTAAAGGTTGCGTCAAAATTTTTAGAAGAGGGAGATAAACAGCAAACCATCAAGCATAGGCTATTACCTCCAAATGCATCCTGTAAAAGTAAAACCCACTTGAAATTTGTGACTAAATTCCATCTATCAATGGCATAATCATACATGTAAGATATTTTGCATAAAATTTTTGTAGCAATCAAACTACTAACAAAACATGTTTAATGGCCCTTTAAAAAGAAACTAGGTCAATTTCAGCTTTCACCTCAATATTCAGGTTACTAAATATCTTTGATGGCACATTACATAGTCATCTTCCTTAACATTTTCTACCAGTTTCTGTAATGAATTTACATCACCCTCTCCTATCACATATACTTTGTGTGTTAATTTCAAATTCATCCTTGTCTTTATCTATGCCCTTACAGGCCCTTCCTATTAGTCCTTATCCTTCAACTTTCATACATACTGTATTATTTTTTTAAATAAGGATACCTCTCCCTCTTGCATCACTTTTCTGTACCATTATGATACAATGCATGTTCATGATACACATTGAACAGTAAAATAAAATTCAAAATACAGTAACTGGAAAAAAAGGAAAAAAGATAATATTACCACCTGAAAGACACAAATTTCATAAGATAATGGTTGAATCTTTATCCCTCCAAGTTGGATAAGAGGTACTGCCTCCAGCTAAATTGCTTTCAGCCTGTTTCTTTTTATCCTTGCTTCTTAGTCTCCTCCTAGCTAAAAGTCCAGTCTTTAAAACTTTACTCTAATTAACACCTCTCAGTTCAGTTAAGGGCCAATCTTATCGACCCAGTCACAAGAGTCAAGAATTGAAATGGGGGTTTGATCAATTTCTTTAAACAATATTTAGTCTTCTTTTCTATGCTGCTAATGTTCTTATTAACACAGCAAAATATGATTAATATCTCCAAATCTGAAGAAAAATAAACCAAAAGTTATCATATCAGTATTTACAGCAGAATATATAACAATGAGAAATAATTCATGTTGAACTCATTAGCTGTTCTCATCTATATGACTTACTAAAGGAAAAGGTTAAACCTGAATAGAGATTACATGCCCCTTGGTAATTACTGGTGTCTGTCTGGTCTCCCCAGATTTTGCTAAGGAGTGCTTACCACAGGATTCAGTTGGTTTGGAAGATAGACTATAACAAGCATTTGGCTCCATTAACGAATCTCACAGAGGACGTGCTTGATGAATTCACTCATTTATATAACCATAATTATTACATAAATAGGTCTAAACTGTGACTTTCTGAAGTCATTTAACAATACAATCATTAATCAAGTAACTAATTCAAGATATAAATAAATTAATGTTCTCTTATTAGAGAAACTGAAATCTCACCTTTAAAATATGGGTTAATCTTGATTCCCTATATGGTATATGTCCTACATAATTCTGATCTGCTAGACAATGGATAACATTACTAAGAGCCTTCAGATCAGAATTGATAAAGAATGAATCTTCACTCCGAAGTCCATAGTCACTATAACCGAACTGCATCAATCGCTCTGAGCCACCAAGGTCAACAAAATTCATTCGAGAGTAAAGATATTTCAACTTGCCATCTGAAAAAAATAAAATATATACAGTGCAGTAATTATTTATACACATATGATATACTTGAGGAGAGAAAGGATATTTGACAGAATATGTGGTACTGTACATGTAATATAAAAGATAAGGCTAGGGAACCTCATCTGATAAGTTATGGCCATATAATTTGAAGGGGGGATATGGAATCAATTAAGAAATCGAAGAACATGCCAGTGTGAGGCAACTAGGGTTGTAACTTAGCAATAATAATAATAATAATAAGATGGCCATCAAAAATAAAATGAATGGTTGGGATTTAGCTTTTAGGCAACAAGGATTGAAGTCAAACCATTCAGAGACTGAATATCTGGTTGTAGGATTTGCTCAAAATGAGGGAGAATTAGGATTAGCTAATGCTACCATCCAAAAAACAATCTCATTTACATATCTGCATAGTGTTATGACCTTGAATTGAAGGATGGAGTCTGAGATAAACAGCAGAATGCCCAAGTATAGTAAAAATGTAGGTGCCATGTACCTACTAGTCCAAAATAGAAATATCCCTGGAAAAGTAAGTTAAATTGTATGATTCAATTCTTAAAACCATACTTCTGTATAGTTGTGAGAAGTGGGTCCTGACTGGGAGGCTAAAATCTAAAATCTAAGCAGCTGAAATGCATGAGTTGCATCTAATTTATGGTGTAACTAAGAGACAGTCTATACAATACTAACATCAGAGAAGGATTAGATATGGAACCTATAACTCTTCAAATTGAAAAGAGCCAATTAAGATGATCTGGACACATCTGCAGAATGCCAGAACATCAGGATGTAAAAAGAATATTTGACTAGGTTCCAGAAGGCAAAAGACAATAGGGAAGACCAAAAGCTAAGTGAAAGGATAATTTCAGTAATTTGTTAGCAATGTGACACAAGTTTCACTGAAGTTGAAGGAATTTGTCAGGATCGCAGAGTCGAGAAGAATCTCTCAACCGACAGACTAACTTAGTCTAACGGGTGTCTGGGTGAGCAGAAAACCTCTGGTAGATCATAAAGCAGGACCTACAAGGGAAAGTTATCAACTCGCTGGCCCTGCTTGAAGCTGCAATCCAGGGATCTTGATACAATATCTCACCCCAAATATTGCATAGCCTTGCTATAACTGTTCCAAACTGTCTACAAGAGGTTATGAAACCCCTTGGACATCCAACTAAATATAAAAAATAAGGTACAAAGTTCTTGTTAAGGTGTTTTATTTATAATTTTACTTTTGATTTACAGAAAACGGAGGTAGCGACCATTTTTAAAAAGAGTACAGTAGATAAAAAAAGAGATAGAGAGACAAGAAAGCAGATGTGAATCTCTGTTCAGCATGACAAGAATAACAAGAAGGCCTCAACAAGGTATTCCTCATCCTACAGAGGTGAAACCATTAAAAAGATATTCAAAAGATTCATAAACATGTAAGCCTTTCAATAGGCTGTACTGTTTACAGTAATATAAAAATATACCTATGTGCAGTACATTACTGTATATGGTACTGTAATGTATATTGTTGTACTAATAACATGATACTATCCAGTATCATAATAATATAAAAAAAAATTTCAAGTAATTTGTACTTTTCTTATCTATGCAAACCTGAGTCCTTTAAATGGGGAGATGTTTTCAGCACCAGCTGAAATGGCCGTTAAATTCTTTAATGAGGTAGTTAACGACAGGTTGTGAGTGCGACCGAGAAGCCCTCACCCCTCCGTCAGTCATAAGATACCCAATTTTGACCTTTCAGCTCAAGATATAAAAATCTGTACAAACAAACTGAATACTGTATGAGAAATATACTAAAAAAAAACTCAATGCACACTAGTCATGTAGTATATAAAATTATGGTAGCCTATTTATCCATGCAAGTTAGTTTTATCAATAGCCAGATATAATGCCAAATGCAAACTACAACTAATAACACAAGAATTAGAATAATTTACTTAATACAGTAGAGACGTAAACTGAATAACAATGGGATAAGAAAATTAAAAATAATGAAAGCAATTCTTGAAAAGAGTAAAGAAATATGCACATTCTAAAAAAACCAAGGCACATGGTGAAGTATAATTATATGAGGGGGAGGGGGCGCAGTCATAATAGAAATTGCACTTCCTAGTAATACAATACTGTACAAATTAATCTTTATTGTGGATTTACTTTGACCTGAAAAGTGGTAATGAAGCTTTTGTAAAACCACTAGTTTGTACTTTATATGATCACAGTTTCCCTTTATCATTTTCAATGTTCAAAACAAGACATCTTATTAGCTTGAATATAGTTTTGGATTATGCTTGAAATATTATTCAGAACTGGTTTTGTTATCAAGATTTTACAAGTACAGTACTAACAAACAACCAGCTAGTTCTTACCAGGGTCCATCCACTGATGCTCTAGTATAAGTGAAAATATGGCATGTGAGCTTGAGGGATCGTGACTTTGCACAGCTGCAGTATGTCGATGAACAAGGCCTGCTTCAAGACAGTTAAATACTTCTGTTATGTTGCTACAATCAATGACATTTAGGCCAGGGATCACAACATTCCCCTAAAAAGCAAACAACACTAAATTAAGAAAATTTCTAAAAGACTAAATAATTTTAATCAGTACACTTAAACACCATTTTTCATGGATTCTAGATTTGCAGTTTCGGTTATTCACATACAGTATTGTATTGACATTCACGAGATATCTTAATTACCGATAATAACTTTGGTTTTTCGTTGACTCTCTGTGTCCTCTTTATTAAGATTGTCACACACCATAACATTCTTGTTTTCCAGCCTCTTGTCTGTTGTAATAAAATCATACTATCCAGTATAGCAATAATAATACTGTAATACTCTACACTAATGACACCTTTTACATCGGATCAACGTATGTCAGTTCCAACTTTACGTTGCTCTCCTAAAATATTGAATAAAACAATTTATATTTATTTCAATGGTATTACTGATCTTAAAATATTTCATCTTATTTGTTCATTACCTCTATTGTAGTTTATTTCCAAGTTTCCTTTCCTCATTAAGCTATTTCCCCTGTTCATTCAACATTGGGCTTATAGCTAGTAATAATAATAATAATAATGATAATAATAATAATAATTATTATTATTATAATATTATAATATGCTGGTTTCTGTCATAAAATAAAACTAATTTACTGTACTGCACACTACTGTGCTTCCCATGAAAGCTAATTAATATGGTTCTTATGAAATGATAGCAGGTTTCAAGTACAGTACTGTACTTTTTCATGTTCAGAACATATATAGGGAACCTTTAACTCATTTTATAAGGTGCAAATCTGACCGACTTTAAATATGGACTTAAGTCAAGTCTCTTAGAAACAATTAGTGACTTGGGCAGGGTATTAGTTGTAAAAAGGTAATGAAAAACAAAATGGCTTACATATTAAGTTACTTCTAATACAGTACCTGCAAACTACACCCATACCATAAATATTTTATAAATAAAGATGATTAAAAGAGTAAAAAAAAAAAAAATTCCTTTATCTAGAATAAAGGTAAATATCTTAAAATATAATTGTTCTAATTTCTTCAACATATACTCAAATAATTTCCTTATACAATAGATGAATTGTGAGTGATGTCTACATGAAAACAATGTAGGGAGTTATTTATGGTGTTGGTCAAATATGTGTAATCAGTTGGTAAGGTTGGTATCGAGTCACTTCTTCCTTAATAAATTATCCAATGTTTAATATAGAACTTACATAATAATTTCTTTAAAATTTAAAACTACTTCCATTTTACACTTCATACTTGAAAATTCATGAAAAATATAACCTCATAACTTAAATCATACCATATTATCTTCAAGCACATTGAGCTGCATGGATGAATTAGATGTGGATAATAAATCATACACTGCATCCCTCTGGACGACTAGATAACTAACGTGAACTCTAAACTCTCGGCCAGGGCATTCCTGTAATAAATAAAAAATAACAAATAAATAAATTAGAAAGCTCTTTAAAACTGCATTCAAATATCACCTCAAAGTCCAAATAAAATTAACCTTTCATCAACACTTTACTTATCCACGAAAGTTTAAAGGTTGATGAAAGTCAAGTGATCAAAGTAAAGACTTAAACTAAATAAACTACCACTATCAAACCATCACACATACATATATTTTCCTGGTCTTAATTCTTTTTCCGTTTTATCAAATTTTACTTAGACACAACTGCTGAATAAATTATAGAATGCAGCCTTAACTCTAACATACCACTATCTTGCCTATTCATTCATCTATTCATCCAGTATAAACAAACACAAAAAAGAAAAGATTAAACAAATCAGGCCTGATAATAGTCTATTCATCAATTATTTCATCTATCCACATAGGAGTTATAATGCCATGAATAAAAAAGTCAAAATTCAGTTTTCCCTGTTTTTGAAAACCAGACTACAGTTTCTTAAAAGAAAAAAAGTACATCACTTCGTTGAGTTATGAACAGTGTGGTCTTCAAGTACTTTACTGTTAATGTTAGAATAGGATATCCAATGCGAAAGGTAGTAGATTGGCCAAGGCACCAGCCATCCGTTGAGATACACTGAGATTACCCAACAATTCTTCTTCCCTCAAGGGGTTAACTACTGCACTATAGTTGTTCAGTGGCTAATTTCCTCTTGGTAAGGGTAGAAGGAAGTCTTCAGTTATGGTAAGCAGTTCTTCTAAAAGGACAATACAAAATAAAAGCATTGTTCTCTAGTCTTGGGCAGTGCCACAGCCTCTGTACCCAGGTCTTCCACTGTCTTGGAGTAGAGTTCTCTTGCTTGAGGGTACATTCGGGCACACTATTCTATCTTATTTCTCTTCCTCTTGTTTTTTTTAAGTTTTATAGTTTATATATGAAAGATCTATTTTAATGTTATTACTGTTCTTAGAATATTTTATTCAAAATTTTCATTACTTCTTTTATTGTTAATCTATTTCCTTATTTCCTTTCCTTACTGAGTTATTTTTCCTTGTTGAAGCCATTGGGTTTAAAGCATCCTGCTTTTCCAACTAGGGTTATACCTTAGTGGGTAATAATAATAATAATAAATAATAGTGATGATAATAACAATAATAATAATAATAATAATAATAATAATAATAATAATATAAAAAAAATATATTGTTCTCTTTGACCTAGGGCTAGTGCTTTGAATAAACATGCAAGAATGGATTCAGTGTGTTCAAGCAAAATCCAGGAGTTCAAGATTCTACTGAACCTGTCACAGTATCTCCTATGCTAAATTTGTCCGTACGTAGGTGACACGTAACTCTCAGAAAAGAAGTACTAATCAGTGTGAAAACACCATTACCTGAATGTTTGTTTAACACAGTAAAACCTCTTTTTCCATTCACTTATCCAAACCAGATGCTTTTATTTTATTTTTGCTGAATTCAATAAAAGGAAACCTTTTTGACAACTGATTCTACTTGAATCTTATTAAGATCTGATCATTTTTTTAGCATTAGTAGTAAGTTTGATGCATGGCTTACCTTGTCTTTGTTTGGTAAGCAAAAAAGCTGTGATGAGCGGCAGCCATCAGCTGGGCCAGCTCCCATTCTTTGCCCCCCTATCTCCCTTTTCATTTTCTAGTAGAGTACATTAGGCTTTTACTAGGTTTATGTTGATTTTATTGTAACTTAGTCTCGTCATTAACCTTTTGGCGTTTAAGCCATTACAACTCGAGTTGAGGTACAGCCCATATGGCCTTCCCCAACAAATGACGTTCACGAAACAAAAGATTTTTTTAAATATAGGTATGCCAAACTATAACAGATTAAGGCTTCTGGTTTGTTGCATTATATTGACAAAATATTGAACTTTGTATTAATGTAAAAAACATAAATGGAATGCTTACTAATAATAAAAACGTGAGTTGAATGTGAAATTTTTGGAAAAAAAAATTAATATACTTTTTTACAAACTCATGAAAAATACAATCATCATCATCATCATCATTATCATCACCATCTCCACCTATGCCTATTGATGTAAAGAGCCTCGATTAGATTTCGCCAGTCGTCTCTATCTTGAGCTTTTAATTCAATACTTCTCCATTCATTATCTCCTACTTCGCCCATCATAGTCCTCAGCCATGTAGGCCTGGGTCTTCCAACTCTTCTAGTGCATTATGGGGCCCAGCTGAAAGTTTGGTGAACTAACCTCTCTTGGGGAGTGCAAAGAGCATACCCAAACCATCTCCATCTACACCTCATCATGGTCTCATCCACATATGGCTCTCGAGTAATCTCTCATAGTTTCATTTCTAATCTTGTCCTGCCATTTAACTCCCAATATCCTTTTGAGGACTTTGTTCTCAAATCTAATAAATCTTTTGGAAATTGTTTCATTATCATACCATGACTCATGTCCATAGAGTAACACTGATCTCACTAAACTGATATGTAGTCTGATTTTATATGTAATTTCAGGCAATTTAATTTCCTAAATACTTAAATGATTCTACCTCATTAATCCATTCTTCTCCCAATAATATTTCATCTTCCATTGTATATTCCGTTCTCAACATCTCTGTCTTTCTTCTATTTATCTTCAGTCCAACCTCGTGATATTTCTTGCATTCTGGTAAGCAAGCATTGCAAATCCTGTGTTCTGCTAACAAGGACAGCATCATCAGCTATTGTTCTTTGCGTAAAATTTTACCTCATCAAGTTGGCCTACCCTTAGTCTCAAACCTCCCTAGAAGAGGATTGAGTAACTACTCTACCAATCGTCGCTGGTTGAGTGGGGGCGAGGCACAACTCCTCTTCCCATTAAAAGGTTAGCATAAGTTGTGGAATATTTACCTGATTAAACTAGTTAAACCTTCATGAGTTTTCACATGACTAAAAAAGTGATTGAAATGCTTAAATATAAACTGCTGGGAGTAATGATGTGGCCAACCCCAGTGGTGTAAGTCCAGCTTTTGCTATCATAGTGACTACCATATCACTGGGTGCTGGGACTGGGCACTTTAAATTGTCCTTTGCCTTGTAGTGGGTTCAACCTGCCAAAATAGGCCCTTATGGGCTGAAAGCTTGAAATAGCAAGCTCTTTCTCCCTCAGTGTGGTTGAAGAGGTTTGCTAAGATGTTCTTTAAAGCAGACAGGATCTTGGAGTTCCTTACTTAATAAGTACTTGAGATTTCATCAGCCCTAAAGAGAAAAATTTGGCTGTAAGGAGTTTCAGAGTGAGGGAGGCACTTTCTATCTCTGGGTAGGCTATCATCCCTCTTTTGTTTGGTCAGCATGCAACCTTTATTGGTCCATTCTCTATTGCCTTTGCTTGCTCCTTTTCTGGTACAGTAGTTCTTTCCTGGAACTCACCTGCTACTTGGGAGCACTTGTTTCATTAGTTTCTATTTCTGTCCACCTGAAGCATTATAAATTGACACTGCCTTTGCATTTGCTGGCAATGAAAGGAACCCCAATGGGCTTTCCTTGTCCAGTACATATCCTTCGGGAACAGGATCGGTGGCAGGGGAGGAGTCGATGGGAGCAGGTTCCTCTATGATGATGAAGGAGAGGAGGCTCCTTTGGTAATGCATGGATTTCTAGCTTGGGATATGGTTTTTGACTGCATTTATAATGTTGCTCTCTGCAAGGTAAGATGTTCTATGAAGTGCAATTCACAGATATTGATAACTTTCTTCCCTCACACTGGCACATGAAAAGGCCATTCCTTATTCTAAGACTCCAAAGGTCACACCTAAAGAAGTGCTGCTTATGCTGCCTAGGATAACCATTAATGGATATCTGGTTGGGATGACTGTGCAAGGTCAGAAAACAGCCTTCCTGGCAGAAATGGTCAAGATAGATGTGCAATTTCTGTGAAACCTGTTACTGAACAGATTTTGAAGACTTCATGGAACTGGATAGGTTCAATGAGGATTTTCAGACTAAGGGCTTGATGCTATAGTGGGTACACACTACCTACAGGATAGCTTTTACCCCATTTCAAGAGACTAGGACAGCAGAATTTAACCCTTTATTCATTAGTCTGCCTTATTCTGATTGGAAACAGGAGTTTCCCCAGCTAAATCATAGATATACTACACAGCCCCAGCAATGTTACTGAGTAAAATCTTTCTTGGACGCTTTCCAGAACTTTACCAAAGATTAAATTCACCATTAGATGTCAGGTTTTGGCTGCCTGTGATCCAATAAAGGTAAAGATGTAGGAATTACTTTAGCGCTCCTATCTGTAAAGACCTGCTCCCTTAATCCTTGATGGCCAGAACAGTCAGAAAGCATCTCTCTTTCACAGAAATTGAGGAGACTTAATCAGCCACCAACAAAAGTGAACTTCCTTGTTAAGGGGTAACATTACCATCACCATCAACAATATTCAAGCATCCTCCAAAGAGATTTTCTACCAAGAAAGTTTTGGCTTCAGCCTTCCCAGTTTGCCAAGTCTCTCCCACAAGGTGGTTTGTTTCAATCAACATCTGGGAGACAAAAATAGAACCTTCTCAGCTGTGTTCCGGGTCTTCAGAACACTCATACGAAGAAAAAATGGAAGCATAACTCAGAGGGGTCTTAATTTTGGTCCCTTTTGTAGACACCAGATTAAGGGATCCCAATACAGAATGTCTTCAGGTTATTGGTTGCTTCCATAGCTTTTGAGAGCAATGCTCCTTCTCTCATAGGGGACATGGTACAATTTTTAAAGGTCTGAATTGGTCACGGAAAACAAATCCCCTGCCATGGCCCAAGTTCAATCCCAAAACATTGAAAAACAGCTCTTATCTTGAAAATAGGTAGTAGGTGGGCCAAGGCACCAGCCACCCGCTGAGATACTACCGCTAGAGAGTTATGAGGTCCTTTGACTGGCCAGACAGTAATACATTGGATCCTTCTCTCTGGTTACGGTTCATTTTCCCTTTGCCTACTCCCACACACCGAATAGTCTGGCCTATTCTTTATATATTCTCCTCTGTCCTCTTACACCTGACAACACTGACATTAACAAACATTTCTTCTTCACCCAAGGGGTTACTGCACTGTAATTGTTCAGTGGCTACTCTCCTCTTGGTAAGAGTAGAAGGGACTCTTTAGCTGTGGTAAGCAGCTCTTCTAGGAGAAGGACACTCCAAAATCAAACCATTGTTCTCTAGTCTTAGGTAGTGCCATAACCTCTGTACCATGGTCTTTCACTGTCTTGGGTTAGAGTTAGCTTGCTTGAGGGTACACTCGGGCACTCTATTCTATCTTATTTCTCTACCGCTTGTTTTGTTATAGTTTTTATAGTTTATATGAGATTTTTATTTCAATGTTACTGTTCTTAAAATATTTTATTTAACCTGATTTCCTTTCTGCACTGGGTTATTTTCCCTGTTGGAGCCCCTGGGCTTGTAGCATTCTGCTTTTCTAACTAGGGTTGTAGCTTAGCAATTAATATTAATAATAATAATAATAATAATAATAATAATAATAATAATAATAATAATAATAATAATTATAATAATAATAATAATAAAAAGCTGTTGAGAAGTTTTCTCCCTGAAGTTCCAAGGCTGACTTCACAGTATTCTGAAGAAGGATTCAACTATGGAAATAGATTTGGACATGTTTCACAAGATCACTAAGTTCTTTGCTTTACAATGGCTATCTTTATCAACTTCCCCATTTCCTGGTCAATGGCTATGATTATTATTATTATTATTATTATTATTATTATTATTATTATTATTATTATTATTATTATTATTATTATTACTATCATTATTATTATTATTAATATTATTATTATTACTTGCTAAGCTATAACCCTAGTTGGAAAAGCAGAATGCTATATACCCAAGGGCTCCAACAGGGAAAATAGCCCAGTGAGGAAAGGAAATAAGGAAACTACAAGAAACATAATTATTAACAATTTAAATAAAACATTTTATGAACAGTAACAACATTAGAATAAATATTTCATATATAAACTATAAAAACTTTAAAAAACAAGAGAAATAAAACAGAAGTGCGCCCGAGTGTACCCTCATGCAAGAAAACTCCACCTCAAGACAGTGAAAGACCATGACATAGAGGCCATGGCACCATCCAAGAACAGAGAACAATGGTTTGATTTTGGAGTGTCCTTCTCCTAGAAGAGCTGTTTACCACAGCCAAAGAGTCCCTTCTACCCTTACCAAGAGGAAAGCAGCCACTGAATCTGAGCTAACAAGGGAGTAAGACTTTATTCCAGATGTGCTCTGCATCAGGGCATACTCATACCCGGAACCCGTTAGGGCCAGTTCAGCTAGGTCCTTCCTTCAGCATGGGGTGGAATGGGGAGACCAAGAGAAGGACAAAAGGAGCTGAAAAAAGTGGTTAGAGTACCAAGTTGAGAAGCTACATTCTTAAGACCTGATGCTAAGGTGTCAATTCTAGAGTTAACAAACTCCAATTGAGACCCCTAATGTTCTTCTGCCACACCAACATACTCTTCATGGGCCACTGACCCCGTTACACCCGGTCCCACCAGGAAAAAGGAATGGACACGTTGCTCACCTGACATGTTGTTCACCTCAGAAATTACTGACATACGGTCACACTCACCACCTAACACCTCATCAACTGAGTTAGGTCTAGAAGGATTATCTGATGCCAGTCGATACAGTGAACCCTCCGTAAGTCTTTGCTTGGATAGTCTTTTCTTATCTAAGATAGTAACATGGTTTACTTATAGTTGTCTCTCACTGAGAGACTTAAGTCGTACATTCATCACATACATCACTTGGGTTACAATTCACTCCCCTACAGTTAACACACAAAGAATGGGTATCAAATGCAAATTTGCAATTTAGCTTAGCCTAGCAGCATGAAGTGCAATGGGAAGGTCAGTCTAAAGTCGAAGGATGGTCGATCTGGTCTATGCTGGCGAAAGCCTCCGAGGCCAAATCACAGTCCAATTCTTAGCAAGTCTTCTTTGCTGAATACTCATCCACGAGTTGAAAACTCTGAGGCCAAATCACTGTCCAATTCTTAGCAGGTCTTCTTTGCTGAATACTCATCCACGAGTTGATAATACTATATAGTCTTTATTAAGAAGCAAGCTTCCTAGTTGAATCAAAAGGAAAAGCCCTGAGAGGTAAACAGAATGTCTGCCCACAAAGGCAGCAAGATCAGATGTTGTGGTTCCTGGTGGTGAGACAGGGTACTACCCTGTTGGTTTGCAGGATGGATACGCACAAGTCCTGAGTGCCCTTGGTCACCTTACATGACTGCTATCGCTCTTAACTAAAAAAAATTGAGCTGGCCGATCGTTCTTGTTAGAATATATGACGACCAAAACAAATAGGGTAGCTGGATAACTAGCAAGCAACATGCATAGACAATTATCGGTTATGTTACAATGCTATGTATGTCTACCAGTTAATTAAATTAATGGAATCATTGACAATTCTATCATTAACTAACATGAACTTTGTTGAATTAATTGAAGTAATTATATCCTTTCATTTGGGAATTAGTGTGTATAATTTACCTATATATTTGAATTACAGAGTACATTAAATTAGAAGCAACTTGCTGCGCCAAGATCTTTCAGCAAATATTGATTGTGCAGTTGAATATTATACAGTAATTAGCTAAGTGCAGCAGTATTTTAAACTTAATATCATGAAAATACTACATACTTTCAATCTTACTGCAAGCATAGCACAAAATTCTATGCACTTACATTAACTTTTCTTTGACTTACAACTGAAATATATCATGTAAATTGTAAAATCCTACCCTCATTAAATTGAAGACATGTCGAACAGCCTGCGGAAGTAATCCAAACTCCTCTTCATTCATAGCCCATAAAAAATCTGGCCCAGTGATGGTGTAAGTCTTGCCAGAACCTCGCTGACCATACCCAACAACAGTAACATTATACCCTGTAAAATAAATATCTGTAGAATAACAAATCCTTCTGAAAGTTTCTACATTAACTAAGTGTATAAAATGTATCAATAACAAGGAAATTATTGAAAATATTGTGTCTAAATTCTAATGATCTGTAGACAGACTCATAGAAGGCTGCAGCATTGGCGAAAGAGGAGCAAGAAGGGACTTAGGCTAGATGCCACAAGATGTACATGAACAATGACAATTTCATAATTCAATAAACTCTTAAAATTATAGATATTGAAAACCTTTTGATATGGTGAACATGACTCAGGAAAACTAAAAAGTTTTTTTGGCATATTTCATAGCTTACAAAATTATAGAAACTAAAACTAATCATGAGTACTCTATATCTATTCCGATGAATCTTACATGGTAATCACCATGTTTTAATCATTGAAGCCACTTGCTTTCCAACCTCTAACTAAAAAGCTGAAATTTTTTCTCTCTCCCCTGTCTCTTGTTAGATGGCACCAAGGGAGGAACATTAACCATATGACCATCAAACCCCCTTTAAGAGGAGATACCGTAATCCTCTCCAAGTTTATTGCACTCACGAATTTCAGTGAACAAACACTCAGTCTTGAGATTTTCTGCCCATGCAGATGATGGACCAGAATTGAGGCCCGTTGAAGCCGCAAGACCTCTCCCTTTGCTATTAGCTCTCACACCAAGCTCACGGTTGCTAATCAACACCAAAGGTACGGGTCAACCCATAAGGAGTAGCATGAACCATACCCCTGTCAGCCTACCGATGGTACTAGAGATCAGTCAAGGTGGCTGTCACACCAAGATCACAATTGCTGACCAACCCAGAAGGTACATATCGATGCACAAGTTTTGTATCAGCAAAAGGAGGTAATCTAAACAATACTTTTATCAGCACAAAGAGGTAGCATGAACAATACCCCTAGAAGATAGTATGAACAATATCCCTATTGGCCTACCGTATGGTGCTGAAGATCGGTTCAGCCAGGCACAAGCTCTTGCTAGCCGACACCATCAGTACTGGTTGGCAGTCGAGTTCCATACGTCACAGATTGGTACATAAGGATATGGAACAATCCTCTTATATCATTACAGGAATGGGGGATGATGGGAGCATGTGCCCTACCCTTTCCTGGCCTATGGTGCTAGTGTTCAGTACAAGTAGGACCACTCATCTGGACCCAGTGAAACAGAGGTAACAGAAACATGGGCTCATGTTCAGCTTGACTAACCCAGAAAACACCTGTTAGCGGTTGAGTATTGTCACTCCCCAATGTAGGAAAGCAATTACTATTAGTACCAAGGAACTTTTAGCAAAAGACTTTCCCACTGTTACTCCAGTTGTCTTCACATGGAAGTATCTGATGAAGAAAAAGGAAGACAGGAAAGTAGATTAGCAAAAGAGGAATAGAAAGAGGGTCTACTTCCTCTACTTCTCTTTACCAACCAATCTTCCTTGCTGCCACAGAATAGTCATGACCTGGGCGGACAATAATAAATGTGTACCCTCAGAGGAGAGAACTTTCCCTGCTGCAACGCAAACCACTACACTAGGGGCTTCCGTCACAAGGGAAGGACTAGGAACAATCACTGACAATACACAACACATGGATCACAACCTGGAAAGCACGGTCAGAGTCAGGTGTGCCATCAAGACGAATAACGTTAATTTTTAGGGACACAAATATGGGCGACATGTGGCCCAAAAGAGACAAGTTACGCCGCTCCAAGTTTATCATCTTTCAAATCGAAATACGAGAACAACACTCACAAGGGGCTACTTAGAGTCAACCCCCTTACAAAAGGTAAACAATACATGGGTATTCAATCTTTTTATCCTCATAAAAACAAAAGAAACTTCACCATATGCTTACCTTTCAATACGCTTCTACTCACAAAAAAAAAAACACCAAAACACTTATTACATTCAGAAGTATGCATCCAAGGACAACAAATGCTTCTATATCCCTATGATTAGATGTTATGAGGTTTATGGAGTCGCCTTCCTTACTCTTGTCTGGGACTAAGATGGATGACATGTCCAGGAAAGAAATGAACCTACCCAAAAGTAAATTGTCCTTTGAATTAAATTTCCCACCTAAAACCAACCCTCTCAGTCCTAAGCCTAAGGACAAAATTGTCAGGTAAGTGGGTGAGGCTTCCCCTTATTCCACCTTTCATTAACTAACAACCGTTTTAATGATTCAATGGCAATAAATAATTTGAAGTCATCCCTACTTCAAAGGACAAAAGGTTTGTTTACATGTGGCAACAATTAGTTTATTACAAGATTAATCCAAAGAAGGCATGGGAGTTGAAAAGAGACCTACATGAAACTTCAATCTGCAAGTGTAGACGTAGGTTGGCTAAGGCACTGGCCACCCATCAAGATACCACTGCTTGAGAGTTATAGGGTCCTTCTTACTGGCCAGATAATAATATTTCGGATCCCTTTCTAGTTATGGCTCATTTTTCCTTTGCATACACATACACTGAATAGTCTGGCCTATTATTTACACATTCTCCTCTTTCCTCATAAACCTGACAATACTTAGATAATAGAAAAAATCTTCTTCACTCATGGGGCTAATTGCTGCATGGTAATTTCAGAGTGGCTACTTTCCTCTTGGTAAGAGTAGAAGAGACTCTTTGGCTATAATAAGCAACTCTTCTTAGACAAAGACACTCCAAACTCAAACCATTGTTCTCTGGTCTTGTGTAGTGCCATAGCCTCTCTACCATGGTCTTCCATTTCTCTTACTTAAGTGTACTCTCAGGCACACTACCCTTCCTCACTGGGCTATTTTCCCTGTTAGAGCCCTTGGGGTTATACTGTAGCATCCTGCTTTTCTAACTAGGATTGTAGCTTAGGTATTACAGTAATTATAATAATAATAATAATAATAATAATAATAATAATAATAATCCAAGCTTCAGGGAATCATGTTACCTGTCATATTTATTATCAAATGATCACTATACATAATAATAATTTTCATATATAATTGACATTTATAAGAATAAAAACTCATTTGTACAGTTTGCATATGCAATGGGTAAAAAACATGTCAACAGCCCTAACGAGTTACTTTTATACCGAACTGTATTTATCTAATAAAAAAGATATGCAAAGGTAAGAGACAGAATGGAAGGTCTTCTTAAAAAAATCCTATTGTTTTTAAGGAAAGCAACTGAGTTTTTTTTTTTTTTTTTTTTTTTAACAAAAAGCTGCCATGGATTTTTTCTAAAAGAGTAAAACAAGTTCAGCATAATACTCACCTTGAAAAAAATTAACAACCAAGTCTGCCAAACACGATGAATACAAATCCTTCTGTGATACATCTTGTCCAAACACAGCATCGAGATCTACAAAATGATCATACCCCAAAATTACTTGAGATGATGCTGGAGCAACTTGAACACATGACCCATGATTCTGTTCAGATGCATTTGGAGGACGGACCTGTAAAATATGTTATTTTCATTAGTAAAATAAATTTTTGAATATACTTACCCGATAATCATGTAGCTGTCAACTCCGTTGCCCGACAGAATTCTACGGAAGGGATACGCCAGCGATCGCTATACAAGAGGGGGGTGTACTCACAAGCGCCACCTGTGGCCAGGTACTGCAGTACTTCTTGTTGACACCACTTCAATTTTTCCTCGGTCCACTGGTTCTATGGGGAGGAAGGGTGGGTCAATTAAATCATGATTATCGGGTAAGTATATTCAAAAATTTATTTTACTAATGAAAATAACATTTTTCAATATTAAACTTACCCGATAATCATGTAGCTGATTCACACCCAGGGAGGTGGGTGAAAACCAGTGTACATGTATATCAAGAAGCTAAGTATCCCGTATTTCATATTATCAGTTATTCAAAATAACAATGAAATTACAAGTACCTGGTAAGGAAGTCGACTTGAGCCATTACTCTGCCTTAAATAAGTTCGTCTTCCTTACTGAGCGCAGCGTTCCTCTTAGGAGGCTGAACAACTCTAAGGTGCTGAAGTATCAAGGGCTGCAACCCATACTAAAGGACCTCATCACAACCTTTAACCTCGGCGCTTCTCAAGAAAGAATTGACCACCCGCCAAATCAACAAGGATGTGGAAGGCTTCTTAGCCGACCATACAACCCATAAAAAGTATTCAAGAGAAAGGTTAAAAGGTTATGGGATTATGGGAATGTAGTGGCTGAGCCCTCGCCTACTACTGCATTCGTTGCTACGAATGGTCCCAGGGTGTAGCAGTACTCGTAAAGAGACTGGACATCTTTGAGATAGAATGATGCGAACACTGACTTGCTTCTCCAATAGGTTGCATCCATAACACTCTGCAGAGAATGGTTCTGTTTGAAGGCCACTGAAGTAGCCACAGCTCCCACTTCATGTGTCCTTACCTTCAGCAAAGCAAGGTCTTCTTCCTTCAGATGAGAATGTGATTCCCTAATCAGAAGCCTGAATAGTAAGAAACTGAGTTCTTAGAACTTGGGAAAGAAGGTTTCTTGATAGCACACCATAAGGCTTCTGATTGTCCTCGTAAAGGTTAAGACCTTTTTAGATAGTACCTAAGAGCTCTAACTGGGCAAAGTACTCTCTCCAGTTCATTCCCCACCAAGTTGGACAGGCTTGGGATCTCGAACGACTTAGGCCAAGGACGTGAAGGAAGCTCGTTTAGCAAAAACCGAGCTGCAAGGAACATGTAGCCGTTTCAGATGTGAAAACAATGATCCTGCTGAAGGCGTGGATCTCACTTACTCTTTTAGCTGTTGTCAAGCACACGAGGAAAAGAGTTTTTAATGTGAGGTCCTAAAAAGAGGCTGATTGGAGAGGTTCAAATCTTGATGACATAAGGAACCTTAGGACCACGTCTAGATTCCAGCCTGGAGTGGACAACCGACGTTCCTTTGAGGTCTCAAAAGACCTAGGGAGGTCCTGTAGATCTTTGTTGGTGGAAAGATCCAAGCCTCTGTGGCGGAAAACCGCTGCCAACATACTTCTGTAACCCTTGATCGTAGGAGCTGAAAGGGATCTTACTTTCCTTAGATGTAACAGGAAGTCAGCAATCTGGGTTACAGTGGTACTGGTTGAGGAAACTGCATTGGTCTTGTACCAGCTACGGAAGACTTCCCCTTGAGACTGATAGATTCTGAGAGTGGATGTTCTCCTTGCTCTGGCAAACGCTCTGGCTGCCTCCTTCGAAAAGCCCCTAGCTCTTGAGAGTCTTTCGAAAGTCTGAAGGCAGTCAGACGAAGAGCGTGGAGGTTTGGGTGTACCTTCTTTACGTGAGGTTGACGTAGAAGGTTCACTCCTAGAGGAAGAGTCCTGGGAATGTCGACCAGCCATTGCAGTACCTCTATGAACCATTCTCTCGCGGGCCAGAGCGGAGCCAATCCACGTCAGCCGTGTCCCTTTGCGAGAGGAGAACTTCTGAAGTACCCTGTTGACAATCTAAAACGGCGGGAATGCATACAGGTCGAGATGGGACCAATCCAGCAGAAAAGCATCCACGTGAACTGCTGCTGGGTCTGGAATCGGAGAACAATACAACAGGAGTCTCTAGGTTATCGAGGTAGCGAACAGATCTAAGGTTGGCTGACCCCACAGGGCCCAAAGTCTGCTGCAAACACTCTTGTGAAGGGTCCACTCTGTGGGGATGACCTGACCCTTCCGGCTGAGGCGATCTGCCATGACATTCATACCGCCCTGAATGAACCTCGTTACCAGCGTGAGCTTTCGATCTTTTGACCAGATGAGGAGGTCCCTTGCGATCTAGAACAACTTCCACGAAAGAGTCCCTCCCTGCTTGAAGATGTAAGCCAGGGCTGTGGTGTTGTCAGAGTCCACCTCCACCACCTTGTTAAGCTGGAGGGACTTGAAGTTTATCAAGGCCAGAAGAACCGCCAACAACTCCTTGCAATTGATGTGAAGTGTCCTTTGCTCCTGATTCCATGTTCCCGAGCATTCCTGTCCGTCCAAAGTCGCACCCCAGCCCGTGTCTGATGCGTCCGAGAGGAGACGGCGGTCGGGTTTCTGAACAGCCAAAAGTAGACTTCCTTGAGAAGAAAGCTGTTCTTACACCATGCGAGAGAAGACCTCCTCTCTTCGGAAACAAGAACTGAGACCGTCTCTAGCGTCATGTCCTTTATCCAGTGAGCAGCTAGATGATACTGAAGGGGGGGGAGGTGGAGTCTCCCTAACACGATGAACAGGGCCAGCGATGAAAGTGTCCCTGTTAGACTCATCCACTACCTGACTGAGCATCGGTTCCTTCTCAGCATGCTCTGGATGCATTCTAGGGCTTGGAAGATCCTTGGGGCCGACGGAAAAGCCCGAAAAGCTCGACTCTGAAGATCCATACCCAGGTAGACAATGGTCTGGGATGGGACGAGCTGAGACTCCTCAAAATTGACCAGGAGGCCCAGTTCCTTGGTCAGATCCATAGTCCATCTGAGAATCTCCAGACAGCGACGACTTGTGGGAGCTCTTAAAAGCCAGTCGTCTGACGGAGCCGGACACAAGATCATGGTACTGCTGCACAGTCTGTGAACTGTCAACCATGGGGAAGCGAGGAAGTACAGTGACAACCCGAAGCTGTCTAGACTGTCTGGGTCGTATAGACAACTCCTTATCGGGTTGCTGAGGTTGCCGCACTGCGTCACAACAAGTCACTTCTGCTGGTTGTTGAACGTCTTCCCAGTGACACACTGACTCCGTAAACAAAAAATCCTCTAACAAGGACTAAGCTTGGACTGCATGTCTTGCAACACAGCTCAAGGTCTAAGGGAGCAGGTGTGTTAACAGACGGGGTTAGCGACTGAAGTGGAACCATTACCTTCCCTGGAAGCATGTTATGCTTAAATAAAAGTCCATAGGAGGCTACGCAGCAAAAGGCTCCTCTCCAAATGACAGAGTCCTCAAGGGAATATCAGAAGGAGGGAGAAAAGCACTTTCTCATCTACAGGGACCATATCCGAGAAAAGCTAAGTTCTCTCAGTGAGGGTTTCACTGGTGCAAAAGCAGCAGACTAGAAGGCAACGTTATGAAGCTGCTTGACAGTCTAGTGAGTTGGCAACAACCAAAGATGTGTGACTGAGAAGCATGCGGTAAGGTATGCAGAGCATGCTGTATGTAGAGCATGCTGTATGCAGAGCATGCTGTATGTAGAGCATGCTGTAAGAGAAGCAGAGCATGTTGCATGGCGTGTAACATTTCTCAGAAATTCCATGACCAGTGCTAGATTGAGTAATATCGCATTACTGTCCATTGAAAGTGCACGTGCCGAGGGAATTGATTTAGACTGTTTTGTTGATGAATTTGATAGCAGGCATGATAATCGTAGAATTAAGCTGCACTAAATATACGATCTATAATCTACTTCACCTCAGGACAGGGAAACTCGCCCTGTTGGCAACACTGCATTACTTCATGCCTGCTTGCATGGGGTTTTAATATCAACATAATATTTACATTACATTCATAACTCATGATTCATTTTTGGTTTGAAGATATTTTGCCATATTTGCGATTTGTTAAAAATATATTGCAAGGAATACATATATATTTTTTTATTTAAGTAATACGAATAACCTCCATTATCATAATGTTTGTGTAGGCATACATGTATATGATTACAAATGCAAGTTATGAAAGTAATGAGGTGTTATTATTGTCATTTGTTATTTCAAAGTTGAATGGGAAGAGGCTCAAGTTGAGGAGAAAGTGGCAGATGCATGCGTTGAGGTGGCTGACTCCTAGCATGAGTTTCTTGTCTCAAGAGTTGCGCTTGCTGTAAGGGTAGCGGATGCGCAGTAGCAGGTTCCTGAGGAACGAGTTGAGGTTCCTGAGGTGTGAGCTGCGAGAGTTGAGGTAGCGGCTGCGCAGAACGCAGTTCTTGTCTCGCGAGCTGCCTCATGGATGGAAGAGGTTGTCGTACCTCAAGAGATTGATGCCTCGCTGGTGGAACCGCAGGCGGAAGCGGAGGAAGTAAGGCATAAGACTCCTGCTCCCATTGCTGAGGTTGCCTTAAGGAAGGCGGAGGTTGCTGCACACCGCTGGTAACTGGCAACTCAGTACGCGGTAAGGTATCCTGAGGAACCTCAACTTCGTACGCCTGGCAGACTGGACTGCAGTGAGGCGGAGCGATCGCAGGAGGAGGTGTAACCTTCTCAGCCTGACACTCACGCATTAAGACCGCAAGCTGTGACTGCATGGACTGCAGCAAAGTCATCTTGGGGTCGACAGACGCTAAGGTCTACTGAGGCAAAGCCTTAACAGAAGATGAGGTCTGTTGTGGCATCACCTTACCTCTCTTAGGAGGTGTGCAGTCACCTGATGACTGCGGAGAGTCAGAGCTAATCCAATGACTGCAACCAGGTTGTAGAACTCTTGAGGTCTGGACTTTGCGTTTGAGAGGTCTTGAGACCTGAGTCCAGCGTTTTCTCCCTGACATTTCTTCTGCAGACGAGTAAAAGACGGGCTCAATCGTCTGCGGGTGGGAGTGACGGTCTCTGTAAGACACGCCCGCAACCACCGAGGATACTTCTGTGCGCCGATCAAGGCCTGCCGAACCCTTTTGCCCTTCGACATTGCTTCTCCCCTGGGCTTGGGAGCTTGCAAGAGGTCCCGGACTGGGAGAACGACTGGCACGCACAGAAGTACCCTCACGCACAACACTGACACACTTTGCGCTAATCACTTATCACTTTTGATTTTCTGTTTGCACTTATTTCACTGAACTCGAAACTTTAAGTGGTTTGTACCTGAAACACGCAATTCTATCCTTCCTTAAAAGTTAGTAATTGCGAAAACAGAATTACAATGTAACAGAAAAATCTAATGAAAGATAAATAATTCAGTGGCTGGAAAGAGACTAAACACTAGATCAAATAAACTACGTTTAAAATCTCTCACCGCATAAAGCTTGAGAACAAGAATAAAACTCTAGAAACGTTTACCTTCTTCCCCTAAAGAGACTAGGGAGAAGAGCAAAAACGATAACAACGTTACTCGCTTGAACGAAACGTTTATCCAGCTCTCTCTCCCTCCGTCTCTATCTCTCTCTCTCTCTCTCTCTTGACTTAGAACCTGAGAGAAGAGCCCAATCATATATATCGTTAAAACATATTATTGTTAAAGGAAAAAAACTGAAATATTTCCCATTTATTAGAATTAAAACCATTAAGCTAAGAAAGAATGAACAAAACGTTAGAAACGGTTACTCTTACTGCAACGTGACACCGTGAAAATTCTCTCTCTATCGTAACGATAGAGCGCAAGTTGAACGTTCTGAACGTCAACAACTGCAGAGACAAAACAAAACGTTAGTTCAACTTTGAAAACAGTACGAGACTATCAAAGAAATTCTTTCAAAAACATTAAAATAGCATAATATGTTAACAGGTAAAACCGAAATGACGGGCTCAATGTTAATTAACTTCGGTACAAGAAAAGACCGCCTACTATTAGGAAAGGTCGAATATAAACAAATATAAAAATTAATTTTAATAAGTTTATAAAAAAGGAAGTTAATCGAAGAGGCCTATAAAAGGCGGAGAGATAAAAAAAAAAAAAAAAATCTATAACTTTTGTTAAGCAAAATTAAGAAAGAGAGTCTATACTCTCTTAGACACCAACACTTCCGTCTAAGGGAAGGGTCGGCCATTTAAAGGTGAAAGAGAGTTCATACTCTCTTCGTCACCATAAATAATCAAATTAATTCCAAAAGCTAGCTAAGCTAATAATAAAACTTCCTGAATAGCGAAAGCTGAAATCTTAGAGCAATACTTCACCAAAAACCGTGAACAAGACTCCAAAATTATAAGCGTATCCATGAACGTCTTGCCGGAAGCACGTCAGAGGAAAAATTGAAGTGGTGTCAACAAGAAGTACTGCAGTACCTGGCCACAGGTGGCGCTTGTGAGTACACCCCCCTCTTGTATAGCGATCGCTGGCGTATCCCTTCCGTAGAATTCTGTCGGGCAACGGAGTTGACAGCTACATGATTATCGGGTAAGTTTAATATTGAAAAATTCAAAATACTGTAAAATGACTAAACAAAAAGCAAATGATAAAACCGATAACAATATACATACAGTATAAAAAATTTTAAATGAATTGTAATCTTTATTTTTCCTAGGTATGTAAACCTGAGTCCTTTAAAATATCAGAAATTCTAAAAGTATTTTGTATTTTTCTTAACTACACAAACTGGACTCCTTTAACGGGAGCATGATTTTAGTGACGCTAAAAATGGCCATTTAAACTTTAACCCTTTTACCCCCAGGCTATTTGGAAATTTCCAACCCTTAACCCCCAGGGGGTTATTTTTTTCCCAGCACATTTTGCAGTATATTTTTTTAAAATTGCTCTAACAGCCTTAATTTTTGTCATGGAGAGGTCAGGTTGGTGTCATTCTCTTGGAAAAGGCCTGAATTTTCTCAAAACAGTATCAAAAATATGAAAAAATAATTTTTATAGCATTTTTTTGCAAGGACATACCGGTACGTCCTTGGGGGTAAAGGGATGGCTTTTGTGAAACGTACCAGTACGTCCTTTGGGGGTAAAAGGGTTAAATGAGGTGATTGAATTACTGGAGGGCATAGTAGCTACCGCAGGACCAAGGATAGGGTTACCCCAAAACCTGTAGATAAACCCCTGTAGGTAATGGGCAGCGAAGGTAGTCTGTCATACCAGACTCCTTCCCTCCAGAATAGTGCCACAGACAGGTTCTTCTTGAAGGTTCGGGCAAATTCCATATCGTTGACTTTAAGCACTGACACCGGGATGATCCTTCTGTCCTCTGGTTGAATTAGTATATTGACTGATGCACAAGCCATGTTCTTGGATATCTTCTTTCCCTTTTTGCTGCAGAGAGTTTCTTGGGTGCTCCACAAGGGGACCTGAGTTCTCTAAATATTGCCATCGTCTCTTCATTTGACAGAGGAGCAAGTCATCCTGAAACCTGCTTATAAAGAAGATATAGAGAAGGACTTGACTTTTGAGTTGGGTATGACGAGAATCTGGATCTTGGACACAAACTCAATATCAAATGAGAGGAAACCTTATGTTAAAGAAGGACTCGTGACAGGAAATATCAACTGGTATGTTTGTTCTCAAAACTGAATCCAACGCTGGTGAATCGAGTTGGTGCAAGGTCCTAACTGATAACCGTTCTAGGCTCGTGCATGGTCTATCTGAGAGACCTGAAAACTTGAAGGACATTCTAAAAGGGGCACAAGTTCCTGCAGAGAGAAGACTATTCGGAGCTACTTCTGAGCCTCAGTTGACCACTAATAGGAGAAGGGTCCAAGCTCTTACTAAGAATTGGTTAAAAGCTTAGTGACAGCCTTCTACTAAAGCGAATGAGAGGAGCTCCCTCGATGGAGGAAGGAAGAATTGCAAACCATAGCACAGGCCCAGACCGGAGAGGTAATTCTTTAACGATACCACCACAGAAGATAAGTAGTTCTACCGGTAACTTGAAGAGGAACATTAGCAAATCCAGAGACAACCAGAGTGTGGCACTTGGAAGCCACCACAGTATCCTGAGACCGATGTCATCAACAGACTGTTGAGAATCAGTCAAATAGGTTGATGGGCGGAAAGGCTAAAGCATCCAAAAGAAGGAGTCCTGAACACTGCCAACATTCCTGGAACTGGAGAGTAGTCTACTGGAAGATGTTCTGGAACTAGAGAGCAGTATACCAGATATTCCCGATTAACCAGGAGGCTAACGAGTCCATCAATGGTGATTTCTAAAGAACAAAATGCCTTTCCACCACAAAAAAATGTGAAGATCCCTATGGCCCTATTCCATGACCTGGGTGTCTGAGTGTGTATCCTCAAACATTCACCTTGGTTGGAATGGACCTTGCTGATAGTTCTATCACATTATAGGGTGCCCAGGTGATAACCTGCTCGCTCAGTTGCAAAGGTTTTGTGAAAACGTATCACTTCGCTTGTCAGCATAATTCACGACAATGGAGTTGTCCTTCTTCAATGCTATCAGGTATCCTAGCAAACTCTGATGGGAAGCTTGCCAAGCTAAAAGCATTCCTTGAACTTACAGTATGTCGATATGCATGTGTTTTAATTCTATGAAGTGTTACAGTTACTCAGGAATAACCCCCTTTCGTGGATATACTGTATCTGTAAACCGCAGGATTTCAGGAGGTGGAGAGTCGAGTAGAATTCTTTTAGAAGGGATATCGTTAATCAGCAACCGGATTTGATCATCCAGTGTTCCTGTTTCACTTAAACCAAGAGGTAGGGAAATTGTTGGCTTCCAACCACAGATGTTTCCAGTAACCCTGGAGCAATTGCTGGTGAAGAAGCCAGAGAAGCATCAGTGCTTAAAAGACGAGAGAAGGTTCAGAAGATGTAGTCACCCACAAGATAGAAGTTCTAAGTCGTGTGGGAGTGGCTGCATTACCTCCCTATGAATGCTGTTATGATCATTCTTTGTGTTGACAGCATACTCTAGATCTCTATCTTCTGCTTGGCTATGAGATTATGCTTATCGATTGAACAACACCTCTCAGATCGTGATCAAACGAAAGCCGACTGTCTCAGACTACAGCATTACTTCCTGGGGTGAGACGGGCATGTCAATTGCTGAGAAGTCCAAAGGAGTGAATCTTGTACAAGTAGGCACCAGAAGAGGTGAGAGTGAATGGTTGGTTACCTAGAGTTCCAAGTTTAAGGCGTGAAGCGGTAACGAAAGCTTTGAGGAAGAAGTCTTCTCCCTGATGACAAGTCAAAGAAGGGGAAGAAGGTAAGACAACGAATCCCAGTTGACTTTTCCACTTGAAAAACTGTTTAGAAGATTTTGAGTGTGCTCTTCTTTGTTTTCTTATGGGACTCAAAAGGCCAACTGGTAAGTGACTGCACATCAGGATGGTCCTTGCCTTCTTGAGAAGAGCAAGTCTGAATACAGTAATTCTTCCGTGTTTCAGGAATCTTGAATTCGAGATTGAGGCAAAGAATACGACTACATCCAGCCAGAGGTCCAACAGGCAGCTGATTAGACTGATCCTGGAAGCAGCTTCCATGGCAGTAGATTCCAGGCCCAAGAATGATATGCCACATGCCCAGATTGTACTACGATCCCTTCCCCAAATGGGAACATTATTGGTACCCCACTGTCTCTCCCAGGGATGGTGATCTGCGTGCCTTGTCCAACATTCTCCCTCTAGGGTCTACACTCCCAACGGACGAACTTGACGAGGATTCTAGAGGAGTCGTAGGGGTCACTCAAACCAAAGCAGTCGGAGGTTGTGGTAGTGGAGGAGCCACACCCAGAGACTTCAGCAGGGTGGAGAGAAAAGTGCTCACCCATGCAGGAAGTTCAGAACCTTTAGGCAAGTCATGGGCTTTCCTTGAAGGTCCAGGAAGAGAACGTCCCCTGGGGGGATCTCTACAAGGAGCCTTAGTCGACGCAGGGGAAAGTCTCTGTGGAAGAGGAACACGTTCCTTCCATGGACGAGAAGGATGGTCCGGACTAATAGGAACATCTGTGAACCTATCAGGAGGCTCCTTGAAACCCTCTGGAATGGGTATCGGCCTGCAACTACTGAAGGTGGTAGAAGCTGAAGGCGGCGGCGAAGGTATTGGTTCTGCACTTGCTCGTAGTTCCAACACATCTGCTCATGAATTACTCGCGGAAATCGTCCATTTGCTCACAAGATCGCGAGAGTCAAGCGCAAAATCGCGAGAGTCAAGCGCAAAATCGTGAGTTTCGCATGTCAAAGGGGGCGATTCATGAGCAGAAGTGCTCGCAACAGGAGCACTAGGAGCCATGCTAGAAGAGGAAGGTCTAACGCCTTCCTGCTGCCGCAAAGAAGCACCTACGTCTGATGAAGTCAGCAGAGAGGGCCTTGAGTAGGGACACCCCTGAGCATTGGAGAACATGTCACAGCAGGACGCGTCTCCAAGTGTTACAAAGGCGAACGCTTTATTATTACTCCCCGGTCAGTGAAAGGCACTGGGGGTTTAGCCAGATGCCTGTCTGAGGGACGATCAGTCTCATGAACAGGTTCTGTCCGAGGTCATTAAGGTAAAGGTCGAGTTAAGGGGCTACGCGTTGATGGGCTGCGTGAACGCCTACCTCTACCTCTAGACAAGGAATGTTTAGACCTTGATCGTGAACGAGCTGTTCGTGAACAGGAGCGTCTAACTCTCTTTCAAGAACAGCGTGAGCGTTGTGACTGCCTAACTCGCGAACGTGAGCATCGGCCTCGCGAGCGCCGTCCTCGTGATCTAGATCATAGAAAACTAGAACACAAGCGTCTGGACCTACATTTAGACTGTGCTCGTGCAGAGAGCATTCGCGAGACTTCTCCGGAGGTCTCGTGAGCGTGAAGCTCTAGAGCATGAATGCCTTCCAGAAGAAGAGTGTTTGGATTGTGATGACCTACGATACATTTGCTCTTCTGATCGTCGCGAGCAGCGATCAGGGATAGTGTGTCAAGAAGGGCGAGGTGATGGCAATGGTTGTCCTTTCCCGCTGCTGCTGGTAGGAGCGCTGATCCCCGGAAGATCAACACCTGCAACCAGCGAGTTCCTGTAGGAAGAAACAAAGGGTTGGAGATTACAGGACTAAAAGATCCTAGGATGGCGAGTGGGGTCATCGTTAGCAGAAGGCCGTTGGAGACGCGAATGCGAGCGATCACTTCATCCACGTGTGGAAGGTCCAGGGGAAGGCGACAGATGTACTTCGTAAAATTCCAAAGCATGAGATGTTGCGACTCTGGAGAAGGGTCCTTCCTAGCGCTGCGCTGAAGGAGACGCAGAAGTTCTTCCTTCGAAGGGGGTCCCGAAATCCCTAAGGTTGGCCACAATTGCAGAACATCTGAAGTGGGAATGGCTGCCCGGCGGCTGGAGGTGAAGTTACTCCTATAAGGGAAGCAATAACCCCCCCGTATCCCGGAGTTGCCAAGAAGTTAGTTGGTCTGCCCTCCAACTTGATTGTCCCTCGGGAGAGCGCGAGCAAGAAGGAGCTTTTGAAAGAGATTTGGGGGTGCGAGACGAATAAGAACGTGCTTTCCTCACCCCTGAGGAAGAAAGATCGCGCTTGGCATTCTTCCTGCACCATCCAAATTTCTCCCAATGGGAGGCAGGCCATTCCCTACATGCTGCGCAGGGCGAATCCTGCTCACAGCGATGCCCTCTGCACGAAGGACACAGAGAGTGTGGGTCGGTCTCCAACGATGCCATGAAGGTACTGCACGCGAAACCCTCACGCCCTAGACAGGTTCACATGAAGGCCAATGACAGTCTAGGGAGAGAGAGGACACGTCTGATCTCTACCGAGCCCAAAGAAAAAGTTACGTACCTCACAGCTATGAGAGTATATATAGAGGTGGCTGGGAAACCCCAGCAACCACCAGCCTACCCGCTCAAGCGGTTAGGCAGGGTTGCCCCCTCACAGTTCAAGTCTAATGGCTACCTTCCAGCTTCATCGAAAGATAATACAAATAAATAACGGAAGGTTTGTTATTATGGAAACAATTTCAAAATAGATTATACAGTACTTCCCTTTTGGAGACATCTTCTTATAATGGTAGTCATGTTAGAACTGAAGGGAAGGATGAAAAAAAAAGGGCTTTTGTAGAACAATATCAAGGAGCTTGTGCATAAATATTAGGAGGCTCTTAATTGGTTAGAACACCAGCTGATGAAACTGACACTGCAAAAACACAATCGCCCAAAAAAATTATTGAAACCAACACATGTGCAATAACTCACCATCAGTCTCCCAAAGTATTGGACTTAGACTCAGATATAGTATTCATCCGTGTCATAAGACGCTACAAGTGGTAAGACGCACCATTAAATTAGCAAAGCAATTTTGGGAGAAAAAAAAATTACGGTAGTATTTCAAAAACTTAGCAGCAATTCCTAGTCGGCGACTCTAGCGTGATTATTGTCTGGCATAGTAACTTTTCTTATTTTGGGTGTATTATGAAATGTTTAATTTAATATTAATTAGCTTTATGTCAATTTTCCCAGTTTTATTACATATTCATATAAGAAACCACTAAAACACCCACAGTTTCCACCAGAACTACACATTTAGTCATAGTATCTGGTGTTCTAGTGTTGTTTACATGAAAGCAGTGTTGCCAAATGTTCTTAATCAATTTTGGCAAAGAAGTAAAATTCCAGTATTATTTTCCCAAATTCCTCATATAGCCTACAAATTTTTACACAAAATGTAATTACAGTATAGATCAAAGTAATCTAGAAATTCTTTTAGGTTGAATACTTCTGCTACTGTATATGTGACTCTAGGTCTAGTTACTTTTCTGCTAACTTGATAATACTGCACTCAACTAACAGTGAAAAGTTTTTTTCATGGTTGTATTCCTCAACTGTCTGTTTCTATTATTTCAGAACTCAGGCAACAAAGTCATTATCAAAATATTACCTTATTACAAAATATCAACAAAATACTTGAAAATACTGCATATACAACTAATATGCAATAGCGTCGTCTGCTACCAGACCACTATTTGGCATGTTTGCTTGCAGAAGCGAGTTGGCGAGTCATCAGTTGATTACCAAAACAGACAGATAACTTACTACTCTACTTCATTAAATGAAGTGTAATATAAAATAAACTCATTTATTACATATGAATAATAATTGTAGGTTTATATTTTATGTCTGGTGAGTGCTTTATTAGTTGGGTGTTTGAGAGTTGTCACACTCCCCTTTACAACTTTTTCTTAATGTTAAGACGCAGGATGATTTTGGGGGGAGTTTTTTAGGAAAAAAGGTGTGTCTTATGACACGGGAAGTACGGTAATCAAAAAGTAAGTTATTATATCCCATCCACCAAATCCTAGAGAAAAAATGCTAAGGTAGACAGCAACCATCCATTTTTTATAGCAAATTCCAGTTTCGCTAGAAATTAATGTATCATATATCAAGCGTTATAACTACCACACTAAATTTGAACATCTGCTCCGACTTCACTGTAGTCTTACTCTAATTAGGCCTAATGGACGATGGTTTACATTTGTATAGACAGATCTAGAAGCCTTTGTACTTCGTTGGGACAGAATGAAAAACTACATTTCACAAGGTAAACTGATACAAGAACACCACCTAACCTAACGTAAGAGACATATCCTTACCTACGGGGGAGGAGAGTCATTATACTTCTTATGGATAACTTACATTCACAGGGATCAGGCCCTTTCGAGGAATATATTATTAGAAAGATTCATTCAGGGGGTCTATGACACTCAGCATCCCCCTTAGACTGCCCTATTCCCTGATTACCCTGTAATAAAATTCAATAGAACCCTACATTCACCCGCATATAAAGTAAATAGGGAGCCTTTGTATATCAGCGGTAAGTTCCTCCCGTGTGGATTAAAAATGGACATCAACTAACCTAAACTTTCCCCTGAGGTGAATGTATGATAGCGGCCACCTGTATGTATTATTATATCTAACTTAGAATATGTCAGTGTAACGGGGGGTCGCAGTAGGGCTTTCGCCCCACCCCCACCTGTTAGGAAAGTCGGTAAGGACACAGCTTGTAGGTTAGGTTAGGGAGGAAAGTTTAGGTTAGTTGGTGTCCATTTTTAATGAACACGAGGAGAACTGACCGCTGATATACAAAGGCTCCTTCCCCCCTAACCTAACCTACAAGCCGTGTCTTTACCTACTTACCTAACGAAGGCTAACGCCCCCTTGCGACCCACCTTACACTGCCAAATTCTAAGTTAGTCGTAATCAAACATATAGGTGGCCGCTATCATACATACACCCGGTAAATCGATACATATTATTGCCTCTATTTTATACATTGGCCTACTCGAACGTAACTGTCATTAACCCAGACACAGGATAGTCAGGCTTTAGAGTTCAGCCTGACTATCCTGTGTCTGGGTTAAAGACAGACTCTGTACTAGACCTATGTCGTTCGAAGTGTAAAAAGGATGAATAAGTACTTACCCGGGTTACAACTCTGACAGGAACCTCCATCCCAGTTTAATATAAAACCGAAACTAACTTTTCTCAGCGATATATCACCAAATTATTGTCATAATTGGAGGAGAAACATCGCGGAGCATCCATAACAAAACGTAAACAAAACAACATAAATACTTCTCTCATAACAGTTAATGAAAACTTTTATTTAGCCTTCAAATATAGAATATGTAATGAAAAAATTATACATTTTATCATTAATTATGAATAACCGTAGTAACTTGCATAATCATAGGAAATTATAAATCTTTTCCGAAATACTGTAACCTATAAGTTTAGCCGGATCTAAGACCTTGGCAAGTGTTCATAGATAACGAAAATAAAAAGATGTCTGGATTGATGGTTGTGTTAAAATAAGCAGGGAAGATTACAAAGTGCTGCAGAATAACAAAAGTCTCTCTTGGTTTTGTAGAGAATGTAGGGGAACATATAGGAATATGAAGGTTGAGTTTAAAAAGATGAAGGAGATTAATGATAGGCTAATGGATAGGCTGCAGGTACTGGAACAAGCAATATTAGAAATAAAGGACTCGATAGGTTCGGCACAAGTAGGACGAGTTAATATGCCTATAGAAGCCATCAGGGAAGAAGTTAGAGAAGAGGTTAAAGAGATAATGGAAAAGGAAAAGAGGAAAAATAATCTGGTAATATACAATGTCGAGGAATGCATGGAAGGAAGCACAGAGGAAAAACAAAGAAAGGATAAGGATAGGAGTGAGCGACTGTTCAAAGATAATATAGGGGTAACTGGAGTTGAAGTAGTGGAAACAGTCAGGTTAGGTAGGTTGGAAATAGGTAATAGACCAACTGATAGCCAAGAGGTTAGAAACCAAAGAAATAAACCTAGGCCATTACTAGTAAAAATGAAAAGTGAAAGAGAGAAGTGGACAATTATAGGAAAGGCTAAGAACCTTAGAAATTGTCCAGAAACAAGAGAAAGTAGAATCTTTGTAGCGCCAGATCTAACGTTGAGAGAGAGAGAGCAAGATAGGTGCTTAAGGGAAGAATTACAAACAAAAAGACAAAATGGTGAAGAGGGATGGTTCATAAAGAAAGGAAAATTGCACAGAAGGGAAAATTTTCGTCGGAACGAGGAAAACACGCAAGAACTTTAAGGAAAGAAGATGAATATAAACACAAAATTAAAGAAAACTTTAAGATTTACTTGTTGAATATACAATGCTTAACAAAACAAAAACTGATGGAAGTTGAGAAGGAATTAAATAGTAGAAATAAACTTTTTTGCTTGACAGAAACACACCAAAAGTTAGATAGATTAAATTTAAGTAAGGGTGTTATAAAAGTAGAAAATATGAGGAATATGGATGATAAAAAAGGAGGAGGTTTGATGATACTTTATAGAAATAGTGACAGTCTAGAATTGGAAAAGATAGAAACTAATAGTAAAGACCTATTGCATGTTAAGTGTAATGCTTATAAGCATACATTTAGATTATTGTTGGTTTATTTTTCAGCAGGGAATACTGAAGAAGACAAAAGTAGGGATAAAATAATAAAACAGGAATGTGAAAGAATTATTAGAAATCTAAATGAAGAAGAGGCATTGATGATATTAGGGGATTTCAACGGACATGTAGGATTTTTAGGTTACCAGAATTTAGACAGGAACGGGGAAATGATTCTCGATTGGATGAATGACCATGGGTTAGTCCTATTGAATGGAGATTTAAGATGTAAAGGTATATATACATGGGAAAGATTGCAACAAAAAAGTGCAATAGACTACGTACTAGTAAACGAACAAATGTATAAGCACTTTAGGGAAATGATTATAGACGACGAAAAATTGAATTTTGACATCTCAGATCATAATCTGATCACTATAGAACTGGAATTCATGAGTGAACAGAACAAAAATTTTAATAAAGGAAGGTGGGAGGAAGTAAAATACTTTAGGACAGATGAAAATAGTTTAAGAGAATATACAACAAGAGTAGAGGAAATTGTAAGAGATAGACAAATAGACAGAATAGAAGGAATGGATCTGATAATAAAAGAGGCTGCAGAAGAAAAATTGGCAAGAATATATAAAAGGAAAGTTCTTGATGAAGAAAAGGTACATGAGCAACCCTGGATGAACGATGAAATAAGAAATGGCATAAAGGAAAGGAAGGATTTAAACAGAAAGAAAAGAAATGAATCCAACATCGAAGTAAAAAAGGTATTAGAAGAGAGATATGATCAAAAGAAGAGGGAAGTGCAAGAAATGATAAAGAAGGAAATTACTAGATTTGAAAAAAAGGTAACAGAAGAAATAAAAATGGATAAAAATAAAAAACTCTGGGAGAATATTGATAGAATAAGGAACAGACAGAAAGCCCATGGCAAAGTTATACAGCTTTATGGAGAACAAGGAAATAGGCTAAATAAGGAAGAAACAAAAGAGGAATTAATCAAGTACTGGAAAACTATATATTGTAAACATGAAAATAGAATAGACTCAGTTTGGAATGAAGAAAAACAGATAGAATATGAAAATGAAATAGCACATCAGGAAGATACAACAAGAATAGATGAATATAATATCCCGGACATACTTAGGGAACACTATGACCTTGTAATGGTGACAAAAGGAAAAATAAAACCAATGAAAAATCCAAAAATCACAACAGAAAAAGTAAAGAATTGCCTGGGAAAATTAAAGGCAAAAAAAGCGGCAGGACCAGATGGCCTAAAACCCGAACTATATAAGGCACTAGGAAAAAGCAAAATATGTCTTGAAACCTTACAGAAATGTTATCAAAATGAGTTGGACGAAAAAGAAAAACCAAATATGTGGAAGAAGTCAAGAACAAAGATGATTGAAAAGAAAAGAAGGCCAATGGCAAAAGACTTAAGACCCATAGCTCTATTAAATATTTCTTATAAAATATTCATGATGATGGTGAAAGAGGAAATAGAAAACCACTTAAGAACGAATGAAGAAGACAACGAATGTCAAGCAGGATTTACAGGTGGAGGCAGGATAGAGGACAATATCTTTATATTACAGTATTGCGTGGAAGAGAGCTATAGTAACAAGAAACCTCTAATAGTAACTGCGATAGATTTTAGCAAAGCATTTGACTCTGTAAAAAGGGAGGTATTAATAGAAGTTTTAAAAGAATATAAAATTAACACCAAAATCATAAGTGCAATTGCAAATATTTATCAAGGAGATACTACGGGCATTGACTTAGGAGAAGGTATAGAACAAGAAATGGAGGTTACAAGTGGAATTAAACAAGGTTGCACAGGATCAACTTCACTTTTTAAACTGATTACGTATATTATCATGAAGAAAATAGAAGAGGAAGGAAACGGTTTCAGAAATCAGTTAATAAAGATAGAATCATTATTTTTTGCAGATGATGCCTTAATAATTGCACAGGATATATATAATGCTAAGCGTAACATTCAGATATTAGTAGAAACTAGTAAAAAATGTGGGTTGGAAATTAATAAAGAGAAGAGTAATATTATGATTTACAATATGAAAGAAAAGCCAGATAACATAGAGGGAATCAAAGTAGTAGAAAGTTTGACATACTTAGGAATAAAGCTAGACAATAGTAGGAATATATTTAAAACTCAGAAAAGGGTAATGATAGAAAAGGCACAAAAATTAGCTAATCTAACATATTCAGTTATAGAGAAAAGTTGCAATAAAGTGATGATAGGAAAAACGTTCTGGAAAAGTATTGCTTTACCATCTATTTTGTATGGAACAAATGTTATAAATCTAACAGAAACTGAAATAGAGAAACTACAAAGAATAGAGAATGGGGTATATAGGAAGATTTTAGGTGCCACAAAAAGCACAGCTAATACTGCTCTAAGAGGGGAGATAGGTGCATCTTCTATGAAAACAAGGGTGATGGATGGGAAGCTGCAGTACTTAAATCGTACCCTAAATGGAAAGAAGGAAATACTGAAAATAATTATCCAGGATATTCAAGAAAAAGAAGGAAGATGGTGGAAACAACCTGCAAAGTATTTGGAAGAATTAAGTTTAGGTATAAGACAAATAAGAAGAATGAACAAGGCAGAAATAAAAACGGAAACCAGAAAGTGGGATACTGAAAAGTGGAAAGAAGAAATAGAAAGTAAAGTGAGCCTAGAAATATATAGAACGTGGAAGAAAGAAATTAAAGAAGAGTTAATTTATGACAATACATTTGCTTCAGTGATATTTTTTAGAGCAAGAACTAATACGTTAAAACTAAATATTGTAAATAGACACAATGGAGGGAATGTAAACTGTAATTTTTGTGAAAATGAGGAGGAAGATTTGATACATTTTTTGTTATTTTGCCAGGAATATAGAAAAGAAAGGAATAAAGTAATTGAGCTACAACAACCATACGAGGAAGACCCAAAGAAAATAGTAGGATTATTTTTATTTAGTGAAACAAATATAGAAAAGAAAAAAGAAGTATTGAACATAATGTGGAAGAAAAGACAAAACAGTACAAGAAGATAAGCGTTAGAGGCGCCGTTGTAAAGGCTATGCCTCGCCCCGGAACCTGAACCTGAACCTGAACCTGAACCTGGGGATTTTGCTCTGCGTACTAAAACGACTTTGGAATGACAGAACCTGTATTAAAAACATCCTCCAGAAGTTTTTCAATAAAATAAATGATCAATCATACGATAATCTGGGTTGACCAGAAAATTGATGCAATTGCCACATACCTTGGTGGTCATCTTACAACTCCCATAAAAGACCGACGATTTTTTTTTTTTTAAATACATGTGCTTTCATAAATTCAATTTTGTTCAATCAAATGCTCGCACATGTTTTGCATTTATATTACAAAAAAAAAAAAGTCCCATCTTTTACAGTGTCTACAAAGAAGTATGCCGCAATAAGAGCTTTTCTTCATCTAATAACTTGTATTCCATTCTCCCACAGCAATTAAATACGTAATGATGACATCCTTATTGAAATGAATATGTGACATTCTATAAAATGACTGCATCGCACTCATTTCTCAAATAATTTGCCATTCTTAAATTCCAGCCATCTACTTCAATACTACTCTCTCTCTCTCTCTCTCTCTCTCTCTCTCTCTCTCTCTCTCTCTCTCTCTCTCTCTCTCTCTCTCTCTCTCTCTCTCTCTCTCATGATCTACAAACTTGACGACTGAGGGGACAGTTAACAGAGGCACTCAAAGTTCTTAAAGGAATAACAAATGTAGATTACAACAATCTATTCATGCTTAGCACAAATCAGTCCAGATGTCTACAGGCTGCAAGTGAGCAAGAGCCCGTGCCAGGCCGTCGCTCACTTTCTTTTTCAGCCATGATTAGGATGACGACTTTCACTGCTGGGAAAACACTACATTATTGATCAATATATTGATGCTTTGTCCACACACGATCAGTTTTATTGAAGACCCATCAATAAATATCAAAGGATCTTTGATCTCTCAATGAATTGATTCAATGTAATTGTTTTAATTAAATTGATATCAATGTCCCCTACACACGGTCAATTTCTCCATCCATTCATTGACGTCAATAAATTGACGAAAAAATTGATCGTGTGTAGGGGCCTTAAGGACCAGGCAATCTACAACTACAGTCCAGATGTGACGGATATAAATTGGAATTGAAAAGATACACCACTCAATGTACATAAAAAATAGAAAATACTTGGAATAGACTTCCATCGGATATAGTAAACAGAAACACGGTAAACGATTTCAAGAATAAGTTACACAAGATCATACGCTCTCTCTCAATGCTTAAACTAAATCGTTCTACCAAAGAGCAAATGGAGTCTCCTCGGGTGGACTAAAGAGGCTTTGAGACATCCAAAATTCTCTCTCTCTCTCTCTCTCTCTCTCTCTCTCTCTCTCTCTCTCTCTCTCTCTCTCTCTCCTATACAAAATTGACTTTTTTTTTTTTTCAAGAAAATACCACCTCACTTAAGTCATTGCATCATCAACAGAAGCTCATAAAAAACAGATGAACCAATTCTCTTAGCTAAAGCATTTGAACAAAATGCCTCACGTGAATTTAACTTGTTTGCAGACAGCAGATCGTATATGTCAGAGGAACCCTCATCACTGATGCATTTTAGCAGGGAATATCTGGCATCCCATTGACTGTCTTTCTCAGCTCTGAATGGTGGTTGTAAGCGACGCCGTGCAATTGTTATTTTACGGTGAAGAACCTATCCTTATTGTAAATAAATTATCAGCCTACTGAGAACATCAAATTTTCATATAAATGAGCTTAAATTGTTATTAATTTTGTAATAAAGAGATAATGGATCTTGTTAAATGGCATGACTTAAATAAATACGTCATATTCGAAGGAATACTTAACTGTGTTCTGGCTACGGTGATAAATGTGTATACGTCAGTTATGGAGTAGTAAACAAATGCAACCACCAATCACAGCTATGAAAGATATAGCCAATGGGAAGACTGGAATATCTCGCCAAGCAAGAGTTCCAGGGACTAATGAGTTGCTGTTCGACAGTTCGAGAAATCTCCCTGAATTTCCATTAAGTCGCTTTCAAACGTTCTACTAAGGGGGGACGAAAATGAAAAATTATTTCTTGGTTTTAAAGGAATTAAAGATATGTTTTCTTCAAAATATATAAAAACAGTCCCTTATAAGATGTTTTAATATAATATTTTATTAAAGGGATAGATTCTGATTAGTAATCATTATTTCTATTCAGAAAATACGTCCCGTCATCAAAATTAGGATGAATTTTATGACTACTTTTTGCTTCTGTTAGCTGGTTTACATGAGCTATTATTATATCAAGCTTAAATAGTGAAGTAATAGTGACTGTTGGGGTACACCTAAGGTGTACCCCAACAGTCACCAGTTACCAAATTGTTATGATGAGAATGCAAGTTGACATACTGTAGAGTAAATCTGTCTCCTTTGAGGATACTGTATCCAAGTCACCATCAAATGTAAGATGAAGGACAAAGAAGGGGCCAAGATTAATGCTACCAAGGATAGAAATTTCTGGTTAGTGGAGAGCTTGTACCAAAAGGTGCATAAGGAAAAAAACAAAATCAAAGTTAATAGTGGAATATACCTTTCATATTTAGTTTCTCGTAAAAATTGGTTAAAAGTTTTACAATTGAATAACTGCTGAGATGATATTGGCCAAAAATGAAGTGACCCACAGAATGCTTACAAGATTATTTTGTAGAATGCGGCATGAAGAGCCAAAACCTGATGAATGGGAGCTAGGAGCGTTGGTGAAAATGCCCCCCCCCCCCCCCCCAAAAGGAGACCTGACTGATTGCAATAATTACAGAGGCATAACACTTACCTCACGTGTCGTAAAAACATATAATATGATTATTCTAAAGAGACTAGAGAGAAAGGTTGATGAAAAGCTGAGAGAAGAACAAGCAGGATTTAGAAAAGGTATTAGTTGTACTGACCAAATTCTCATTTTAAGACGTGTGATACAGCAATGTGTAGAATATAGAAATCCACTTTTGATGGCATTTGTGGACTATGAAAGAGCTTTTGATAATCTTCACCGGTCATTTTGTGGAGAGTCCTGCATTATTATGGAGTTACTCTTAAATATGTAAATTTGATTAAGACTGTTCATGAGCATAGCATATGCAAGTTTAATGTTAGTAGAGTCCTATCAAATGAATTTCCAGTGAACAGAGTACTAAGGGAGTGTGTTGTCACCTATGTTGTTTAAACTCATCATGGATTTTGTAATGCATAGAACAGTTGGGGTTGGTGGAGAAGGATTGGAGTGGATTGGTAACAAGATATTAGCTGACCTAGAGTGTAATGATGACACTGTTCTTATTAGCAGAACACCCCAGGATTTGCAATGCTTGCTTACCAGAATGCATGAAATATAACAGAAGGTTGGGCTCAAGATAAATAGAAGAAAGACAGAGGTGATGAGAATGGAATATGAAATATCATTGGACGGACAAAGGATTAATGAGGTAGATTCAATTAAATATTTAGGAACTAAGATCTCTAATACAGGGTCTTTAGAATTGGAGTTTAATGAAATATTGAGAAAAAAAAAAATCAGGCAATGGCTAGATTAAGTAAAATTTGGAAATCAAATTGCCTGGAATTAAATATAAAAATCAGGCTATATGGACATGAGTCGTGCTATAATAATGAAACAATATCCTACAGAGTTTGTAGATTTGAGAACAAAAACCTCAGAAGAATATTGGGAATTAAATGGCAGGACAGGATTAAAAATGAAACTATAAGAGATTACTCAGGTGCTATATGTAGATGAGATCATGGTGAGGGGTAGATGGAAATAGTTTTGGTGTGTTCTTCACATACCCTAAGAGATATTAGTTTAGCAAACATTTAACTAGGCCCCACAAAGGGTTGGAAGACTCAGGCCTACATGGCTGAGGGCTATGAAGTGTTAAGTACAATATGATGAATGGAGAAATGTTGATTTAAAAGCTCTAGAGATGACTGGCGAAATCTAACCAAGGCCCTTTGCGTCAATAGGCGCAGGAGATGATGATGATGTATTTTAGTTTGTCTCCCATTTCCCTAATTTCATAATCCAGACAGCTTTTGCAGAAATTGTGGGGGGATGGTGGCCTAAGTGACTGACTTCTTTTCCATTACCCTATTATTGTCTTTGAGACACCAAACCTGGTGGGGTGTCTTCAGGTATTTTAGGAGCCCTTGGCAGAGGCAGATAAGTGTTAGTCAGAATTCAAAACCCAAACCTGCAATATGAAGAAAAAGGAAGAGGCTAATGACAGTAACAAAGAGGTTACTAAGCCTTTGTAAATAAATTTTGTAAAGCCAGCTGTAAGAATAGAAAAGTGAATTTTAATGCAAGTGACAGTGAAATAGAGAAAACTTGGTTAATGCATGAATGTAAAGAAGGCTGTAAGAAATAAGAATAAAATATCTATTACAGCTGTATATGAAATAAAACTAGGTGATTGATTGAATAAGTTATAATGTATTGTACTTGCATGGATATTATTCAGTGCTTGAAAACTTTCTTTTTCTTTTGCAAAAAAAATTCTTTGTTTTATTTTTGGATAATAATATTGTTCAGGGGCTCGGCCGGTATCCCAATATATTGGGGTATAGAAAGAAAAATGCAAAATCCTAAAAAAATTCACCGAGCTTTGTATGGCAATGCGGAATGAATATACAAAATATTTTGTCAAAATTCCTCTTACTTTCATAGTTACAGGGTAATTAGTATTCAATGAGTCACATTACGATGTATTACACAGTTATTACACCCCTCGGTTTCAGTCCTACCACAAACCTCAGAGAGAGTACACGTTTGAGTTTGACCTCTGACATTCACTCGTTTTTACGTCTGTTTTTCTCGGTTTCGGCAAGAATTTCATCATGACAAAGAGGAAAAAACAATTTCAACATCTCGCTAACATAAGGAAGAAGAAAATTTGCTCTAATAAGAGTTCAGAAGTGGGTAATATTGGCAAAATTAGTGCAGTTAGTGAAGAAGAGAGATGATAAAGGAGCGACCGTCTTGCCTAAAGAAGAAAGATATTGAGCAACGGGATCTTCATTTATGATTAAATTATGATAAAAAACTTTGTTTTGCTTTATTAATATCCAAAAAACGAACATAAAATTCATAAAACCATGATTTATTAATACTGTAATATCTTCGTAAAAATACAAAGAAAAACTTTGAATGCCGGTATCTCAAAGCTATACGTATTGACCTTCAAATTCTATCTTCTCCCTTAGTTTCAAAGATATAGCTTTTAAATATGGTATATAGCTTGGAAAGACATTATAAAACAATCAAATGTCGCCCCCTTTTCCTATTTTTGCTTCATAATTTTTTTCTTAACTTTTTCCCCTAATCTTTATAGGTTATTCTCTAGCCAAAAAAATGACTTTAAAAAAAAAAAAACTCATTTGATTGGAGGTCTACATCAGGTCTACATAGGGTAGAAATTCCAGGTCTTCATATTAATTATCAAGGGAGGAGATAGAATTTGAAAAACACCCATTTTCAGAAAATATCACAATGACGTCACAAAACCGAAGGTCAGAGGCAAAAATCCTATGTAGTTTGATGGTCTAAGTCACCTTATTAAGTGGTATGAATGTCAAAGTCCTGTCCTTAAAAAACGGCATTAGCCGGCCGGCCCCTTTAATTGTATTTATCAGTGGAATAAAACTCTACAAGGAGAGAAAACAATATGGGAATAATTCTATAATTACATGGTGCCTTATTAAGCAATGGAATAAAAACTTTCTATAAGAAGAGAAAACAGTATTATGGTATTTTGATGAAAATATATCTTGTTGTGATACATGTTATAACTGTTTCAGTTCAGTGTTAGTGTCTTCCTATAATGTATTTATACTTAGATGTACGGTGCTATGATTTTTTTGTAGATACAGTAAACATGACAAATTCGAAGATAATTTGTATTTTTCCTAACCATACAAACCTTAGCTATTTACATTGGGTTTACCTTTTAGCGTAGCTGAAATGGCGAGCCATTAGAAATTAACAAGGGTGTATTACCCCCGCGCTAGTTAGCGGGGGGTAGGGGAGTGGTAGCTAGCTACCCCTCCCCCCCTCACACACCGGTGAAGCTCACTTTCACTTCACTTAGAGGTAGGACTTGTCTTGGGGGACAGGGCTGGCGGGCAAATATGTGTAAATAGCTAAGGTTTGTATGGTTAGGAAAAATACAAATTATCTTCGAATTTGTCATTTGTTCCGTAACCGAAATACAAACCACGCTATTTACATTGGGTGACTTACCCCTTAGGTAGGGTGGAAAGTCCCCAGCCATACTGGCTTTGGCTTTACCCGGGACTCAGAATCCGAGTGAGTCGCACTCGAGAAAAGGAGTCCCTGCACCTCACAAGTTCCTTGCTCCGCAAGGAACCGTGTGGCCTACATAAGCTTGTGTGTGAAGGAAGAAGTGTGACCCGTCCTAGGCAGTTGACCTGGAGTTCCAGAAGGAACTCTGGGTTAGGACGTTCCCAATACCACCTCGTCAGGGTATGGGGGACGCGACAGTATTGACTCAATACTCGGAACACAAGGAAACATGGTTACCTGCAGAGGTTCGAGGTCAGCTATGCAGAGACCAGGATGCTGCTTCCCCGTAGAGGGGATGATGAAGAAAGAAGTAAGGGCCAGACATACTTCCTTCGTTCATGCAGACTAAAACCTGATAACAATGCCCTCAACCTTCTGCTACCTGTCCAAAAAGGAGCCTGAGGTTAGACCAGCTGTTGTGTAGCCACCACAGAGCGATAGGAAATGTATCGAAACTCCTGTGGGTCACGCCCTGCAGGAAGCGGGCTGCGGAGGTCATTAGACGCTTCCAGGCGAGGGACGTTGCGATGTATCCGACATCGTGCTGTAGGGCGACGTGACGGGGGAGGGTCTGGAGACAGGTCGAGATGAATGTCCTCGAGTCCGAGCTGGAGAGGTATACTGGTGACTCTCCCCCGTGTCCTTGTGCTCCCAAACCGGCTGCAACTGAGGACAAACTGCAGCTGTTCCCAAAGCTAACCTCTCGATTCCTTTACTGGCAAGAAGAAGGTTTTGGGACATCAGACATCAGATACAGAATGGTGACTCGAAATCTTGAAGGAATTGGACTGAAGGGCCGGGACCCCAAGATTCTGAGTCTAGCCAACAACTCAGGAGCGAACCTGAATGTTGCCTTCCCCCATTCCTTAGAAATGGCGGAGTCGCACGAGACCAAGAAGATTGCTTACACACTGGCCGCGGCCAGAGTGAGCAGGAGACCCAAGACGGAATACGATCAGAGGCCTGACGTAAAGGGTCTTGAGAAGATCTCTTAAGGGACTAAAAAGTCCGAGCCATGCTCCAAGTTGGAGGTCTCAATCCGACTAGGGCAGGGACGTTCGCAGCTTCGCATGAGCGAAGAAAGGTCCAGTGGGAAGGAAAAAGTTATTCCTTTAAGCCTGAAGGTCAGGGAAAGGCTGAGCGACAGGCTTCATTGCCGAGAGCGAAAAGGAGTTTCCTCCCGCCGAAAGGCAATAAGATCGTTATTGCTGGAGAAGAGGCCTCAAGGGAAGAGGTATATCTCCCACGACACCAACCACGGAAGACTCTTCACTTCGCCTGGAAGACCCCTGCGGATGACTATCGCAGATGACGCGACCTCCGTCCCGCAACTGTAGCGGGTTGTCTCTTCTTGAGGAGGAGGCGTAGTGTCTCCAGGCATGAAGCCGAAGCGACGCCCCGGCTCGTGAAAGATGTTGCAGTGCGGTTGTTTGAGTAGCCTGTGCCGTGGGAGAAGCTCTCCTGGGAGTTCCGTCAGGGGAAGCAGAGGGTCCGGAAACCGTTCTGCGCATAGTCCCAGTGGAGCTCTCAGGGCCATTGAAAGGTTGACAGACAACCTGGTCTTGTTGAGACCCATTCTCAACAGACAACAAAGGAGGGAAGACGCAGGCGTCGATGTTGTCCCACCATCACCGGAATGCATCCTGCCAGAGTCTCGGGGTCTGAGACTGGGGGGAAGAACAGCGGAAGCTTGAGGTTCCAAGCTGTCGCGATCAGGTCCCCCAGACCAGGACTTGCTGGTTACTCAAGGCCAAAGACCCCTAGGTACACTCTCTCTACGAGGCTCTGCTCGGATAGTCGGAGAGAACATTCCTCTGCCCGGAATGAGAGAGCTGATGGTGGTATTGAGAGTATCTCAAATCATCTCGGTATCTCTACTGCAAGATGCGAAGGTGTGAAAATGCGTCCCCTGCTGGTTAGAACACGCCAGAACCATGAAGTCGACGCGCATGGAGCGACTCGGCAGAAGCTGTAGGATCTGTAGAGGGGCCAGACTACGGCGCCTAAGCCTTCCTGAATGATGGAGAGGTATCCTTCATGTCCTGACCATAGGCCTGGACCGGAACATGCCCCCCCCCCCCCCCCCCCCCTTCTTTGACGAGTCCAAGAACAGCATAAAAAATGTGAGGAAAGGACGAGAATATCCACTCCCAACAAGAGGTTCCATAGGTCAACACCCATTGCAGGTCTAATCGTTCTGCTGGTCCCATAGGGGCCAGAAAGTCCGGTTAATCGATGCTTTAAAACCACCGGAACTTGGACCGCCCCACATGGAACTTATCGTGAGGCGACCGTTCGGAACTATAGACGGGTCAATGAGGAAAAGAGAACTAGGAAACGTTCCAAGGTAGGGCTGAAAGCTCTCCTTGACTGAGAACAGGTACTGCGACTCTCCTCAGCCTTGCCACAGTCAACTGAAGGGAAGGCTCGGAGGAGGTGCAAAAGAAACTGGCGTCCCCAGGTGGTCACCCATCCAAGTACCGACCAGAACCGACGTTGCTTAACCTCGCTGGACGGACGAGAAGTGGGGTTTCCAACGTGGTAAGGCCGTTGACTCAATATCATGGCTAGATACTCCAGATGTTGAGGCAGAAGAAGAGAAGGCCCCTAGCAAAATACCATGAACCCCCACTCATGGTAAGTATCCGGAAGCTTGTCCCGGCGCTGAAGAAGGTCGAACCCGAGCCTACCGGAGTTGACCAGACCTCCAAAAGGCAAAGGAGGCGGAAGCCTGCACCTGAGCGGCCATGAGGAAAGCAGGGAGAGTTCTCAGGGGAAAAAAACCTGCGATGCCAGGGCGGGATCGCCACACTGCATCTTAAGCAGGAATACCTGCAGTCTAGGCTGAATTCCACGAGCTTCCTGGAAGATGGATGGAATGGAAACTGAAAGTACCCGTCCTTCCGATCCAGGGCCTAAGGAGTCCTGTCGCCTCGTTACCAATCTGATCGATTCTGCTGTTCCACGCTGGACGAAGTTTGTTCGACAAACTTGATCAGGGCTGAGAGGTCGACTACGGAACTCCCGTCTCAGATACTTCCTTACAAGAAAGGATCGACTGAAGAAGCCGGGGGTGAAGCCGTCGATGATCCTATGGAGGACCTTCTCCTAAGGCATGGATCATTCTGCCCAAACGGGCAAACTCTTGCCGACCCTATGGCATAGAGGTTCAGAGATACTGAATTCGCTGACAGAGACGGCAGGCGCGATATCCTTGGCTGATCACAGAGATCGTGCAGGAATGGGCATCGGGAAGCTGTCATCCGGATGAGGAACCTTAGGCATCCTCCCAGCGTGAAACCTGCAAGGGGGGGTGCCAATCCTAGAGTTCCTGAACTCTGCCGCTCCCTCTAGGACTATGCCCCCCCCCGGGAGAGCCTCCCGTGCCATCTGTTCCTGACAGGAGGGAACTGCAATTGGACACCTTGTCTCAGTTGTCGTAGCCGGTAGAAAGCGCCTTGGAGGAGTGAAAACGGAAGTCGACTTCCTCCGCACAGCCACTGTCTATGTCTCTGTCCTTGGGCACAAACAAACCCTTCTCAAGGATGGAAGGGTGTCTGAGGTTGTCGACATCCACGGATGAGACACCCGAAAGGAAGCCCTCGGTCATTGCGTCCAGATGGTCCAACATCGATCTTGCCCGCAAGTTCGATACTTGACGACGAAACGCCAAGGTGCTTGAGCCCGAGAGGAGGAAAGTACCCATGACCTTCCTGTAGCTTCCTTGAACCAAACCTCGGGTCGTAACCGAGGAGGGAAAGGACCTGGTAAGACCCTTTCACGAGATGGAGAAGAGGAAGGGGTAAACAGTCACCCCTTGGCCGATGGAGAAATCTCGAACGGAAAGCCCCCGGCCAAAAACCCTCCAGGGAATGACGGGGAAGGGCTAACCCAGGTTCTGGAAAGAAGAATGTTGCTCAGACCTCCCTGAAGATTCTTCTTATTCTTGCATGTGCCATGCTGTGCGTTTACGGGGTGAGACCGTGTTCTGGAAATACGCTCCAGAAGACTCGCCAGGCTGGCCATGCTGCGAAAACCCCAATGGGAATCGCGGTCGCAATCGCCCTGGAGCTCGCGCGATGGTAAATCAATGATTTGCCCGTGGGCAAACGTGGAAGCGCCCATACGCAGTCACGCAGGAACGCAAACGAAGGTGAGCGAAGGAGCGCAGAAGGAGGGCGAGCGTGGTAGGAAGGGCGAGAGCTGGTGGTCAGCGACCGATAACCCATAGGCGAGCAATGGATACTGCAAGAATAAAGCCGACGTTCGCGCGACGGCACACCGCCGGTTCGCGCGACGGAACACCGCCGGTTCGCGCGACGGAACACCGTCGGTTCGCGCGACGGAACACCGTCGGTTCGCTGATCCAGCACCGTGAAGACATACCATTATTTTAAAACACTCACATTTTTAAAGCTAGAAAAAAATAGAAGGTTTAGATTACAGTATACTGTTAAAATGTTATATTTTGTAGGGCATAGAGGATGGTGGCCAATGCTCTAGCCTAGGATGGCTGTATACAGCAGTCGAATGATGTAGCTCTTGACCTAAAATAAGGGTAGTATGGCATGGTTAAAAGTAAAAGGTAAAGGTACTACCACATGGATGATTTATTTTGATAGATTGGGATGAGGTATTACCGATGGCATCAAATGGTACTCAGGCTGTCACCAAGTCTAAACAATTTCTGTTGTAGATAAATGAAAAATTCTGCTAATACACTGTTTAGGTGCATTTAGTAAATTAAAAAAAAATTATAAAATACATGTTATTTATTTGTTTATTGATTTAGGCATATTAAATTATTTAAGAAATTGTTCCAAAAACATATTGCATTATTATAATTTGAATATATAGAAATTATTCAAAGTTAACCGTACTTACAGTTACGTACTGTAATCCATTCCATCTGAGTACCTGTATGCAGAAACCGGTTTTCAACTTTGCCCGGTGAACAAGTCTGGAAACATACGAGAAAAGAAAACCTAGCAGCACTATTGTTGCCTGACTCATGCCTTAATCTTTTGTGCTTCTGGCATCATCAGTACTCATTCCTACAACTAATCGTTGTCTGTTAAGGATGTTTGTCCACTGGGCATTGCCTGGTTGTGTGGACGGTGTGTCCCAAATTTTAGCACCAGGCTTGTGTACTAGAATGAATATTTTATATAAATTTCAAATACATTCACCTTGCTATTGAGCATTTTCAATTATTCTAAATTCTGTTGAATGATAGTTTTACCAGTTATAGTTTTACACATTTGGCTACTGTTGAATGTTGTGCTAATTACATACTTGGCATATATTAAAAAAAAAAAAAAAAAAAAAAAAAAAAAAAAAAAAAAAAAAAAAAAAAAAAAAAAAAAAAAAAAAATCTGTCAAAATTTCATGTTAAAACTGAATATATGTATAGCCTTTCAAGGTCAGAAGTTAAAAGTAGCTTACATACACTATGAATTACACTACAATAAATCACAAAAATTATTTGGGAGTTCAAAACTTGTGAATTTAATGAGCTTATAATATAGGCATGGTGAAACTGTATACTAAAATATTACAATAAATGTCTGCTAAATTAGGTTTTCCCGATGGCATATAATGTGAAGGTACTTCTCACAACAATCACATGCAATCCTCCAATAAAACTTTGTATGCTTTGGAAAGGGATGCTTATTAAACATTTAAAATATGCCATCAAAATTAAGTTTAAGCACATTACATTTATATAATATAACAGCATATTGATAATAATTTTTTTCCTGCATTACCTAATGTTATTTCACTATATGAAAACTTAACCAAACCACAAAGCCTACAGGGCTGATCTTAAGGATTAATTCTTATTCATGGATAATTTTTATCACACTTTAGGTAACTGCAGTTTTGTGGGAAAGAAAGAAAGAAAAAAAATATATATAAAAAAAAATTATAATTTGTAAATAAAAAGTTGTCGATTCTGATAAAATTCCTTTAAAAGGTTTGTCTTGCCTGATGCTAGTCGTTCGCTGTCAATTACAACCCTGTCATAAAAATCTTATTGTTAATGTATTGTATTGCCTTTAGACTGGATGCAAGTAAAAAAAAGAAAAGAAAAGGGGCAGCATAATTCTAACCATATTTCAAGCAGGTGTACCCAACTCTCAGACTATGGGATACAGCATGCCTCTTTCTCTATGTACATACTTTGAGAAAATTAATTAAACACCTGTAACTTACATTAAGGAACAAAACCAGGCTTCCTCAGTTTAAGCTTTGCAATTTGTTCATTGTTGGAGGTAAGTAGGAAATTTCATATCTTTGACTTGCCAACTTCTGGATATTCACCACAGTCAATCAGTTGTTTGGCCACCCTCTCATACCCTTACTTATGATCCATCTTCTTCAATATTGATAAAAAAAATGTTGTAGAAAAGTTGAATCAGTAAGAAGCCAACTAAAATGACGGACTTAAAAGAAATGAACTTTTCAATAGCAGATGCCAGGTCTCTCAACACCAATTCTATAAAATTCCTTGACAAAACTAAACTTTAGATTTATCATCCAGAGTAATAAATTTATTGGCAAAAATTCACCATAATAAAGAATCAGACAAGAGAGGGATTGCTGATTTAGGGAGTGATTTGCATTTTATGTGGACATGTTCCAGGCAAATACTGAAATGACTTAAGATTAAAACAAGGCTTAATGATTACAAGGAACAAAAACATCAGTAGAAAATGTTTCATAAGTAAATCTTATTTGCTTTAAAAAAACATGATCATTGTTTCAAAGTAAATCCTGATAGATTTTTTAAAAATATGCATACTACATTCTTTTCTTTCACATAACATAAAAACAGTCACAATCTTAAAAATAAAGTCTACTGCATATCCACTTTAAACTGTGAGGTCTATTATGTTATTCCTTTTGGAAATACAGTAATAGAATTCAAATTACTTCCTTCCTATGCAACACAATGACAGATTTATAAATATCTACATTTTGGGATACAGTAAAAATACTACATAGTTACTGCAGAAAATCTATTAATCATTACTATCATAACCATATAACAGGCAATGTCTGTAAAACAATTGTAATCTGAATTTACAGACATTTTGTACTTTTCATAAAACTAATTTGAACAGTCATCACTTGAAATGGCCAAGTGAAAGATTTGTCGAGTCTCTTCATTCTCATGAATCTTCAACAATAAAATCTATTTTCCTTTATCTTCATGTAACTTCATCTAAAGTTTTTCGCAAAATTAAATCAACCTGACACATGCTGGCCATGCAATCTACTATTTTGTTCAATTAAAATTAATCGTGACTTAAAATAAGTATGTTTTACATTCTTCGATAAAAAACCATTAAATCAGTATTTTAGAGACAGTAATTTAATGGTTGAGTTTTGAATAGATCAAGTTTCTTTCTAAAAGATGTACATGAAAAAATTGCTCCGAAATTGTAAGATTTTAAAAACATCACATAACAGTTGTAAAACACACAACTGAGTTTTTCATAATCTCCTTAGGTTTTATCTACCTCACTTCCCTTTTAAAATTACCAGTAGAGAACTTATATCCTCACTAAAAACAATTGTAAAGTATCATCAAAACATTAAGCTTGGAGGGAATCTTTCACAAAGTCAGTTACAGATACTGAGGAGTCTAACACTGACGATCTCACTTCATGGTTATGTCTTAGAGTAAAAACAATTTTTCTTATGGTGCGTCTGTATGATTTATTACACTTCCTGTTTGTCACTTGATAGAGTTCACGTTCTATGAATTCTGAAAGGGTATCATCCGAGTCTGCCTTACTTTTGCTACTCTCCCCTTCACTCCTCTTCCTTTTTTCTTTTGGCTTCTTTTCCTCTGCCGTATCATGTTTAGTTCTTAATGAGCCTAAAATCATCTGCCTTGCCATTCTTCTGAAATTCTGAGTCTTCAGATCACACTGAACTTCTAACAAAGGCCTATTAATTTTACTCAAGATGTTTTTCTTCCATTTTAAGTACACTTCTTTGGCTTCGGCTGCAATTTTTTCATTTTTGTCTTTGCACAATTTGTGTACAGTCTTTCCTGTAACAATCCAAATGAAAAATATTAATAAATTTAACTATTTCATTGACAAAAACTATTACTTTTAATTACCAATAACTATACTGTAATCATACTGAAAACCAAACTTGTAGGAAATGAGATGGCAAACCAACTGAGGGGGAGGTAGGAAGCTCTCAAAGTAAAAGCAAAAGCTTTATGTTGACTTGAGCCATTTAACTACCGTACAATATTTAGGAGGAAGAACAACTAAAAAATACAATGCCAATTCTTTAAAGCTTGAAAAACCTAGGGAACTGGGTTACAAATACAGAAATACATTTATAGTTAACGGCTTTAATAATGTTTTGGTGTCTTGGATCCACCGTCAATGACCATAAAATTAGGGGATCTTACATATTGTAGTGAATTCTTGTTGATAATTAATGAATATTATATTCTATGGAAGAATCACAATACATATTAAATTCTCCAATAAATTTCAGATTCTGAGTTCATAGATTACAAGGGAAAATGGCCAAACTGTACTTTTGGGAGTGGGAGGGTCGTTTCTTAGCATCATTATTTAATTTTCCAGAAATAGATCGTAAAGAGTTGTTGTTGATGGGCACCATAGGGAGTATAGGAATGTGATATCTGGTGTTCCACAGGGTAGTGTTTTTGGCCCATTACTTTTCATACTATATACACATGACATGTGGTTTAACCTAGAAAACAAGCTTGTTACTTATACAGATAATGCTACACTCTTTACATCAATTCCATCTCCTGAAAGTAGATCTGGGGTTGCTGAATCCCTTAATAAATCTCTAGCTAAAATTAGTGCATGGTGCAAATTATGGGGCATGAAGTTGAATCCTAACAAAACTCAAAGTATGATTGTAAGTAGATCAAGGACAGTAGCTCTTCAACATCCAGATCTCAGCATTGATAATGTTTCTTTAACTCTGTATGACTCTTTTAAAATTTTAGGTGTGATTCTCAACACCAAACTTAGTTTTGAGAGACACAATAGGTCTGTCTTCTTCAACTGCAAAAAAAAATTGGCTTATTAAGAAAGTCTTTTTACAATTTTCAGTGATCTATCTATTCTGAAGGAGTGTTTTAATTCTTTCATTCTACCTGGTTTCGAGTATTGTTCTCCTGTCTGGTCCTCAGCTACTGATTCTAATCTTTATTTGTTGGACAAGAACTTACGGTCTATTAAATTTCTTATCCCGGATCTAGATATTAATGTCTGGCACTGTCGTTTAGCTAGTTAGCTATGCATGTTGCATAAGATTTTTTATAATTCTCATCATCTCTTGCATTCAGATCTCCCTGGACAATTCTATCCTGTTCGTAATACTAGGCAGGCAGTTAATTCTAATAGCCAGGCCTTCTCCATCATGAGGCTCAATACTACGCAGTACTCTAGAAGTTTTATTCCAGCTGTGACCAAGTTGTGGAATGATCTTCCTAATCGGGTGGTTGAATCAGTAGAACTTCAAAAGTTCAAAGTTGGAGCAAATGCTTTTTTGTTGACCAGGCGGACATAGTCTTTTTATAGTTTATTTATGACATATTTGTTTTTGATGTTGTTGATAGTTTATTATATGACATGTCTGTTTTGACGTTGTTTCTTATTTTAGAATGATTTATTGTAAACCCTTTTACCCCCAAAGGACGTACTGGTACGTTTCACAAAAGCCATCCCTTTACCCCCATGGATGTACCGGTACGTCCTTGCAAAAAAATGCTATAAATATTAGTTTTTCATATTTTTTGATAATTTTTTGAGAAAATTCAGGCATTTTCCAAGAGAATGAGACCAACCTGACCTCTCTATGACAAAAATTAAGGCTGTTAGAGCAATTTAAAGAAAATATACTGCAAAATGTGCTGGGGAAAAAATAACCCCTTGGGGGTTAAGGGTTGGAAATTTCCAAAGAGCCTGGGGGTAAAAGGGTTAATTTGTTCTCTTCATTTATTTATTTCCTTATTTCCTTTCCTCACTGGGCTATTTTTCCCTGTTGGGGCCCCTGGGCTTATAGCATCTTGCTTTTCCAACTAGGGTTGTAGCTTGGATAGTAATAATAATAATAATAATAATAATCGGGTAGATGAATCCGGAGAACTTCAAAAGTTCAAACTTGCTACAAATGTTTTTATGTTGAACAGGCTGACATAAGTCTTTTTTGGGAGACATACTATGGAGATGGAGGTTCAAGGAAGAAGAAGAGGGAGACCAAGAAGAGATGGAGGGACTGTGTGAGAGGAGAGTTACAGGAGAAGGGAATTGATGAGGCAGAAGCGCAAAATAGAAAAAGATGGAAACGGTTCATCCGCAACGGCGACCCCATATAAAAATGGGGACCAGCTGGGAAGAAGAAGAAGACAGTATTATTATTACTAGCTAAGCTACAACCCTGGTGTGAAAAGTATGATGTTATAAGAAAAAGGCTCCAACATGGAAAATAGCTCTGTGAGGATAAGAAATAAAGAAACAAACAGAACAGTGTGCCTGAGTATACCCTTAAGCAAGAGAACTCTACCCCAAGACGGTCCTAATAGGGCTGACCTTTCAGAACTCCTTCTGGCGTCAGACGGAGGTGAGGAACCAGGGATCCTAGGCGTGCTGGCCATTGACTGCATGCGGGGGAGAACCCCTGTAACCGCCTGTCACACTGTGTTGACCAGTGCATCAAGCCGGGTGGGCTCCCTCACGCTCCAAGTGCTGGCTGAAGGACCCTTTGAGACGCGAGAAGCTTTAGGTCTAGTAACCTGAAAGGAAGGGTTAGCTTTCCTACCTGATATCTGGCACCAGTCTGACCGCTGGGGCCTTTGGCGGGCGCTGATCCTTCGGAACGACCGGCTGCTTCGATTCATCCCTCAGGCGCCTGCCTTGTGCTTGTTACACATCGCGGCGGGACTCGTCACAGTGACGCTTATGTGAGGCGAGCTAGTCTGCTGGCGAGTGACAATCTCTTGGCGACAGGCGCTTGCAAGTCTGCAGTGGACTAGGCCGCACAACCGGTCTAGGAGACCGATGCGAGGGTGAACGAAAAGGAGCTGATGAGTGGTGAGTTGGCCAGTGCCGCGTTGTCGAACACCTGGCTGGTGAGAGCCGAGGAGGTGATGACCTGTGAGCTCTGGGAGAGACTTGCTGGTTTGATGGGTAACGCTCACATGTCTGGTGGTAGCGTGACAGTCTTTGGTATTTTCACAGAGTAAGGGTCTCTCGGTGACGAGTGACGATCACAAACCACCAGGTGAAAGGTGCTCGTCCGAAGACAAGTAACGAGTAACTGGTGATTCGCGTGCAGCTGATGAGTGGTGAGCAGCTGACGAGTCACGCATAGCTGATGAGTGACGAACAGCTGATAAGAGACGAGATCCTCAAGGCTCAGCATGAGAGTCCTTGACAGGACTGAAAAGACATCTCCTTACCGTAGGGGGGGGAGACCACCCAGGGTGGCGAGGAGTGATAAACTCTGAAGCCTGACAAACCCCCAAAGGGGAAAGTCTGAAAGGTTCCTCCGGAGAGAGAACCTGGTCTGACAGAACTAGAGGCAGCACACGTTGGTCTCTGGAAAATCTCAGGAACATAGACTCCCTGGGGGGGTTCTTACTCGCAAACGAGAGAGGTGACCGTCCGAAGGAGAGACTAGTCTCAGACTTTGCTCCACTCCTCACTAAAGAGTCAGCTCAGCAAGAAGGGTAGCGCCGTCTTCGGCGTCAGCAGGAGACAGTAAACCAGAAAGAGCGGCGGAAACTTCGGGGTCATCAGGGGCTGCGCTTCATGGAGAAGGAATCATTTCCGAGGAAGTGAGATTTCGCTTCCTCGTTCACCCAGCTGGAGGAAGTCAAGCAAAGCCCCCTTCGATGGGAGACCAGCTAAACCCAGCAATGGCTAAAAATGAAACAAGTCAGAGAAAGAGCAGGCACTCCCTGGGGGAAGGGCAGATCTGTTTCTCCAGGGGATACACTACCGTCCCTCGATACCCGAGATTGACCTGGAGTTAAGCGGTCCGTGCTACTACTAGGCCGTGGCCCAAGGGAGACTGATCGAGCAGGAGCTTTGGGAAGAGATTGGGGGGTTAAAGAAGAAGTCTGAGACTTCTTCGACTTCGAAGACCCTGAAGGAGAAGACTCTCATGGACTTCTTTTTGCGCCTACGCCCAAACTTCTCCCACTGGGAGGCAGACCACTCCCGGCAATCAGGACAAGAGCTGACCTGATCACACTGCTGACCTCTACAGCAGGGACAGTGGTGGTGTGGATCCATCTCCACGGAGGACATAAAGGTATCGTAACGCAAGAGCGGCCCCCAGGTCCAGCATAAGCGTGCATGAAGCCTGCTAGGAAGAGCACACAAACAATCTGGAAAAGAAAAAGAATTATTAAAGAATTTATTCAGAATATTTTCAAGTCAAATGACAAGCCAAGACAATGGAGGGAGGGAGCGGCAACGTCTGCACTCTACCCAAGCCAAAAGCAAAGTGGGTGCTCAGCCCAGGTGTGTGAGTGAGCAGATAGCCAGCTAACACCCCCCTTCCAGCTAACTAGCGGTTGGGGCAGTTATCCCTCGCTAAATGTCCTATGGCTCGTCTTTCAGCTACGCCGAAAGTAATAGTGAGAGTTTGTATAAAAAGACGGAACAATGTTATTTTATTGAAATTTAGCAACATTGCAAGCATTAAAAAATTTCATGTCCGAAGACTTACCAACAGAGAGGAAGAAAATACAAGAACCAGTAAGGTGATAGGGGAGGGCGAGTACGTACAATTCAGTTCCTGCTCATCACGCTTCACTGATGTCAAGGATTTCTTGGCTGGCGGCAAAGAAATAGGATCCTCTGCTGCAGCAGGCTAGGACTCATCAAAAGGCACCACATCAAGTCGCTAATATGCAAGTGGTAAAGCCGAAGAGGATGGCACAGCAAGGAAGGACTTCTGGGATCTAGAAGCAGCTAACACCTCTAGAAGCTTCTCAGTCGATGGGGATGGGCACTGTCGATACCTAGGCTAGGAAGGACCACAACTTACCAAGGTCCAGGTCCATGCAAGGGTCGTCATCAGTCAGCATAGCAAAGGGAGTACAGTACTTTGAGAGAGAGGTGGGAGTAGAGTATTACCTTCACTGGTGTAAGGTGATACCTCTGTCTCCTTCAAAGCAGTCCCCTTGAGAATTCCTTCGGAGGACCCAGCCCTAGAGGAACTACAAGATGAGGAGCTATAGAGCTTTGGTGGTGCCAGGGTAGATGACAAATAATCCTTTCAGTCTTCTTTAAGAACTCCACCCAATGAAAAGGTTGACATACCTTACATTCACCACAGAGGGAAGCCTACAAACAGTCATACCCCCTGCAGTACATAGACCGTTGATGGGAACCAGCTCCGGCTTAGTCATGTATTGGTTGCCTGACCTTACCTGGTCAAAGCTGCAAGTCTGCCCATGGATTTGCCATCAATTACAAATAAAGTAACTCAAACGGCGCAAACACCTTGAAAATAGACCCCATTAATCATCCAAGATTCAGGCCACAGAAGTTATGTCAGTACAGTAAAGAACTACCGCCGAAGTCAAAGTTAAGGCCAAGTTTCATCTTCTCTGAAGTTATGCTACTATTAAAGGATCGTGGTTTGTATTCATGTAGAACAAATAATACGTCCTCCTAGTTTCACAAACGTTTGAAAAGACGGTTTCTGCACGTTAGTAATGTTTCTCAGCAGTTGATGTGTCATCAGTTATTTGATGAATTTAGCAGTGGAGGTGAGGATATGGTTTCAATAGAACCTGAACCTGTGGGTCTCTTGCCCTAGGGCTAGGAAGATAATATCTCTTTAGTACATTATGTCATACTGGATTCCCGGTTCTAGCCTTTACATGAAAGTCCTCAGAGATCACACAGCAGCTAAACCCAAAACAATTCTTAACCAACTATATAACCATGACTTCCTAATTTTATTACCTTACAATGTAACGCACTGCAGTATTTTGAAATACAGTACTGTATAGCTTAAAAAAGTAAACAGATTCCATAATTACCAATCCCAGTCTTCAACAAAATGTCTTTGGCAGGGTTTTTGCGCTTCAAAGTGTCTAATGTGTCCAACTTCAATTCTTCTGATACATCGCTCCTCTCTAAGACTACCTTAGCTCTCTCCAGCACTTCAATGATAACTACGCCCTATAATTTGAATAACAAGCATTATATCTGAACAAGTTTATTTTAGACATACTCAGTGTAATATGGAATATTCTCAACAATCAGTTGATTTGCAAACTAAATATTATAGTATACTGTATTATTCATAGTAGATAAAAATATCTGAAACCTTAGTTATTAAACAATAATTCATAACTGAAAACCAAACCTCAGAATGAACATACTGTTAAGGATTCAATTGTGGCCTGTTTCAAACGTGGTTCGTTCTTTTTTACTGGACTAGAATTTGGAGAATTCCTGGGAGTTCTTACCACAAATTTGTCCATCTCTCACAGCTTTTATAGATGATAAACTTTATAGTAATAAAAAAAGTATCTGAAACATTAAAAGAAGAAAACTTCAGTCAATAATACAAAGAATAAAACTCTCTGTGAGAATTGTAATACAGTAATGGGTAAAAAATATTATCCGTTTTATTGATGTACACTATATGCACAATGACACATATCTGTGATACTTACCATTGAGAAAGTTCTTACTAAAGTTTACATGGTTATAGCACTATAGGTTAGATTAGGTAGCACATTATTTATGATATAATTATAGAAACCTCCAATTGGCGCTGTATACTAAAAGGTTGCTGTAAAACTTAGCAAATTTTAAAAGTAATTTGTATTTTTCCTTACAATACAAACCTGGAGCTATTGATGGGGATATTACTTTCAGCCTAGATGAAAGGCGAGCCATAAGACTTATAGCAAGGGATAACAATCCCAACAGATGGTTAACAGGAGGGGTGGGAGTAGCCGGCTATCCCGCTCACTCACACACCTGAGCTGAGTCCCCACTTTGCTTGTAGGCAGAAATTTCTTTGTCACTCTATACAAACCTGTACTATTTATAGGGGACAGCTCTTCTAGAAGGACACTCCAAAATCAAACTATTGTTCTCTAGTCTTAGGTAGTGCCATAGTCTCTATACCATGGTCTTCTGCTGTCTTAGATTAGAGTTCTCTTGCTTGAGGGTACACTCAAGCACACCATTTCATCCAATTTTTCTTTCTCTTGGTTTGTTAAAGTTTTCATAATTTATAAAGGAAATATTTATTTTAATGTTGTTACTGTTCTTAAAATATTTTATTTTTCCTTGTTTCCTTTCCACACTGGGCTATTTTCCCTGTTGCGGCCCCTGTGCTTATAGCATCCTGCTTTTCCAACTAGGGTTGTAGCTTAGCAAGTAATAATAATAATAATAATAATAATAATAATAATAATAATAATAATAATAACAATAATAATAATAATGACTTACCTCTTAGGAGGGTGGAAGTCCATGCCAACTGGGTCTTGGTATTTGACCCGGGGTTCTTTCCTTACAATATAGATCGTAAATGGTAGGAAACCTGCACCTCGTTAAAATTATCATGCTCTGCATGAATAGCGACATATGTAAGCTGTGTGTTTGTGACACTACCAATGTGGCTTAGTCCAGTAATAGGATCTTCGAGTCTAGGAATCTTAGAGTACAGTACTTAGACCTTACCCAATCCCCTCGCTAGAGGTATTGATTATGCAGCAAGCATTATTCTATACTAGGTTACACAAGGGAAATAGATCTTACCTGCGGAGAGGGGAGGTCAGCTGTGCCGAGTACCATGAAGCTGATTCCCCAAGAGATGGGAAGGTGAAGGAAAGAAGGACACCAGTCACTAACTCATTCACCCCAAACTAACCCAGGTAACCTCAGCCCTAAACCCTCTGCTACTTGTCCATCAAGGAGCTTGAGGTGTTTAGACCAATGGTTGTGCAGCCACTACATGACCAATGGAAAACGTTTCCATGCTCCTGTGGGTTACGTCTAGCGGGTAATGGGCGGTGAAGGTCATCTGACGTTTCCACACACCTGCTTGCAGTACCAGTGCCACAGAGTAGTTCATTTTGAATGCCAGGGATGCTACAATGCCCCTAATGTCATAAGCTCTGGGTCGTGGTGGTGGAGGAGGGTCAAGATTAATTGCCAGGTCAATGACCTTGCGAATCCAAGATGAGAGGGTGTTTTTCATGACCCTCCTCTTGACCTTCCCCAACAAAGTGTGTCGACACACGGGGGTGAGCTGCTGCTGTTCTTTTTAAGTAACAGCTCAAACTCCTTACTGGGCAAAATACCAGTTGGTCTGGGTCTTCAGTTACAGAACAAAGACTCTCAATCCTGAAGGGCCTGAATCTAGGATCCACTACCCCTGGATTTTGAGTATTGGTAATAAATTCAAGGACTAACCTGAGAATTACCTCTCCCCATCCCCTTGAATGGGAGATGTCGTAGGATAGACCATACAGTTCACTAACTGTCTTGGCTAAAGCTAAAGCGAGTAGGAACACAGACTTAAACTGAAGGACTCGAACCACGTTCCAAGGAGGAGGTCTAACTTCCGACTGGGGGCATGTAATCTCATAACTCAGTATGAGAAGGGCAAGTTCCAACAAGGAGGAAATACGGTATCTACTCTCTTCAGTTAAAGGGGAGACTCAAGGCTGAGTGGTAGCCTTTGACTGCCAAAATAGAGAGAAGCATTTCCTCCCAAAGGTATATATACAGTACAAGAAACTCCGCTATTGCTAGAATAGAGGCATTGAGGGTAGTGATACCTCATCCATGACAACAAACACAGAAAACAGATCATTTAGCATGGTAGCCTGACACTGAAGAGCATCTGAGGTGTCCAGACATCCTTTCCAAAACTCATTAGGAAAATCCTCTCTGAGTGAGGAGATGCTGAACAGTCTCCAGACGTGAAGTCGAAGAGAAGCTACAACTTTGTGGAAGATGTTGGCATGTGGTTGTTTGAGTAGCTCATGTCATGGAGGAAGTTCCCTCAGGAGCTCTGTCAAGAGCAGCAAAAGTTCTGGGAACCATTCTGCGTGATGCCATAGCGGAGCTATTAGTGTCATTAACAAGTTCTTTGTTATTCTGACTTTGTTGAGGACTTTTCTTATCAGATAGATCAGGGAAATGCGTACACATTGACGTTGTCCCACCGTTGTTGGAATGCATCTTGCTAGAGAGACTGGGGAGCAGTAAAGCGGGAGCCTGAAATTCAGGGCCGTCACAAACAGATCCACAGTCTGGGAACCCCACTAAGTCAGGACTTTGTTAGCTACTAGATGATTCAAAGACCTCTTGGAGCCTACTATCTGAGTCACTCTGCTCAGATTGTCTGCAAGCACATTCCTCTTGCCTGGAATGAAGAAAGCAGACAGGGACACCAAATTGTCTTCCGCCCATCTGATTATCTCTACTGCTAGATGGCACAGGGGCTACGAGAAGGTACCGCCTTGCTAGTTTATGTAGGGTACTACCTTAGTGTTGTTGCTTATCCCGACCACGGAGTGCCCTGCCAGGAACTGGTAGAACTTTTGAAGGGCAAGAAAGGTTGCCTTCATCTTTCAGAAATTTATATGCTGGTACCTTTCTGATTTGGACAAAAGGCCAGAGATGGTGTGGTGCAGCATATGGGACCCCATCCTTCTTTTAATACATACAAAAAGAGCATCAGTTCTGGGGGGAGGGATGAGAGGATCGACCCCTTTGCAGAGGTTCTTGTCTACTACCCACCATCCGAGGTCCGTCCATACCTCTGACCGAACCAGGATGTCTGGGGAATCGCTTGCCTGATTCCACTGGGACTTGAGGGGCTACTGGAAGGATCTTATCCTGCGGTGATCATTGGGTACTAGACAGGCCAGCGATGATAGGTGGCTTATGAGATGCAACCAGCTCTTCTCGCTTGAGGAAGGGCCCTGCTACCTTCGTTCACCTCTGAATTCTGTTGTCTGACGGAAATGCATTGTCCAGTATGGTGTCTATTATCATGTCTAGATATAATACTCTTTGAGAGGGGAGCAGATGTGACTTCTCGCGATTTACCATAATCCCCCGATCTTGACAATGCCTCAGAAGCTTGTCTCGGTGTTGAAGAAGGGTAGATACTGAGTTTGCTAGAATCAGTCAGTCATTCAGATATCTTAGGAGAGGGTGCCTGATGCTGTGAATCCAAGATGACACTAGGGCGAACACTCATGAAGACTAATGGTGCTGTGGAAAGACAAAAAAACAACACCTTGAACTGGTATTACTTTCGGTAGAACATGATCCTTAGATACTTCCTTGAGGACGAACGAACTGGGAACTACAAGTATACATCCTTGAGATCTAGTGTACTGTGTATATGAAGTCCTGCGGTGTTATCGCTTTTCTGACTGCGTCCACTGTCTTCATCTTGAACGAGGTTTTGTCTGACAAACCTGTTCAAGGCCGAGAGATTGATAACTGGTCTCCAGCCTATAGATGCCTTTTTCATAAGAAAGAGACGGAATAAGTTTGGAGACCCGTTGAGGACCTTTTGGAGAGCATGCTTCTACAACATGGTCTTGTCTTTGACCCGATGAGCCGTCTGGGTTCCGCTTCACTAGCAAACCCTGGTGAACTTCCAGGTTCGACCAACATCTCCTATAGGGTAGACCCTCTTAACGAGAGAATGCCTTGATGAAGTCATTGGGCTTCAGCACGGCATATCATTCCCATGCTGAAGGCTTGTGACCAGCAAGAGGGCTCTCGAACTGGGGAATTTCTTTTCCTCAGTTTGACTCTAAATTTCTCTCATTCTTTTTCTATCACCTTTTATTGCTTATTCCTCCTTCATAATTATCAGCTGTCTCCAACCTTGCTGTCAAAACTCTCTTACCCATTTCACTGTCCAGGTTTTTTAGGGGGGACATTGTATCCATGATCGGTTTTTATTTCAAAATCAATTGTGGGAGCTGTGGTGGTCTTGCCAACTGCCCGAAAATGTTTGGACACCTAGGAGTGTCAGTATTCCCATACTGGCCGGCGGAACTATCTCGTAGGAAATTTGGCCTTCGGATTCCAGGGGTCGGCGATTTTATAGAGATAAGACTCTCGGCATTCTGTCCGGTTTGCCTGCCACTATGATTAGAGTGGGGATGATTGTATTCTTGAAATGCTTTCAGTCCCATCAAGTGGGTTTGGCATACACTTGAGCCACTCCAATCATAGTGGTACCATCCCTTTGTGGTAGGGTAGGGAGTGGACATTTGGTAAGCAGCTTTCACAGGTGTCATTGGTGGAGAAATTAATTCCAGGAAAGGCTAACGGTGTCTTCTTTGGAATTTCAGAGTCTTAATTTTTTCTCTCCCTTAAACTTTATTTTTTTCCATTGTTTTTTTTTTTTCATTGTTATTATGACCCCTTCCCTCCCCCTGAAAAAATAATTAATGAGTAAACTTAATATTCCCCGTACCCCTGGATCAAATGGCGAACCCCAGACACTGTTGACGACTTCTGCTTGTTTAAATAGGGAAAGCTCTGTTGACAACCTCGGCAATAAAAAGGATTCCTCCAACAATACTTCTCTGGCCAGTGTTGATATTGATAATTTTTGCCCGGCTGCCTCGTGGGCGGGGCTTGCTATCGTTCGTAAACGTAAGCAAAACTGACACTATCCCCTTGGGACTAGAGGCTTGCAAAAAATAACCTTGCGAGGGAATGTCTCACGAGCATGTAGTTTGAGTGCTCCGAAGAGCTCTCCATTCCGTAGGAAAACAAGTCCAAGAAAGTAACCCTGAAGGATTACGTTTCAATAAACTTGGCATCTAACGAGAACTTGTTGTGCCCAGAGGCACAATGATGACATGCGGCAGTCACAAGGGATTGGCAATAGACCGTATTTGTGGCAATAACTCTGAGGTTTTGGCGAGCGCACATGCGCACTGAAAAATTCGATTCAGCCTTTATGGAGTGTTAGCAAATGCTGTAATCTTGCATGTGAGAGTTTGTTGGCTCAGAACATAGAGTATCAACACTAGACAGGTTTGTTCAAGCTTGCCAGCGAGTGATTACGAAGGCTGGCGAGTATCAGTGAGGGCTGTCATGCATTAGCGAACAAAGGCAAGGAGCGGATTGACTCTCTCCTGTAATACAGGTAAAGTGAGAGAGTGCGCGCTACTAAAGTAGCGTGTACTTGTAGCAAAAGTAAGATGGAACTCTGCGTGCTACTGAAGTAGCATGCACTCGACGCAATAGCAAGCTAAAGTTCTGTGCGCTTTCGAAATACTGTAGTGCTAACCATTTCTCTAGACAAAGTGTCTAGAACGTGCACGTCTAGATTAGGAGACTCGCTAAAAGGAGCAATGCACATAGCAATAGCGAGTGTGCATCTAGATGAAGAGTCTCGCTGTAGCGATAGCGCATGCACGTCTAGATGAAGAGTCTTGCGCAGAACTGTGCATGACTTCTCTGCAAAAATGATATTTTGATTATAAAATAAATTTTTGAATATACTTACCCGGTGAATATATAATAGCTGACGTTTCCGACGGCTCGACAGAATTCAAAAACTCGCGAGCGATCGCCATGAAGGTAGCGGGTGTGCCCACCAGCGCCGACTATCGGCCAGATACCGCATATACATGTAAACAGCTCCAGTTCTTCTCATCCCGCTGGGTCTCTATCGGGGAGGAAGGGGGGGCCTTTAATTTATATATTCACCGGGTAAGTATATTCAAAAATTTATTTTATAATCAAAATATCATTTTTAAATATTAAACTTAGCCGGTGAATATATAATAGCTGATTCACACCCATGGTGGTGGGTAGAGACCAGTCTTAATACAGTTTACGGCGTATATGCTTAGAGTTTTTGACAGTTATATCATAACAAAACCCAAATAAATATAGGTACCTGGTAAGGAAGCTGACTCTAACGATTACTCTACCTTGTTAGTCCGCTTTCCTCACGAAGCCCAGCCATCCTCTTAGGATGCTGAAAGACTCCCAGGAGCTGAAGTATCTAGGGCGACAACCCATACAACAGGACCTCATCAAAACCCTTAATCTGGGCGCTCTCAAGAAATGACATTTGACCACCCGCTAAATCAAAAAGGATGCGAAAGGCTTCTTAGCCTTCCGTACAACCCAATTAAAAACATTTCAAGAGAAGATTAAAAGGATATTGGAATTAAGGGAATGTAGTGGTAGAACCCTTACCCACTACTGCACTCGCTGCAACGAATGGACCCAGTGTGTAGCAGTCCTCATAAAGAGTCTGGACATCTTTTAAGTAAAATGATGCGAATACAGACTTGCTTCTTCAAACGGTCGCATCCATAATACTTCGCAGAGATCTGTTTTGCTTAAAGGCCACAGAAGTTGCTATAGCTCTTACTTCGTGCGTCTTAACCTTAAGCAAGCAACGATCTTTTTCACTCAAGTGAGAATGAGCCTCTCGGATTAAAAATCTAATAAAAAATGACAAAGCATTCTTTGACATAGGCAATGAAGGCTTCTTAACTGAGCACCACAAAGCCTCAGATCCACCTCGTAAGGATTTAGTCCGAGCTAAATAAAACTTCAGAGCTCTAACTGGACACAGCAATCTTTCAAGCTCGTTGCCTACGAACTCTGACAGGCAAGGTATATCAAATGACTTAGGCCAAGGACGAGAAGGCAGTTCATTTTTGGCCAAGAAAACCAAGCTGAAGTGAACATGTGGCTTTATCTGTAGAAAAGCCGATGTTCCTACTGAAGGCATGGATCTCACTGACCCTTTTAGCCGAAGCCAAGCACACTAAGAAAAGCGTCTTGAGGGTGAGATCCTTCAGGGAGGCTGAATGTAATGGCTCAAACCTGTCGGACATTAGGAACCTTAGGACCACGTCTAAGTTCCATCCAGGAGTTGCCATACGACGCTCCTTAGAGGTCTCGAAGGACTTAAGGAGATCTTGGAGATCTTGATTATTGGACAGATCTAAGCCTCTATGTCTGAACACAGACGCCAACATGCTCCTGTAGCCCTAAATAGTGGGCGCTGAGAGGGAGCGAACATTTCTCAGATGTAGGAGAAAGTCTGCAATTTGGGCTACAGAGGTACTGGAAGAGGAAATGGATGATGACTTGCACCAGTCTCTAAAGACTTCCCACTTCGACTGATAGACCTTGATGGTAGATGCTCTCCTAGCTCTCGCAATCGTTCTGGCTGCCCCCTTCGAAAATCCTCGAGCTCTTGAGAGTCTTTCGATAGTCTGAAGGCAGTCAGACGAAGCGCGGGGAGGCTTTGATGAAGACTCCTTACGTGGCTGCCGTAAGAGATCCATCCTTAAAGGTAGACTCCTTGGAACATCTACCAGCCATTGAAGTACCTCTGTTACTCACTCTCTCGCGGGCCAGAGTGGAGCAACCAATGTCAACCTGGTCCCTTCGTGAGAGGTGAACTTCTGCAGCACCTTGTCTAGGATCTTGAAAGGTGGAAAGGCATAAACGTCCAGGTGAGACCAGTCCAGCAGGAAAGCGTCTATGTGAGCTGCCTCTGGATCTGGAACTGGAAAGCAGTAAGTCGAGAGCCTCTTTGTCAGAGAGAGTAGCAAAAAGATCTATGGTGGGTAGACCCCATGTCATCCATAGCTTCTCGCACACAGTCTTATGCAACGTCCACTCCATGGAGAAGACTTGTCCTCTTCTGCTGAGGCCGTCCGCCAAGACATTCATTTCTGCACAAATCTCGCCAAAGGAGAGATGTTACTGCCTTAAAAGGAGTTCCTTCTGATCCGTGGATCAAAGAACCGAGCCTTCCAGACTGTCCAGTGGAGCTCCCTAACCCAAATCCGTTGCATCTGAAAACAACACATGGTTTGGGTTCTTGATCGCAAGAGAAAGACCTTCTCGAAGTCTGATGTTGCTGTCCCACCAAGTCAGACATGTCTAGACTGAGTTGGAGATTGGGAAAGAGATACTCACTAAGCCCTTCTCCTTGTTCCAATGTTTTAGGTGAAATAGGAAAGGGCATAGGTTGAGTCTCCCCAGAGAGATAAACTACTCCAGCGATGAAAGAGTTCCCACGAGGCTAGTTCAAACTCTTACAGAGCAACTGTTTTTCTCTTGCAAGTGAAGGACTTTTAACAAAGCTTGTTCCATTCTTGCGGGAGACGAAAAGGGCCGAAAAATCAGACACTATATCTCCATTCCCAAAAAAAGAATAGTCTGGGATGGGATACTGTAAGTTACGACTTCTCTACGTTCACTATGAGACCTAGCTCCTTGGTTAGGTCTAATGTCCATTAGAGGCTCTCCAGACAGCGATATGATGACGACCGCCCTGATTAGCCAGTCGTCAAAATAAAGGGAGGCTCTGAATCCTCAAAAAAATGTAGAAAGCTTGCTACATTTTGCAAGGGCCTTGTAAAAACAAGAGGAGCAGGAATGAGGTCGGAGTACAGTGCTCGACAGTGGTACATTACTTTCCCGTCCACAAACCTCAGATGTAGTTGAAAGTTTGGATGAATCGGGATGTGGAAGTATGCATCCTGAAGGTCGAGAGAGACCATCCAGTCGCCTTCCCTTAATGCTGTCAAGACAGCTTGGTAGTCTTCATCGTGAAGTTTGTCTTGACAATGAACACATAGAGCGCACTTACATCTTATGTACTCCTGCAGTGAACGTGGCTGCCAGATCATTGGAGCCATCCCTGATAGTCTTGTTCCTGCAGAGAACGTGGCTGTCAGATCATTGGAGCCATCCCTGATAGCCTTGTTTATGCATGACATAATTGTACAGCAAAACTTCAAACGCTCGAAAAACTCCTAACAGGAGATGGTCTAGCTCTGAAGCCGACCATAAAATCTTGGAGCGTCTCATGGCCAGGCGCCAGGGAGAGTCTAAGAGGCTTGAGAAGTCTCTCTGGGCAGAGGCAGGAACTCCCAAGCCGAGAACTTCTCCCGTGTCATACCAGACGCTCGCTCTATAAGCCAGTTTAAAAGGAGGGAAAGCAAAGGCTGTCTCCCCCAAACTCCTCCTGGTGATCAACCAGTCGCCTAGCAAACGTAAAGCTCTCTTAGAAGAGCGAGAGAGCACTAGCTTAGAAAACAACGGCTTCGAAGTAGCTAGGCCTAGTGTAAACTCTGACGTTTAGGCGAACGAGGAGCAGCAGTTACAAAATGGTCCGGACAAAGATCCTTAAAAATCAGCATGATTTATTTAAAGTCCATAGAGGGCTGAGCAGCTTTAGGCTCCTCTCCATCTGACAGAGTCCCCAAGGGAATATCAGTAGGAGGGGGATCAGCAACTTCCTCATCTGAAGGAACCTCGTCCAACAATTGCCGAGTCTCAAGCAAGGGAGAGACCTGCCGTGGTGGCAATGCTTGACAAGCAGAGTCCACACGCAAAGGAGCATCAGTAGCAGTCAAGGACGCTACGTCATGTAACTGCTTAAAGGACTGACCAGCAACAACAACAGGTGCGGGATGACGCTCGACGTCAAGTCGAGACTGCCTTGACTGCCTAGATAGAGCAGTTAAAACAACTCTTGACTGCGGTGCTTGACGTTCAACGTCAAAACAAGGCAACTGAGCTGGTTGGCGAACGTCCTGAACGTCAACACGAGACTGCTGCAGCGGCTGAACGTCAACACGAGGCTGCGGCAGCGGCTGAAAGTCAACACGGGACTGCAGCGAGTGAGGATCCAAGTCACGTGACTGACGTGACAAACTACCGACATCACGTTTCATAACGTCAAAAGGACGAGTAAATGCTCATTTGGGCGGCTGACGGCTAGAGTCTCGTTTAGTGTAACGGCGACTCGAAAGCGAAGGTTCATCGTGAACCTGCTCAACGTCATACTTCTCCATAAGGGAGGCAAGCTTAGTCTGCGTGTCCTGCAGGACAACCCATTTAGTATCAACAAGAGTCGGAACGGGCCGAGACGACGGTAACGTCTGTGTTGGCAAAACATTGCCTTTACCGCGACCCTCAGACCCCGTGTTACGCTTGCGTTTAATAGGCGAACCGTCTTCCGACGACTGCAAAGGGTCAGAGCTGTCCCCATGGCTACAGCCAGGACGCTGGACCTGTCCTGAAGGGACTGACTTACGCTTTAAGGGTCTAGAAACTTTGCTCCAAGGTTTCTTTTGCGAGAAGCCTTCGGATGACGAGGAGAAAAACAGCCTCGCTCGTCTTATGGTAGGGGCGATCTTGCTAGACACGCCCGATACCACAGAGGGAACGTTTGTTCGTTGGTTAAAGCCTCTTGTCCCCATAAGTCCTACGACATTACTTCTCCCTGGTAGCATGGGAGCCTGAAAGAGGTCTCGGACTAGGTGAACGACAAGCACGAACAGACGAACCCTCGGTCGCAACACTAAAAAACACTTTGCGCAATTATCACTTTATCACTACGATTTTCTGTTTTTGCACTTACAGTGAACCCTCGTTTATCGCGGTAGATAGGTTCCAGACCCGGCCGCGATAGGTGAAAATCCGCGAAGTAGTGACACCATATTTACCTATTTATTTAACATGTATATTCAGACTTTTAAAACCTTCCCTTGTACGTAGTACTGTTAACAAACTACCCTTTAATATACAGAACACTTAATGCATATACTAACGTACCCTAAACTAAAACAGGCACAAATATTAAGGGCGACTTTATATCATGCGTTTCCTAAACACGCCAAAAAGCACGATAAAAAATGGCAACCAATGTTTTGTTTACGTTTATCTCTGATTATAATGAAGAAACAAACGCATTTACACATCTGTGTATAGGTTAGTTTCTGCATCGATTATATTGATTATTCAGTACAGTATGTTGATTTGGTTATTACTAATGTTTTACTTAATTTTTCTTAGGACTTCCAAATGAAATGTTTTTCTTTATGACGCCGCCTGAAACGACGGCGTCATAAAGTACGCTCAGTAAACAAACTAAGGAATTTAACGCGCATGATGAAAGTGATAAATAATGATATTACATTAAAAGCTTTAATAAAATATTTTATTACAAATATTATTTACCGTATCTATATAAAATCATACATAGGCTACGTAGCAAAGCAGGAAAACAATCTACGAGAGAGAGAGAGAGAGAGAGAGAGAGAGAGAGAGAGAGAGAGAGAGAGTTGTTTTACATACGTAAATGTAAATTTTAAACAAAAAAAAAATAGCCCCATTTCATATAAAATAGATTACAAATATTTTACTTTATCATATTACAGTAGTCTGTATAATACTGTAAAGTTCAGTACAGTATGTTGTTGTTAAAGTCGTGGCGATGAAATTCTCACAAAACAAAAACACGCCATTTGAGTACAACAGCTGATTCTCTCTCTCTCTCTCTCTCTCTCTCTCTCTCTCTCTCTCTCTCTTCGTGTTATACAATACTTACATTTAGATGAAGAAACTAAAATTAGTTTTCTTAGTGTCAATTAAATACGAAACAAAAAAATTAGGCCGAGTCTACATCCATTTCAATCGTAGCTAAAAATACGGCATCCGATTTCATCAGCAAACCACTATTTTTTGGGAAATATCATTTTATTCTATAAAATTGCCACTCTTTAAATAGTTAATTGCACATTAAGAAAGCGTGTACTTTTGTTTTTAAATTTCGGGTGTGTTTTAAAAATCGAGTATTGTTGACTTCTTTTTTTTTTTACTTTTGGCTGTGATTAGATCAGCTGTCATCTAGCTGCCGCTCTTGAGTGTGTACGAATACACTAACAAAGTATCATTTATACCATTTCTTGACTTATTCAAACCGTCTACAGTATACAGTTGATATTACATAAGCACCAATGTGTTATAACCTATCAAATTTTTTTGTTTATTACATTTAAACCCCCCTCTATCTCTCTCTCTCTCTCTCTCTCTCTCTCTCTCTCTCTCTCTCTGTGTGGGCTACTTTTCACTACCTCCCATTCCTTACCTCTCTCTATCTCTCTAACAAATGATATCTTTGTTGCTCCTCAAAGTTTCATTTATATTGAAAATCAATCACGATTCAATTTTCCTTACTTTCTCCAATCTTGCACCATCGGTCACATCGCGGTATTTTCGATATTTCTGGAAAATCCGCGATATATGTATATACATGGGTTATGAAAAAAATCCGCGAAGTGGTGAATCCGCGATGGTCAAACCGCGAAGTAGCGAGGGTTCACTGTACTTCACTGAAATCGTATTTTTCAATAATTTTACATTAGGCATGAATAAAACTGATTTCTACCTGAAGCACGCAATTCTCCCCTACATCAAAAGGTTATAATTGCGAAATGAGTCGTATAATGTAAGCACATTAGTACAAGCAAAAATCAGTAAACATATATATCGAATAAAGTGGAAATATATAAAGTTAAAAGGATCAGTGACTGGGGAGGAGACTAAACACTAGTTCATTAAAAACTACGTTTTCAATCTCTCACCGTACAGTGCCTTGGGAAGAGAATAAAAACTAAAAACGTTTTATCCTTTCTCCCCGTACAGAGACTTGGGACGAGAGTAAAAAAACTGAATCGAGAACAACGTTACTCGCTTGGGACGAGAATAAAGATCGGAACGTTCTCTCTTCCTCTCTCTCTCTCCGTCTCTCTCTCTCTCTCTCTTGATTTCACACAGAAGAGAAAAGCCCACTCACCCTTCGTCAATAAACAGGTTATTTGACCAAAGGAAAAAACTGAAAGGACTAAGAAATTGAAAATTAACAAGTTCCTTTAATTTAGTATTTAAAACACTTCAGTTTGAAAGAAGAATGAACAAAACGTCAAAATCGATTTACTCTTTCTGCAAAGTGAAACCGTGATTCTCTCTTTCTCTATCGTAACGATAGAGCGCAAACTGCGTAGCATAAATAAATCAAACGTTAGTTCATCTTTGAAACAGCACGAAGACTATTCAAAGAAAATCTTTCATAAAATATCTACTAAAAAAATGTTATTTTTATTAATAAAATAAATTTTTGAATATACTTACCCGATAATCATGTAGCTGTCAACTCCGTTGCCCGACAGAATTCTATGGAGGGATACGCCAGCTATCACAATACTAGAAGGGGGTGTATTTACCAGCGCCACCTGTGGCCAGGTACTCAAGTACTTCTTGTTGACACCTCCTCAATTATTCCTCGGTCCACTGGTTCTCTATGGGGAGGAAGGGAGGGTCGATTAAATCATGATTATCGGGTAAGTATATTCAAAAATTTATTTTATTAATAAAAATAACATTTTTCAATATTAAACTTACCCGATAATCATGTAGCTGATTCACACCCAGGGGGGTGGGTGAAAACCAGTGTACAAGATTAAAGGATAGCTAAGTATCCCATATTTCATATAATCAGTTATCCACAATAACAATGAAATAATAAGTACCTGGTAAGGAAGTCGACTTGAACCGTTACTCTGCCTTTAATAAGATCGTCTTCCTTACTGAGCGCAGCGTTCCTCTTGGGAGGCTGAATCAACTCAAAGGTGCTAAAGTATACAGGGCTGCAACCCATACTAAAGGACCTCATCACAACCTTTAACCTTGGCGCTTCTCAAGAAAGAATTGACCACCCGCCAAATCAACAAGGATGTGGAAGGCTTCTTAGCCGACCGTACAACCCATAAAAAGTATTCAAGAGAAAGGTTAAAAAGTTATGGGATTATGGGAATGTAGTGGCTGAGCCCTCGCCTACTACTGCATTCGTTGCTACGAATAGACCCAGGGTGTAGCAGTACTCGTAAAGAGACTGGACATCTTTGAGATAGAATGATGCGAACACTGACTTGTTTCTCCAATAGGTTGCATCCATAACACTCTGCAGAGAACGGTTCTGTTTGAAGGCCACTGAAGTAGCCACAGCTCTCACTTCATGTGTCCTTACCTTCAGCAAAGCAAGGTCTTCTTCCTTCAGATGAGAATTTGCTTCTCTAATCAGAAGCCTGATGTAGTAAGAAACTGAGTTCTTAGACATTGGTAGAGAAGGCTTCTTGATAGCACACCATAAGGCTTCTGATTGTCCTCGTAATGGTTTTGACCTTTAGATAGTACTTAAGAGCTCTAACTGGGCAAAGTACTCTCTCCAGTTCGTTCCCCACCATGTTGGACAGGCTTGGGATCTCGAACGACTTAGGCCAAGGACGGAAGGAAGCTCGTTTTTAGCCAAAAAACCGAGCTGTAAGGAACATGTAGCCGTTTCAGATGTGAAACCTATGTTCCTGCTGAAGGCGTGGATCTCACTTACTCTTTTACCTGTTGCTAAGCACACGAGGAAAAGAGTTTTTTAATGTGAGGTCCTTAAAAGAGGCTGATTGGAGCGGTTCAAATCCTGATGACATTAGGAACCTTAGGACCACGTCTAGATTCCAGCCTGGAGTGGACAACCGACGTTCCTTTGAGGTCTCAAAAGACCTAAGGAGGTCCTGTAGATCTTTGTTGGAGGAAAGATCCAAGCCTCTGTGGCGGAAAACCGCTGCCAACAAACTTCTGTAACCCTTGATCGTAGGAGCTGATAGGGAGCTTACGTTCCTTAGATGTAACAGGAAGTCAGCAATCTGGGTTACATTGGTACTGGTTGAGGAAAACTGCTTATTGGCCTTGCACCAGCTTCGGAAGACTTCCCATAAAGACTGATAGACTCTGAGAGTGGATGTCGTCCTTGCTCTGGCAATCGCTCTGGCTGCCTCCTTCGAAAAGCCTCTAGCTCTTGAGAGTCTTTCGATAGTCTGAAGGCAGTCAGACGAAGAGCGTGGAGGTTGGGAGTACCTTCTTTACGTGAGGTTGACGCAGAAGGTCCACTCTAGGAGGAAGAGTCCTGGGAACGTCGACCAGCCATTGCAGTACCTCAGTGAAACATTCTCTCGCGGGCCAGAGGGGAGCAACCAACGTCAGCCGTGTCCCTTTGTGAGAGGCGAACTTCTGAAGTACCCTGTTGACAATCTTGAACGGCGGGAATGCATACAGGTTGAGATGGGACCAATCCAGCAGAAAGGCATCCACGCGAACTGCTGCTGGGTCTGGAATCGGAGAACAATACAAGAGGAGCCTCTTGGTCATCGAGGTAGCGAATAGATCTATGGTTGGCTGATCCCACAGGGCCCAAAGTCTGCTGCAAACATTCTTGTGAAGGGTCCACTCTGTGGGGAAGACCTGACCCTTCCGGCTGAGGCGATCTGCCATGACATTCATATCGCCCTGAATGAGCCTCGTTACCAGCGTGAGCTTTCGATCTTTTGACCAAATGAGGAGGTCCCTTGCGATCTCGAACAACTTCCTCGAATGAGTCCCTCCCTGCTTGGAGATGTAAGCCAAGGCTGTGGTGTAGTCGGAGTTCACCTCCACCACCTTGTTAAGCTGGAGGGACTTGAAGTTTATCAAGGCCAAATGAACTGCCAACAACTCCTTGCAATAGATGTGAAGTGTCCTTTGCTCCTGATTCCATGTTCCCGAGCATTCCTGTCCGTCCAGTGTCGCACCCCAGCCCGTGTCCGATGCGTCCGAGAAGAGACGGTGGTCGGAGGACTGAACAGCCAATGGAAGACCTTCCTTGAGAAGAATGCTGTTCTTCCACCACGTTAGAGTAGACCTCATCTCTTCGGAAACAGGAACTGAGCCCGTCTCTAGCGTCATGTCCTTTATCCAGTGAGCAGCTAGATGATACTGAAGGGGGCGGAGGTGGAGTCTCCCTAACTCGATGAACAGGGCCAGCGATGAAAGTGTCCCTGTTAGACTCATCCCACTGCCTGACTAAGCATCGGTTCCTTCTCAGCATGCTCTGGATGCATTCTAGGGCTTGGAAGATCCTTGGGGCCGACGGACAAGTCCGAAAAGCTCGACTCTGAAGATCCATACCCAAGGAGACAATGGTCTGGGATGGAACGAGCTGAGACTCCTCAAAATTGACCAGGAGGCCCAGTTCCTTGGTCAGATCCATAGTCCATTTGAAAATCTCCAGACAGCGACGACTTGAGGGAGCTCTTAAAAGCCAGTCGTCTGACGGAGCCGGACACAAGATCATGATACTGCTGCACAGTCTGTAAACTGTCAATCATGGGCAAGCGAGGAAGTACAGTGACAACCCGAATCTGTCTAGACTGTCTGGGTCGTACAGACAACTCCTTAAACGGTTGCTGAGGTTGCCCACTGCGTCACAACAAGTCCCTTCTGTTGGTTGTTGAACGTCTTCCCCGTGACACATTGACTCCGTAAACAAAAAATCCTCTAACAAGGACTAAGCTTGGACTGCATGTCATGCAACACAGCTCAAGGTCTATGGGAGCAGGTGTGGTAACAGACGGGATTAGCGGCTGAAGTGTAACCATTACCTTCCCTGTAAGCATGTTATGCTTAAATAAAAGTCCATAAGAGGTTATGCAGCTAAAGGCTCCCTCCAAATGACAGAGTCCTCAAGGGAATATCAGAAGGAGGGAGAAAAGAACTTTCTCATCTACAGGGACCTTATCCTAGAAAAGCTAAGTTCTCTGAGTGAGGGTTCACTGGTGCAAAGCAGCAGACTAGAAGGCAACGTTATGAAACTGCTTGACAGTCTAGTGAGTTGGCAACAACCCAAGATGTGTTGAGAAGCATGCGGTAAGGTATGCAGAGCATGATGTATGCAGAGTATGCTGTATGCAGAGCATGCTGAATGCAGAGCATGCTGTATGCAGAGCATGTTGTATGCAGAGCATGCTGAATGCAGAGCATGCTGAATGCTGAGCATGTAGGAAGTAGAGCCTGCTGTAAGCAGAGCCTGCTGAAAGGAAAGCAGAGCGTGTGCATGGCGTTTAACATTTCTCAGAAATTCCATGACCAGTGCTAGAGTGCTTAATGCATGCTTGCATGGGGTTGAACCATGGTATGCTGAACAGCAGAGTCAGAACGAGCTGGAACAACAACAGAGGTTTCCTCAACTTGAGGAAAACCTGAGGTTCAGACTGCATAGGCTGAACAACAGACGGAGCAGAAGGCAGGTGCAAGGGTGAAGGAGGTTGACTCCTAGCAAGAGTTGCACCCAAGGATTGTACCAGCTAAGCGGAGGACGGAGGCGGAGTAGTCCGTTCCTGTTCCTGAGAGATGAGTGGAGCATGAGAAGGTTGAGGCTGCGCAGAACAAGGTAAAGTTCTAGCAAGCTGAGGCTCCTGAGGCGCAAGTGCATGGTGTAGATGAGCTTGCCTAGATGAGGGTTGAACTCGGTGCAGCGCTGGTTGAGCAGACAGACTCACGGAGGGGAGAGGTTGTTGTACCCCAACCGAGAGTTGCACCACTGGAGGAGCAGCAAGGGGAGGAGGAGGAAGAGTGTAACTCTCCTGATCCCAAAGCAAGGGTTGCCTTAAAGAAGGCTGAGGCTGAACAACACTGTGAACAGCAAACTCCGAAAGTGGTTCAACATCGTACGCCTGGCAGATGGAGCTGCGACTGGGTGCAGCGAGTGCAGGCGGGTGCAGCACAGGCTGAACGGGTGCAGGAGGTTGGTGCACCACCGGTGCAGGCGGGTGCAGCATAGGCTGAACGGGTGCAGGAGGTTGGTGCACCACCGGTGCAGGCGGGTGCAGCACAGGCTGAACGGGTGCAGGAGGTTGGTGCACCCACCGGTGCAGGCGGGTGCAGCACAGGCTGAACGGGTGCAGGAGGTTGGTGCACCACAGGTGCAGGAGGTGCAACACTCTCAGCACGACACTCACGCATCAAGTCCGAAAGCTGTGCTTGCATGGACTGTAGTAGAGTCCACAACATCATACGCCTGGCAGATGGTACTGTGATCAGGCGGAGCGAGTGTAGGAGGAGGGAGTGTAGGCGGAGGCGGTGGAGCAACACTCTCAGCCCGACACTCACTCATCAAGTCCGAAAGCTGTGCTTGCATGGACTGTAGTAGAGTTCACAACATCGTACGCCTGGCAGATGGTGCTGCGACCAGGCGGAGCAGGTGCAGGCAGGGCGAGCACAGGCGGAGCAGGTGCAGGCTGGGCGAGCACAGGTGCAGCGAGAACAGGTGGAGGGAGTGCAGGCGGTGCAACACTCTCAGCCCGACACTCACGCATCAAGACCGAAAGTTGTGACTGTATGGACTGCAGTAGAGTTAACTTGGGGTCGGCAGACACTAAGTTCTGCTGAGGTAAAGCCTTAACAGCAGAGATCTGTTGTGGCAGAACCTTACTCCTCTTAGTCGGAGTGTAATCAACTGATGACTTAGGAGAGTCAGAGCTAACCCCAACGACTGCATTCGGGTTGTGAACTTTAACTTCGTACGTCTGGCATAGGTCTGGACTTAACGTTTAAGAAGTCTTGAGACCTGAGACCAGCGTTACTCTGCCTTTATTTTCTCCCCTAATCTCTTCTGCAGACGAGCAAAATAAGGGCTCAATCGTCTGCGGGTGGGAGTGACGGTCTCGGTAAGACACGCCCACAACCACCGAGAATACTTCTGTGCGCCGATCAAGGCCTGCTGAACCCTTATGCCCTTCGACATTGCTTCTCCCTGGGCTTGGGAGCTTGCAAGAGGTCCCGGACTGGGAGGACGACTGGCGCGCACAAAAGTACCCTCACGCACTAATCACTTATCACTTTGATTTCTGTTTGCACTTATTTCACTGAACTCGAAACTTAAGTGGTTTGTACCTGAAATACGCAATTCTATCCTTTCTCAAAGTTAGTAATTGCGAAAACAGAATTACAATGTAACAGAAAAATCTAATGAAAGATAAATCAGTGGTTGGAAAGAGACTAAACACTAGATCACTCTAGAAACGTTTAGTTTCTTCCCCTAAAGAGACTAGGGAGAAGAGCAAAAATCGATAATGACGTTACTCGTACGCCTGGCAGGCTTGAATGAAACGTTTATCCTCTTTCTCCCTCCGTCTCTATCTCTCTCTCTCTCTCTCTCTCTCTCTCTCTTGACTTAGAACCTGAGAGAAGAGCCCAATCATATATATCGTTAAAACATATTATTGTTAAAGGAAAAAACTGAAAAGTTCCTTTATTAGGATCAAAACCATTAAGTTAAGAAAGAATAAACAAAACGCTAGACACGGTTACTCTTACTGCAACGTGAAACCGTGAACATTCTTTCTCTATCGTAACGATAGAGTGCAAGTTGAACGTTCTGAACGTCAACAACTGCAGAGACAAAACAAAACGTTAGTTCAGCTTTGAAAACAGTACGAGACTGTCAAAGAAAATCTTTCAAACTCTGTGGCGGAAATAGCATAATATGTTAACAGGTAAAACCGAAATGACGGGCTCAAAGTTTATTAACTTCGGTAAAAGACCGCCTACTATTAGGAAGGTCGAATATAAACAAATATAAAAATTAATTTTAATGAGTTTATAATAAAAGGAAGTTAATCGAAGAGGCCTATAAGAGGCGGAGAGATAATAAAATAAATCTATAACTTTGTTAAGCAAAATTAAGAAAGAGAGTCTATACTCTCTTAGACACCAACACTTCCGTCTAAGGGAAGGGTCGGCCATTGAAAGGTGAACGAGAGTTCATACTCTCTCGTCACCAAAATTAATCAAATTAATTCCAAAAGCTAACTAAGCTAATATAGAAGTTTTCCAGTAAAGCGACAGCCGAAATCAAAGAGAAATACTTCACCAAAGTCGTGAAAATACTCCAAGAACATAAGCGTATCCCAGAACGTCTTGCCGGAAGCACGACAGAGGAATAATTTGAGGAGGTGTCAACAAGAAGTACTTGAGTACCTGGCCACAGGTGGCGCTGGTAAATACACCCCCTTCTAGTATTGTGATAGCTGGCGTATCCTCCATAGAATTCTGTCGGGCAACGGAGTTGACAGCTACATGATTATCGGGTAAGTTTAATATTGAAAATATTCATTTCATAACTCTTACAGAGCAAATGATTTAAACTTAACGAAAATAAAAGTTGAATGGGCTCAACGTTGTTTAACTTCTGTTTCCAAGTTAGGACCGCCTACTCTCGGACTAGGGGAGGAATAGGTAAGGCCGCATATAAACAAAACATAAAATTTATCTTGATGTTTAGTATAAATGGAAAGCTAATCGAAGAGGCCTAATAAAGGCGGGTGAGATATAAGATATATAGAGGAAAATCTATAATTAACAACAACAATTTATAACGTGATAAGATAATTGCTAAAAGCCTAAAACACACTTCCGTAC
>NC_090743.1:111988231-112003894 GCF_036898095.1 Palaemon carinicauda | reverse complement strand
TACACAATGGCACGTACCTTTAAATCTTACAGCATTATCATATTATCCTTTATATAAAGGTGCAATTATATCTCTCATGTCTACATACCGTAGGTACATACTGTATTCAACAAACAAACAAAAATAGACAAGTACTGCATTATATCATGGATGTACGTTTGGATGGGAACACCTAACAAACACCTGCACTCATTTATATTAAAAGTATGAATTAAAAAGGCCAGCATCACTCAAGATAAGCTTATCAACAGCACATTCTTCATTATAATTTGTCAAGACCCCCCCCCCCAAAAAAAAAAAAAAACCGTAAGTGAATATAAATATTTTTCTCTCTTTTAAAAGACAATATAATATTATTTTACTTCATTATCCCTAATCTGAAAGAATTGAAAACAAGAGACATGACAGTGATACCTCCTGGAAGATGCAGGTGATCCAAGCTATACCCAAGATAAACTGTCAACACGTGACTAAGTACTTATCAAGGTCAACAAGTGACCAAGTACTTTTCAAGACCAATATTTATGTATTGGCGTGCTACTGTCTTAAGCACACATTTGAGTATGAGTTGTTTTCAGATGTATTTAAATGGATTAACTGAATACATCTTAATAGTTTTTAAGTTTTATTCTATAAAACAACAGAGTTAAACATCTCCATCACTGGAGGAAGCTGTGTTGGTCCAGATGACCAATTCTGGTGAAGTTTAGATATGAACTGAATAAATTATCGATATCACAGATATCGTATGCTTTGTTTAATTTAGCCACGTGACGGAATCGGAAGACACCTGCATCCGGTGACGTCACAAACTTTCACACGAGGAGACAATGTGTTGACGTTAAGAAAGAATGTCAATTAGCCGAGGTTTGCATTATACGTCCTGTTTACAATTTGAATGACTACAGCAAATCCCAGGGTTAGCTCTTCCAACCAACATGACATATTACGTCATTTGTTTTAAACATGTAATATTAACTATTCTAATCATTACATTAGCTCAGCCAGCTATCTCAATTTTTTTACAAAAATTTAACAAGAAGCCGAAACATGGTTATTAGGTGTGACTGGACATACGCATTATTCTTTGTTTAACCTTAGCCATAATCAACTGAGGACGAATGTCCAAATAGGCACATTAAAAAAATAAAAACAATAATGCATAAAAAAAAGATATTACCAAAGCAAAAAGAAAAATGCATGATAAAACCAAGATCATATATATGGTACATTGCTAGCAAATGATTACATGGTACCAAAAAACAAAACAAACTCTGACTTACATATGATTCGGTAACTTGATAAAGAATAATTGTTACCTTTGTTAGAAACAAGATACTCAATTTTTAGTGCACAAACACGAATTCCTGGTACGTACACGTACCACGGTTTCGTACATATATATATATATATATATTTATATATAGGGCTGATATATTTTATTAGATGCCCATAGATTCTGTTATATATTTTATTATATTTTTTTTTTTTTTCTCTTTTCTTTTTTAACATTCCGGCTTATATATTTTTATTAGATGCCGAGAGAAAAAAATTATTTATATCCTTTTTTATTTTATTTATTTTTTAAATGTTGTTTTTAAATGTATTTTTAACAATGCAAATGTAGAGAATTTCTTTAATTACATATTACTAGCGTACTAATCAGCTTTTCATACAAACATCTTCCCGACAAATTACTCCCTTAGCGAATGAGGTGGCCACTCAAACAGGTTTGAACTGGATTAAATAGGGGGGTATTGTCAGGGCTATGCAACTCATTCCTTTTTAGCTGCTTGCTGTGCCGTAACCTACGCCAAACAAGGATGTTCACGGCGATAAATATCACCACCGTGAAACACAAACCAGCCAGTAGTATGGGGTGAAGAATTTCTTTATAAGTCGGTGACAGGTGGTCCCTTTTCGGTAAGTTTCATCAACCGCTTTGCCACATTTCCGTTGTATGGGAGAGGAAGTGCTGGCATTGTAGAGGTCCACGTGAAGTTCGCGAAGTAGGCTCGTTCTCTGATGATTGTCCGTAGACAGTCACCATGGAATTCGGGGAAGTCCCGATACAACCATCTGCTGCGACGAAGATGTGGGTGAAGGATGTGGATCCGTCAGGGCATGATACTTGAAGCCGTCCTTGTCGTATCGTATCCACGAGCCATTATTCAGTCTGCAATTGAATTCTTTATTGTCAAAGGGATAAAGCCTATCCAGACAATTTTCACTTGTATGGGAGAGAGCACCGTCTAGCACTATACCTAACTCGCATGAATCCATTAAGTTTTTACGGAGTTCAAATGAGTCAGCTGTACATATTTTTCTATCCATTGCGTCTGAACAGTGAGTTAATTGATTTAAGTCTTTAATGACCGTATATGTTTCCTTGTCTGGGGAAATCAATACGTGTCCTGTCAAACTGGATATTACTGGATTTGAGTGATTCGTCATGAAAGTCGGAAATGGTGATATCCTGTAAGATTGCCAGGCATCAGAAGAATCAAAGGGAATTGTAATCCTAATCTTGTTATTATCTACGTTTACTGTAATTAGGGCTGTAATAAAATTCTAACCTATGTTCGTCTAACAAAGGAACATAGCCTAGTTTATCCCTTCCGTTCTCCAGAACTAATTTTAAGTAACTTATAGGCAACAAATGGGGCGACAATACACCTTTAGTTGCTAACGTGATAGCTTCTACATAATCCTTGGATTTCTCATTGAAATGTGCAATTCTGTTATGTATGTGATCTATCTTTGAATCATAATACGTTAATGTTGCTCAACAAATCCCTGTACTTCCATAATTTGTACGATATTACCTGAATGTTCATTTAACAAATCCATAATTTTATTGATTGAAGCTAACTGATCCCTTAGTTCTGACATAATCAATTCAATCTTTATGAGTCAAGAACTCAATTTTCTTATTTTGATTACTAATTTTAAGACGATTGGAAATTCCTAAACCTAAACTTGCAACAGACCCAAAGATGCTTAATGCAGCATAAATGAACGGATTCCGTCTTTCTTTATGTTCGTGTCCTACAGTCCACATCAAAAGGTCATAAGCCAAAGATCCTGTCTCGCCAGACTTATTTTTCAAGTCGTCAGATAGCATCTCTGCAACTTTTAATGTTGATCCAAGCAAACTCTTAGTAGTCAAATGAAAATGTCTTCTATGCAACTCATCCAATGATGCAGAAAACCTTGAAATGGCGGTTCTTAAGCTAGTGACATCATTCTCTTGAAGAAAAATTGCTTGCATATGCACTTCGACAATTACGTTGGTTGATGTAATAAAAATGTCTTCTTGTCTTTCAACTATATTGCCATATTTAAATATATAATTTTAGTCTTAGAACTCATCCCATACGAGAAAAATGTCTGAGCGAACAATATCACTCCCAACAACAAAAAATTCATCTTGGAAACCTGTAACGAGAAAAAATATATGTAATTACTCCTGTATTAAAAAGAAAACTTTTAATCACATAAAACAGAACAGAATTTTCCCTCACTTCTTTTCCTCTCTTTTCTTTTTAATTTCTTATGTGAGACAATGGTACTATTTCTCTCATCCGTGGGTTGGGCTACGTTTTGAATTCTAAACCTATTGGCCGTTAATGTTTCCAAAATGTTAAATGGGCCTTCAAACTTAGGTGTTAATTTATAGTTGAGCCCTTTTCTGACATTGATTTGAATATAGATGTTATCACCCACGGTATATGTTTTAGTTGGTTTCGCTATTTTATCATGATTCCTTTTCATTATGATTTGTGATTCTTCTAAATTCTTTCGAAGGATATCATATCGACTTATACTTGCATTTATACATTCTTTTAAAGGATTTGATAGATTAGTTGTAGGCGTTAATACATGGAAAGGTGTTCTAACTGGGGTACCATACAATGCTTCATGCGGTGGACATTTTAATTGATATATGATATGAATGATTCAGAGTACTCAGTGCCGCCCGGTATTGCAATATCCCAGTTGGGGTCTGATCCCCCTAGTGTTACCCTCAATATATTTAATATCTTCCTATTTGCTCTTTCCACTAGCCCATTCGACTCTGGGTGATATATCATGGTATTAATCTTCTTTATGTTGAGGAATTCACACAATGAGGTAAGAAAGTGATTATTAAATTCACCACCCGAGTCTGAGATTATCATGTGTGGAATTCCATGTTTACAAATGTAACACTCGTAAAACTTCCTAGCGCATTCAATCGCAGTTTTAGTTTTAAGCGCTATTAGTTCTGTATATCGTGTTAAAGCATCTATAATTACTAAGAGGTGCTTATTTCCTCTGTCTGACTCATAAAATCCTGTTAACAAATCTAAATGTATTCTTTCAAAGGGTTGATTGGGCACAGGATAAGCTCCTAGGCTGACAGGTGTTTTCGTATGCCCTTTGTTTTCCTGACATGTGCGACAATTAGCTATGTGTCTTTTTATATCTGTAAGCATTGTATACCAATAAAACAATGATTTGGCTTTCTGTGACATTAATGAGAACCCAGGGTGTCCATGTAATGGATTTGAATGCAACCAATTCAGGACAGTGGAAATAAGTGAGATTGGTACTACTACCTGGTCGTTAGTTACATGTGGTGTATTGCGGGTTTTCCTTGTCACAGTCCTACACAGAATATTATCTTTGATTATATAATTCTGCTGCTTATACTTTATATATTCCTTTTCTTTATGATTGCCTTTCAAAGCATTTATAATTGTTTCTATTTTCTGATCTTTTCTTTGCTCAGTCTGTAACAATTCAGCGCTCCAGCCTAAATCTTCTTGTTCAGATATTGTTTTTACAATAGGCATGGATGTTGATATATCTATTAATTCAGCTAAAGGCTCCGTACAAGATGACACGGGGTTGCGTGACAATGCATCCGCAATGATATTTGCTTTCCCAGGTAAATACCCGATTCTTGCGCCAAAATCTTGAATGATCAAATGCCACCGAGTTCGTTTAGGGCTGTGGTTGAAGCCTTTAAAGAACTCTGTTAGTGGTTTATGGTCAGTAAGAACCTTAACGGGATAACCGTAAATTATGAACTTAAAATGCACTAGCGAATTAACAATAGCTAGTCCTTCCTTGTCTATTACTGCATACTTACTTTCGGAAGTTCTCAATTTTCGAGAATAGAAAGCTATCGGGGAAAAACTGTTTATCATATTGCTGAAGCAATACCCCTCCTACTCCTAAGTCTGAGGCGTCTGTTGCAATGAAGAATTCCTTACCGAAGTCAGGAAATTTTAAGATAGGAGAACTACACAGTTCGTCTTACAAAGTATTAAACGGCCTGTTGATGTTGCTCAGACCATATGAAATCTACGCCCTTCTTCGTAAGATCAGTTAAAGGAGCGGCTATTATTGAATAGTTGCGTATAAAACGCCTGTAATATCCACTACAACCCAGAAATTACTGTATTCCCTTGACATTAGTAGGTATGGGAAAATTACGTATAGCCGACACCTTATCATGGACTACTTTTAAGACCTTGGCTTGACACCATGAAACCCAAATATATTAACTCTGTTTTGAAAAATTCACACTTACTAATCTTTACCCTTAAGTTATGTTGTCTTAATCTCTGTAATACTAGTTCTAACTTACGTAGATGTTCTTCTAAGGTGTTGGAAAAGATTACAAGATCATCCATATAGGCATGCAATATATCCCTTAACAAGTCTCCAAACACTATGTTAATCATTCTTGTAAATGTTATAGGAGCACAACGTAAACCAAAAGGCATCCGTAAAAATTCATAATGTCCCCTGGCTGTGCTGAAGGCTGTGTATGGGATACTATCTTCTTCTAATGATATTTGGTGAAAGCCTTTAAGTAAGTCCAAACTGGTAAAATATTTAATCTGACCTAACAAAGACAAAATATCGTCAGTACATGGCACTGGGAATCGATCAGGGATCGTTTCCTCGTTTTAGACGACGAAAGTCGACGCAGATACGCCATGTTCGATCTTTTTTTCGGTACAACTATTAAAGGAAAAATTATAAGGGCTATTTGATTTTCTAATGACTCCTTCCTCTAACATTTTACCTACTTCATCATTTATTTCATTCTGGAATTTCATAGGGAGTCTGTACGAGGGTACACATATAATTTTTCTGCTTGTCTTTTAACCTTATTTGATGCTCGATCACATCTGTTTTTTCCTAAGGATCCATCCGTAGTGGAAAAGACATCTGTATATTTAGTTAAAAGTTCAAAAATTTTCTGCTGAAATTCTTCGTCTTGAATGTCCTTACTGATTTTATTTTTAATAGATCGCAAAAGGGTCCGCAACTGATTGAGAGTGATTGATTTCAGCAACGGTAAGAATACGATGTTTATAAACTTCTACATACAAGATGTGTTGATTTTTGTGAATTACTAAAGTGTTATTTAAATGATTACAGACTTCGATATTACATTGCTGATGTGAGCATACTGCATAAATAGCTTGTGTGACAGACAATCCGTTGGTTTTCAAGTATCGGAAAGGATTAATATTTCAGATCCCGGTAGTGTTTTCTTTATTTGCACTATTAAATTCGAAGGTATGTTTGGTTCGATATATTGCGTGCAAGATGATATTACGGGTGAACGAGAATTCTGCTGGGTCGCGTATATTATTTCTTTATTAGTGAGACAAGTTATTGGTTCTTCAACGTACGTTACGGTTACATTTGTCGTCTCCTTTTATCCAAAACTGACTTTAAGGTATTATAAGACTTATAGAATTTCCCTTTGATATACACGCCGTGCTTGGCAGGAGTTAAGATAATGTTCTGATTTCCCATAGATGGGTATCCTATAATTACAGCTGGATACATATTAATGTTTTTTACAACAACAAATGTATCGGCAAACGTGCGATTACCGACTCTGAACTGAATATGAGTTATGCCTATGACGTTTAATTCACTATTTCCTATACCTGAAAGTCTAATTCCTGATTTTTCAATCGGAAAGTTCGAAAACAACAAATGATGCGTCTTCAAATCCATAATATTACGTGGACTACCAGAGTCAAAAAATAACGTAAAGGATTTGTGTTCTAAATTTACAGCATATAAGGTTGGCCGTAACTCATTTTGGCTTATTATTGTATGAATTCGTTGCAATCTACGGGAGATGCACTGTTTTACTTAATTCGGCCGTGTGTTTCATAGGAAAATCTATTGTCTCACAATTATCTGATAAAACATTAAATTGATTATTCAATACTATTGATGTTGACATGAATGACCTTGACCCAACATCACTCTCTTCCCCTCTAGAGTTAACTATGTGGTATTTGCTTTGCTCTGCACATTCTGAAAATTAGACTGACTTTGCGAGGTCTGGTTTGACGGCCCAGGCTCAGCGATATTTGAAGAAGTGTTTGTTTGTTTCGGACTCTGAACTGCATTGACATTTTGTTGTTTCTTCTTATTGTTAAAATGAGGATTTTTCTTTTTATTTCCATATGGAACTGACTGTGGAATTGACTGTGTATTTCTAGGATATTGTTGTGTCTTACGCGCGTAACATTGACTATAAGAATGTGATGCTGTGTTGTGAACTGAGCAAAATTTCGTTCTACAGTCTGCGCTTATGTGACCTTGACGTTTGCAGTTGTAACACGTCACTCCCGCTACTGGACTGTTAATTACGTTCACTGTTTGTGGTTTTGTTTCATTCTTAGCAAAAACTTGAGTTAACACGGGATCGAGATCTGGACACTTGGACATGTGTTTCTTTATCTGTTTATAGACATCAATTCCGTACTTGCAGGCATTAACTTCTTATCAAAGCACCGCACTAAAGCTTCAGGCAACATAAGTGTCATGCAAGTTAAATACAATAATCATAAAAAATCTTTCACGGAGATGTTATCGTTAGTAACCCAAGTGGAATTACCTAAAATGTCCTGATATTCGTTAAGCCTATCAGCTATGAGAGCTGCTCTCTCAATAACATTAAGCCGATTCATAGTGGCTTGATTAAGTGTATTTCATAACGTTAACACTACATCCAAGGCTTCCTCACCCCCATAAATCGTGCGTAACCTAACTTTGAAATCATCCAAGTAACTGCTTCTTGAAATGAAACACCTCTTAAATACGCACTCGCATCCCCCTTAGAAAAATCTATAAAACTTTTAGCTTCTTGTAATTGTACAAAAGGATCTACGATTTGTTTGGCATTTAAATGGGCATCAACGGATGAAATCCATGACTCCACATTTTGTGGCAAGAACCCGTTGACCCGACCTTGAAAAGGAAGGATTGCTGACCTGGCATTTACAAGCGTCACAATTGGAGGAGGATTAGCCTGGCCTACACCACTAGGTCCAGGGGTAGGGCTGACAGGAGGAGCCATGACTGCTGTATTTTTTATTTTTTTCTATCTCTTTGACCCCTTTCAATTCTATCAAAATATCTATATGAGTACAGACGCCCACTGCGTAAACGCATATGTATAATAAAATTCCCCCAACAATGTTACTAATCCCAAAACATTTCCCCCCAAGAGTTTCTGAAAGAAAAAGGAATTAGCACAAAGAAAGAAAAATTCTAAATGAGAATTCGGAGTTTCTTATAACAAAGTTTAGGAATTCACTCACCCCAGTAATAATCGACTAACGACTTGTGATAACTACACTTCACTGCCCAAACTGGAATGAATACAAAATATCTGTACTTAGCTTATATATGAAGTCGACACGTCCTCTCTCTCTCTCTCTCTCTCTTGATGTTTTGTTAGCGATGTCTCGTTCTAGTTTCTTGTTGAATGTAGTTCTTCCTGGATATGTCTTGCAATTGTTGAACGCCAGTCCTTGGGTTTCCTAGGATGTTGATTGAAGATTCAGGTTGTATACTAACATATGTTGATGTTAGCTTTCCGTTGGACTTAGTCAAAATTGTAGATTCTTGTAGATAATGTTGAGTTCTTGAAGATCTTTCTCAGGTTTTACAGCTTTTATTTTGAAGTCTTGAAGATATTTCTCTGGTTTTACAGCTATTATTTTGAAGTCTTGAAGATATTTCTCTAATTCTTAGAGTTTAACCGCTGTCTTAGAGTTTAATCGCTGCCACCATTTATTGGCGTGCTACTGTCTTAAGCACACATTTGAGTATGAGTTGTTTTCAGATGTATTTAAATGGATTAACTGAATACATCTTAATAGTTTTTAAGTTTTATCTATAAAACAACAGAGTTAAACATCTCCATCACTGGAGGAAGCTGTGTTGGTCCAGATGACCAATTCTGGTGAAGTTTAGATATGAACTGAATAAATTATCGATATCACAGATATCGTTGCTTGGTTTAATTTAGGCCACGTGACGGAATCGGAAGACACCTGCATCCGGTGACGTCACAAACTTTCACACGAGGAGACAATGTGTTGACATTAAGAAAGAATGTCAATTTGCCGAGGTTTGCATTATACGTCCTGTTTACAATTTGAATGACTACAGCAAATCCCAGGGTTAGCTCTTCCAACCAACATGACATATTACGTCATTTTGTTTTAAACATGTAATATTAACTATTCTAATCATTACATATGTACGCATTCCTCATTATAAATAAGCGTCACATTTCCTATGGTCAACGCCCTGGAAGATATTCATAATAGGTATGTTAATGATAATTTATTCAATTCGAAAACGTTTAATAATGTCTCAATTACTAGGACATCGGACACGAAAGTTGTCTGGATATTTGGAAAGAGCTGTCAGACACTGAAGAGATAATGCTTCGACCTTATAGTAAACTATATATTCATCTCCGCTTCTATTTTTATTCAGAAACTGATTTACAATAGCCCTAACTCTAATCTTACGATACACACACAAATTCATATATTTCTATATATACATACACACACATATATACTGTATATATATATATATACTGTATATATATATATATATATATATATATATATATATATAAACACAATTAACAGTAAAAATATAATAAACATATTGTATTATGTTAACGACGAGGTCTGATTTTCTGGGCTGGATCTCGGAAAAATACAAAATGAATGATATATAATTCCATACTTCTGCATTCCTCATCTACTTCACACTTCATAGTTCTCAGCCATGTAGGATCCAAGTTCAAAGTTTTGTGAACTAATCTCTCTTGGGGAGTGCGAAGAGCATTCCTAAACCATCTCCATCGTAGATAAGATGAAATGTTTTCTGTTCCGGGTTTACTTTTTATTATTATTATTATTATTACTATTATTATTATTATTATTATTATTATTACTTGCTAAGCTACAACCCTAGTTGCAAAAGCAGGATACTATAAGCTAATATCTTGATGTCTCGTTCGTCTTTAATAACTTTCAAGTGGAGAGAGAGAGAGAGAGAGAGAGAGAGAGAGAGAGAGAGAGAGAGAGAGAGAGAGAGAGAGAGAGAGAGAGAGAGAGAGAGGAACTTTCCTTTTTTTCCTTTTAGGAGTCACTTTAAATTGAAGGACTTAAACACACGGCAAATATCTCTTTCATCTGTTTGAAATTCGCTTTTTAATTGGTCATTAGTCATCTGTCTGCAGTCGCAACTGCAACCCAAGTTTATTTAACAACCAAAGTTTCATCGGATTTTTTAAGGATTATAAGAAAATTCCACTTTAGTTTCGTTTGGTTCTCTCTCTCGAGGACGTTTTTGGAGTTACAAGTTTTATATTTCTTTTTTATTTACATTATGCAGTTTTATTCTATGGATTATATTTAGTTTATTTTGTATATCCAACTCCAGTAATGTATATTTTTTGGTGTTTATTGTTTTACACTTAACTATCTACCGACATGAGAACTAACTCGTTCATAAAAAGATAATTTAAAAACCTTATTAAACTTTAAACAAATAATTTAATAACTAATGCCTTTTTGAAATTAAAAGATTTTCTTGTGATATTTACTTTGGTAAACATGTTTTCCACTTAAATTTATGTATATTTGATGAAAAGAATATTTTCTCTCTCTCTCTCTCTCTCTCTCTCTCTCTCTCTCTCTCTCTCTCTCTCTCTCTCTCTCTCTCTCTCTCTCTCTCTCTCTGCGTCAATGACCTTAGATGTCAGGATGCCAGATAAATCTCTCTCTCTCTCTCTCTCTCTCTCTCTCTCTCTCTGGCGTCAATTACCTCAGATGTCAGGATGCCAGATAAATCTCTCTCTCTCTCTCTCTCTCTCTCTCTCCTCTCTCTCTCTCTTCTCTCTCTCTCTCTCTCACGGCGTCAATTACCTCAGATGTCAGGATGCCAGATAACTCTCTCTCTCTCTCTCTCTCTCTCTCTCTCTCTCTCTCTCCTCTCTCCTTCCCTCTCTCTCTCTCTCTCTCTCGTGGAGTGGTACTGCAACCATTAAGGAAAGATGAATGTCCTGATTTGTTTGAGGATTACTTTCAGCGACGAAAAGGGGAGGCAAGGCTTGAGAGAACTGAGAGGTGAATGCTGAGGTGGATAATCACTGCTTGAAAGATTAGAAAAGGATGAAATAAGGAGAATGGCAGGCTAGTGAAGATTACAGAGATGATAAGAGTGTCACGTCTGAGATGGTGTGGACATGTGTTGAGTATATGGTGGGGAGGGAGTGAGGAGGGCTTGGGAGGAACCCGTTGAGGGAGATCGAGAAGGATACAGAGAATTAGATGGCGAGATAAGGTGAGGGATGATATGGAGAGAAGGGGTTTGTTGGAAGAGGATGTCTTTGATAGAAGGCATTGGAGAGGACTGATCAGGCAACCGACCCCTTAATTAAAGAATAACGGTGGAAAAGAAGAAGACTGAGAGTATTACTGAATTCTCGTCCTGTTCCATCGTCTCTCCTCTCATGAAAAAGAGATCGCCTCAGTCCAGTCTCGCTTTATGTTGAAAGAGTTGCTTTTGCTGGTGCTCCCTGTGGCCGTCAGGCAGCCATCATTAGTCTCATCGTCTTCCACACTAAACTGACATCCAATTTCGCAACGTTTGATGTCGTGCTGAATCGTCAGTTTCATCTTGGTTGAATTATATATAAACAATTGATTCTTTTTTGTTTTGTTTTTGGTCTTTAAGGCATTGGAGTTGTTTGGGTCTTTCAAAGGGAGGTGGAGGGGAGAGGGATTTCATTTATTCTTCTTCATCTTCTTTGTCTGCATCTATTGAAACTATTATAAAATTGTAAACTATAAAGATGAACACTGTAAGACTAATGGAAGATGGTTAGTAGAATGTTTTAACACATACAAGTGTTGACTCAAGAAGTATATGAAGAAAACCAACTTAATACTGAAATTTTCCAAAATTTTTAAATATCGTATCTTTATTTGGCATTGCAAAGAAAGAGTGACGGACTCAATTGTACGCCTTAAGTTATTTAAAACTTTGCAAGGGCTTTTTACTTGTGAATGATAAGTGGAAACAATTTCAGATAATCCCTAATTAAGATTAACTAATTCAGTTCTTGAAAATAAAATCGTTAATATTAGTTTTGCATCATCTCTGTTCTCGATTAAAGTATTCTGTAATTTTAGTCAATTTTAAATTGTTTACTTCTGATGATGAAATCTCTCTCTCTCTCTCTCTCTCTCTCTCTCTCTCTCTCTCTCTCTCTCTCTCGTGCGCGGACGGGATGCCGAATGCATTTTTGCCGAAGGACAAGAAGCGGAAGCCAGGAAGCCGAACGGACAGAATGCCGAACAGACATAATGCCGAAAGGACACAATGCCTAACAGACGTTAAGTCGAACGGACAAAATGCCGAATACTGCTACGACTAAATGTAATTATAAGCAAATATATATATTTTTTTTCCTTTAGTCCAGTAAGAAAATCAATGATTATTTTTTTTTTATTCAGAACACCTGTAAAAGACAAAAGGACGTAGGCCTGAAATAAAAGTAAAATGCTTGATAATCATTTCATTTCTACAATATACTACATACAATATGTGTTTATTTAAAAGATAAAATGTGTCGGCTGGGTTAAAAAAAGTTAAAAACCTACATAGTATAATGTATAAGAGAAAAAAATATTTAAAAATTGTGAGCTAAAGACCGTAAAAAAGTTAATCCTTCATCCTTATCATAAGAACAAAATATGGATTTTATCCTATCGTTAATGGCATCGTATTTCTTGTTAAGTCGTGTTATATCAATCCCTGCAAAAGCTTGTTCAATTAGAATTTCATTACATGCTTGTTCATTTCTGATAACCTTTAGTAATTTGGCGAATGTTGGATGCGTTATGTTGATTCTCTTTTTAAATGCCTGATGCCAGCCTTCAAGGGAATTGTTTGTTCTCGGTAAATCATTATTAACGCGAGTGTGAACAGACCACAAATAACATCAAACAGTGGTTTCCTCCTTCGACCTCGCTGGATTATCCCTAACCATGTACTTTCAAAGTAAACCAAAAAATCACTTAACAATTCATCCGTTTCAGCATCTAAGATATTTACCAATTCGTTAAATAATTCATGTACATCTGCGGGTGGAACGAAGGCAAGTGCTTGTAACTGCTTGATAAAAAGTGCGTTATTGGGTTCAACATACCACTGCTGTAGACCACAAGACTGGATGTTTCGCCATAAACATTGGCCAAAATGAAAAAAACAACCTGATAAAAATGTATTAGGAAAGTTTTTTTTAATGCTATTTATTGTTGCTCTTTCGAAATCAACAGTTATTGAATCAGGATCCTGAACACCTTTGCTTTTTAAAAATCCAAAAATTTCGTCATACGTTTTTTCTTCTTTGTTACTAGCAATACAATATACCAGTGGCAAGGTTTTACTTTTTGAAACAATGGCATGTAAAGTATAAAGCTGCTTGCCTAAAGGAGCGGAGTCAAATGTGCCATCGGCAAACCATGCTCGTTTTTTAGATAATAATTCCAAGTTAGTTTCTGTCGATAAAATTGTAACGGAGGTGGTTTCATAAAGACGAAAATTCTCGCCACGGCTTGTCTTATCCAAGTCTTCACTTTCTTCATTCTTTCTTGCTCGTCTTACCATTCTGCAAGTGTTTCTCTTTTAGGTATAGAACCAGCAATGCTGAGTGGCAGTTCTTCCAAGACTTTATTAATTATGCGGCTTGTTACCTCTTCTGTTTGTTCTGCTGAATTCTTCATTACATCCAAAGATTTTAAAATTATATTATGAGCACCGTCAGGAGGATGTGAATGTTCTGAAGCCTGTCCATGTTCGACATCACTAATCGTTCTAATTCTTGCATTGCACTCTTTTCGTCTCTCACATCTCCAGTAAGTAGTTGCTTTAACAGTTTTATCGACAACGTATGAATATCCATTATGAAGTAACTTTCGGCCACCACGTCCTGTCTTGGTAAATTCCATGGTTAAACTGGCTTTTTTAAACAAATAAATTCCATAGTGAAATTCGAGTAAAGGAAAAAAATATAAATATAAATAACTACAGAGCATGAATAGTAAACTAGAATATTGTTACTTAAAGAAGTAGTTAAATAGTAATTATCAAATTAGTTAAAAGTTAAAGTTGGAAGAAGAAAACAATCTTAAATACGGTATTTTCTTATTTTTTATCCATTAACGATACTTATCATTTACATAATAATTTTCTTTTTTATTTATGGCTGAAAGATTAAGTGATTGAAAGAATGAATAGATAAATGAAAGAAATCATTTATCAATTTGCAAGAGAGATATTTATATAGAGTATATAAAAAGAGATATAGTCATTATTCGGCATTTTGTCCGTTCGACTTAACGTCTGTTAGGCATTGTGTCCTTTCGGCATTATGTCTGTTCGGCATTCTGTCCGTTCAGCTTCCTGGCTTCTGCTTCTTGTCCTTCGGCAAAAATGCATTCGGCATCCCGTCCGTGTACTTGTGGTACCGAGACGAGTGAAGAAATCATTGTCTCTCATTGGAGTTTTATTGTCAGTAACAAAGATTTCCGTCTGTTTCAGCGTCGCCATTCCCATAAAAAAGGGACACTGACAGTCGTGTCTCACTTTATGTTTACGAATTGCGTTGTTGAAGGATTTGCTGTTCCTGGTTTTAGCTTGAGTGAAGAGGGGTTTGGCTGCTGATCTTATGGATATATGATCTATGTCTAGGCAGGACATTGTCATTGTCCGTTGCCCTTACTATTCACGTGCTACCTTTAAACCTTTAAGCCATCATTAGTCCCAATGTGTTATTCCCTTTTGTTGATTTTCGAATTTAATTCGTTTTAAGTATTTTAATGGTAGTTTCATTAGTTGGGGAAAATGTGTGTTTGATTTTAGGAATTAGGCTTTCGATGACAGAGGTAATTAATCTATCCTATGTGTTAGATATTTGGTAATGAGACAGTAAATCTATCCATATCTAGATGGTTGTAATTTTGGTCAGATAGCCAGATTTTGCGGAAATTGAGAATTCCTGTTCTGTAAATTATGCAAAGAAAGAGTACATTACGTTTTTCGGCTTTTGACCCTTGGTTTGTTAAGTAATGCGTGAAAAGGTGCATTCGGTAAAAATAAATAACATAAATGAAAAAGTCTTTTGTTGCAATGCAGTTATGGAGTGGGGACAGTTCTTGAACTAAGTCATAGTGTTATGTAGTAGGTATTGTCAGTACTTGATTTAGGGATTTCTTTTGAAAGGTCAGATATTTTACAGCGATTAAACATGTG
>NC_090743.1:111960731-111968231 GCF_036898095.1 Palaemon carinicauda | reverse complement strand
ACCTCATCTGTATCTGTAATTAATACAAAATTATTGCACTTTGTATCAGTTTTCTTAACATTTTACTCGCCTTTAAATGTTTTTGCTTATATTTTTCTAGTAATATTTATATATATATATATATATATATATATATATATATATATATATATATATATATATATATATTTAAATCGTTTAGTTTTCACAAAATTGAAAATATACTTATCATTAATATGTCATATCCAGAGCTTAAAGTGAAGTTGACGCATTTTCAAAATCTGGTTTAGTTTTTGAAAAATTCCGAAGATTAACAAAAGCTACCTATTTTTCTTATTTTTTTAAAACAATGGATCAGTTTTTAGTACTGCTTTGAATAGGGTAACTTTTATACTGTAACCCAAATAAATATTGAAAATTTGTTATTAAATTTTTTAAGGTATTATAACCTTCGTAATGCTTTATTGTAGTAATTATTGTACTGCTGTCAAATAATTTACCTGTAATATATCCATCTATTTCTCTACATGACAAATATAGCGTCATTGTTATTTATTTCTGTGATGATATTGTTTTTGCCATTAGTATAGGTGGTATTATTGCCAGGAATTTTTTTAATAGTATTTTTCAGTATTTTATTGTTGTTAAATAGGATTTTATTTTTTCATATTGTATCTTTGATGTTGCATTTTTGGTGGAGTTTAACAATGACAGAGATGTAGGTCTAATTAAATTATTCAAAGCATCCTCTTTTATAGTAGGCCTATTCATTACATTACCAGATAGTATTAACGTTCTTTTATAGAATAGAAAGTCGATATATAATGTAATGTATTTTAATTACCTCTGGTATCGATAATCTAATATTTTATACTTCAATATGAGAACATTGAATCCATAGATGCATTTATTAATGAGAGTAAAATTACACATAAGTATATCGACGCATAGGAAATATATATGCGCAATATATATATATATATATATATATATATATATATATATATATATATATATATATGTGTGTGTGTATATGTGTATATATATATACATATATATATATATATATATATATATATATATATATATATATACAGGTAACCAGTCAAAACTTACGGCTAAATATAAAGGTAAATATGCACACTCGCAGATTCAATCCTTCTCCCCATCCCCTCCCCCCCCCCTTTCCTAACTACAACCCCTTTTACCAATGTATGACTACTCTCCCTCTCTCTCTTTCCTCTCCAACAACCCGAGTGACGGGGAAAGACCAGTAATTATAAGTCTTTTCACTAAGCGTGACCTGAATATATACATATATATGTATATATATATATAAATATATATATATATATATATATATATATATATATATATATATATATATATATATATATATATATATATATGTATATGTATATATATATATATATATATATATATGTGTGTGTGTGTGTGTGTGTGTGTGTGTAGCGAGACACTTGCTCTTTATTATATAAGGGATATATATATATATATATATATATATATATATATATATATATATATATATATAGTTATGACATTCGTCTCATTAGCGAGAGAACCTGGGTTCAATTTATTTCTAAATTTCCTGAGAATATTTGAACAGTAAAATCATACAGATATACGTTGTTAAAGGACGTGATCATGAATTAAACTAATCTTTTGAGGTTAAATTTTGTAGTTTTGAAAACCAATAATACAATCATGGTTAATAAAATTTTAGTAAAGAATCTTGATTCGATAGGGAATATAGAATATCAGGTTCAGAAATAAGGATTTTGAATGTTATAATTTGATTCTAAAATGTCAAAATAGGTCATAATGATTATAGATGTTAGAATATGATTTAAAATTATATTTTTCTTTATTTAAACATAATAATACGTTAGGATCTGTTGTCAAGACATTGGAATTAGAACTTGGGCAGTAATGATAGCAAATGTGTTGTGCTAACTGCCAAGTTTAAACTTTTACAAACTCTTATTTTCATTGGAAATTTATGAAATTTCAGCAGCTTTAAGATTGAATTCTTTCCTATAAACTGAAATTAATGTTCCACACCTCACTCGCTTTGTTCATCATGACGTTAATTATGTTATACATATGTTATATATATATATATATATATATATATATATATATATATATATATATATATATATATATTTGGGCTCAAGCCATGTCGTCCTGATGGAAGTTCCTATAGGGTAGCTTCCTAGGGTATATTACAAATACGGCGATATTCCCAGAGAATTTACCTTAAGGTACCAGAATTCTAACTCCTGGAGCAAATATCCCTCCTGAAAGGGATATCGCGACATATCAGAGGACGTATTCTTGACACGCCACATGGCAATCTGCACCCTGACAGAGATTTCGTCTCGTAGGAGCAATTGGCAAGAAACGAATTCGGGAAAGAAAAAGGGGGAGCCGCTCTCAAGGCTCCTTATCTCCCGTTCGTAAGCGTGCCTGGCGCCAATCCTGGCGCCATCTGTATTCCTTTTTGCGTAGCTTAACAACTCGGTGTTTTTTCCTGTGTTTCTCGCAAATCTTGGATTTATTCTGCTTTTCATGGCTTCTCTGTCTTCGTCGGCCTCTGATAAGTTGAGTACCATGTCTTTTATGTATAAATGTAGGCTCTTGGTAAATTTTTGAGTGATTAATAGGTTTAATCTTTGTTACAAGAGCCGTAGCCTACCGGAGGCGTCATGGACGCTGTCGCTCGCTAGGTATAAGTTTAGTTAGTCAGAGCGACATTCCCGGTTGTTTTGCTTTAATAAATTTTAGCTATTTATCATTACATAGGATTTCCTTTCGTGCTTAGTATTTTTTTGGCGAAGTATTCGCCATTCTGGCCTACGCTAGGCCATGTAGCCTAGTCATTTGGTCCTAGTACTTCATGCATGATTTTGGTTTTTCCGAGTGTATTAAAATTTCATTGAAGCTTTAGGCAATGTTTTATACATTTAAGATTGTGTGGAATATTTCCAAGATAGTATACGAGTGAGTTTCGGTGATTTAGGTAATCGATTCTCTTGGTGCCTAGGCTAAGTTGCTTATGGAGCCTTAGTATACTTTCTCATACTCCCCGGTTGCTTTCTTTTCTTCGGAGAAGGTATGCAATCTCTTTCCCTCTGTTTAAGCCTTGGGCTTATCCCTAGTGGTTTTTTCCGAATTAATTTTCGATAAAACTATACTGGGGTGTTACTGTACCTTCCTGTTCCAGTAAGTCTGGTTCAAAGAGGGACAGAACAACAGAGTTTTTTAGTCTGAGTCTGTGTTTGTCTGGCTTGGGGTAGAGTCTCCCTCGCTGGCCTGACACAGACAAAGGTGGCTTAGCCTCCTTAGGTCACTACCGAAGGTTTCTGTGGATATGATTCCTTCTTTTGTGATCTACCAGACTAGTCCTTGTTGCTGTTCTCGGGGGAGGATAAGTTTCTTTCCCTGGGAGTAGCAACACCTTCCTTGCTTCGGTGCTCTGGGAGCTGGCAAGTATTGCTGGCCTCCCCCCTTGGATCTCCCTTAGGCTGAGATAAGTTTCTTGGCTGCGGGGGATCCGTCACTAAAGCGAGGTTGGTAGGACCCTCTTTTGTCCCCTCCCCCTCTATCTCCGTAATGGCCTAGCCATTACAGTACTGTACGTCGTTCTACATCTGGACCTAGATTAGGTTAGGATGTGGAATTGACTCAGCCCCTTGCCGGCCGGCAAGGGTCTTATATTTTGAGTGGTGCCCGGACCTCCCTTGGTCCCTCATCCATGCCTGCCTGTAGAGCCAGACGGCATTGGTCAGGAAGCCTGAATTAGATTCTCCCCTTCCTTATATGCACTCTTTCGGATTGCCGGGCTTGGAGGTAGTGTACACTCTTATCCCGGCATCCATCCTATTTTTCTTCTAGTGCTGTACCCGACCCGGCTGCCGGCCTATGAGGCCGGCAACCGGGTGGGTGTAGTCCTCTGGTTCTTTTGCTGCCGGCCGGCATCGGTCCTGTACCTTTGCCGGCCGGCTAATGTCAGCCCTTGTCTGCCGGTCACCAAGAGTGTGGCCGGCAGCTGGGTACTACCTTGTGTAGTTGCCAGCCGGCAGCCGTTGCCGGCCGGCATTGGCTGTTGCCGGCCGGCACAGGCATTTGAACCAGAGTTCTGCCGCCTTATAGCTGTTAAGTAGTATACTTTTAAGCTAGTTGTGGTGTGTGCCGCCCGGCAAGTGCCGGCCGGCACGTATCCTCCTATACTTTACTAGTATTCTTCAGTATAACATATACAGTAAGAAGAAAACTATAGAATGGGTTTTGGTACAGCACTGTGTGTTCTAACACTTTTGTGTTTTCTTGCACAATCCTTTGCTGTTGCCCTACAGATAGGAAAGTGAGTTCTTTCCTGTCTATTATCCAGGATTTTAAAATCATTGCTTAGGTGTGAGCTTCACCTGTTTCCTCTGGAAACTGCATTGGTTACTCTAGAAGAGATTAACCATTTGATTTTATTATCTGGAAGGCTGCAACAATGGTTGTGAGGGAAACACAAGTGTGTGTCTTTCCTTTATGAATTGTTATGCTATACTATGCATATCCAGTGATACATAGTTCACTTGATACTCATGGAAATTTCTTCTCTTTACAGGAGGACCCTCCGAAGTGCGGAAATGTTTTCTGCAACGTCCGCAGCAAGAACCTCTGTGGACATGAGTTTTGTAGGAGACACGCAGCATGCGCTGTCTCCAAGGATGATCTCCAGTATTGGGACCCTCAGGTATGTACTGTGTGCACTAACCTGATTACTGAGGCCTTTGATTCCCCTAGGACGGCGGAATCAAGGGATATAGCAAGGGAGAAGCTTCGTACCTGGGTAAGGGGCTTCCAAAAGAGCACCTCTGGCCCTTATCTTCCAAGTGAGAAGATGAGGGCGTATCTTTTCCCTAAGGCATCAGCTGATGCAGTGATTCCCCCAGCCTCAAGAGGAGATCCCCCAAAGTCAAATCCAGGTGGATGCTGAAGTCGCGGTCGCGATGCAAGACATCCAGTTAGATGACAGGATGTCTGACGTGGACGAGCGTTTGGAAGAAGACCTCCTGGCAGAAGGCCAGGATGAAGTTCAAGCCCCGGACGTCGTAGAGGAAGAGGTCGACGAGGTGTCGGCTACTCCGGTTCAGATTCCGGAGCCTATTCCCTCAACATCGGCCGGTCTCCCAGTAGGGCTGGGACAGGCCCACTCTTCGATTGTTGGAATGATCCAGCAAATGCAGAAGGAAAATCAGGAGAAGGCGGCTGCTATGGAACTGCGGATGCAGTGCCTTGCAGAATCACGTGGGCCCCAGAAAAGGCTCAGTGTGAAAGACCTTCCCTTGTGCTCAGATGCTAACCCATGGAGGTATGCTGAGCACATGCCGATGACGACTGGAAAGATCGTCATCTCGGATAAGCTGGGCTCAGTTCCCCTAGAGGAAGTGGAATTCTGGCCCAGCAAGGCATCATATCCGGACTGTTATGTCCGGTTGAGAAAGGAACCAGCTTCAAAGGAGGAGACAGAGCCGAAGGAGGTCATAGTGATGGACCATGCTAAGGCTCAAGCTCTACTTTCATCCTCGATGAAGGAGAGGGGCTTCTCTAACTCGAAGGTAGCTGCATTGAGCAAGAAGCTCCCATCCTTTGTGTCCTCTCCTGCTAGAGCCTTCCCCTTTTTACAGAAAGGGTTTGCGGCTGTCCTAAAAGCAGTCGAGGCCGGCAAGCCTTGCCCCTCCCTGGAGGAGTGTAAACCCTTGTCGCTGGCCCTGCCTATGGACCACAAGGACTGGAAGGACGTCCATCTGACGTTCTCAGTGGGTAAGTTGGAGGCTGATATTGCCGGACGGCAATTCGGCGAGGACCTCCCCAAGCTGTCTGACTTTCTTTTGCGAAGAGAGTTCGAGACAAAAGAAAGACTGGCTGCCTTAATGTCTCTTCAGACTACTCTTGAGACGATGGCAAGTGACCCCAAGGTCCATGAAATGTTCATGGTGGTGGCTAAGACTCACCTGGCCACGGTGACGAAGGACCTTTATGGCTTCGTCAAGGCGAGGAGAGCTTGTAGGGAGTTCGTGTTCACCGGGGCGACGGTGAGGCACGAGCCAAGGAAATTAATCTTCTCCAACATTTGGGGAAAAGACCTTTTCCCTACCGATGTGGTCAAAGAAGTTGTTGATAAGGCCGCCGTGGAGAATAGAAACCTTCTCCAGAAGTGGGGCCTGGCTATCAAAAGAAAGTCTTCCCCGGTTGAGGGTCCTCAACCAAAGAGGAAGAATATGAGGACTAGGCTACCGTCTCGGCCAGCCAAGCCCTCTAGACAGCAACAGCAACTGCAATTGCCATTGCCTCCAGTGCCCCAGATGGTGGCACAAACCCCGTCCACTTTTCAGTGGGTACCCCAGGCTGTGCCGACTCAGTCCACAGCATTCACCCCAACGTTCGAAGGACAGTCTTCTTCCTTTCGAGCAAAGCCTAGAGGAGCAGCCAGAGGCTCGTCTAGGCGCCCCTCAAGAGGAAGGGGATTCGGGGGTGGTCGTGGTCAGGGAGGCAAGACCTCAGGACGGCAGTCCAAGTGAAATGATACCGGTAGGAGGGAGACTGCTGAAATTTTGGGATCGATGGACCTTCGATCCCTGGGCCCACAGCCTTCTCAAGAATGGACTGGGCTGGAGCTGGTACAGCACTCCACCCCCGTGCCTTCGGTTTTTCCAACAGTCCACCCCCGTTCTGGAGGAGTATGTTCAAGAACTGTTGGAGAAAAATGTGATCCGAAAGGTGAAGTCCATCAAATTCCAAGGGAGGCTGTTTTGTGTTCCCAAGAAAGACTCGGAAAAGCTCAGAGTCATTCTGGACTTGTCGCCACTCAACAAGTTCATAGTGAATTTCAAATTCAAAATGATAACACTGCAACACATAAGGACCTTACTGCCCAAGAGGGCATACTCAGTCTCTATAGACTTGTCAGACGCCTATTGGCACATTCCAATCAGCCGTCGACTCTCCCCCTACCTAGGGTTGAGGCTACAACGGAGACTATACGCCTTCAGAGCCATGCCATTCGGGCTAAACATAGCCCCAAGGATTTTCACGAAGCTTGTGAGCGCAGCTCTCAAACAATTACGCCTAAAGGGAATTTGGGTAGTAGCCTACCTGGACGACTGGCTGGTGTGGGCAGCATCCGAGACAGAATGCTTGCAAGCTTCCAGTCAAGTGATCCAGTTCCTAGAGTACCTAGGCTTCAAGATCAACAGAAAAAAGTCTCGACTTTCTCCATCTCAAAAATTCCAGTGGCTGGGAATCCACTGGGACCTTTTGTCACACCGTTTCTCCATCCCAGCGAAGAAAAGGAAGGAGATAGCGGGTTCTGTCAAGAGACTTCTAGATTCCGAAAGGATATCAAGACGCGAACAGGAGAGGGTACTAGGCTCTCTCCAGTTTGCTTCGGTTACAGACCCAGTGCTAAGAGCACAGCTAAAGGATGCAACCGGAGTTTGG
>NC_090743.1:111953231-111955731 GCF_036898095.1 Palaemon carinicauda | reverse complement strand
TATATATATATATATATCTGTGTGTGTATGTGTGTGTGTGTATATGCACACACACACCATGATGATGATGATATAAAATGTATATATATGTGTGTATACTCTCTCTCTCTCTCTCTCTCTCTCTCTCTCTCTCTCTCTCTCTCTCTCTCTCTCTCTCTCTCTCCTCTCAACGTTCCTCACATGACGGTTTGATTAGTTTTCTCACATTCAGGCTTTCTGTCTTAACAATATTTTGTTAAATTCTTGAGCTTTCGGATAATTATCTGGGAACGTTATCCATTCATGAAAAAAAGGATAATTACCCTAATTGCATCTCCTTACCAGTATAATCATTGCATTAATTCTCACAGCTGCCTCAATTTTGCCCCACTTAAACTGAAAGCTATGATGCAGAAAACCAATTTAATTGTGGGGAAATTTGGCGCTGAAATGGAAAGTATTACATCGTTAACGCCCAATAATAGCGAAACATTATAACCCCCCCTCTCTCTCTCTCTCTCTCTCTCTCTCTCTCTCTCTCTCTCTCTCTCTCTCTCTCTCTCTCTCTCTCTCTCTCTCGGCACGCTCTGAGTAATTTAGGAAAGATGGGTCTCCTTTTCTAACTATTTTATCGGTCGGAATTTTCTCTGCCTTTATGTAGTTTTAGGATTGCTGTACTTCTCGTATAGCTATATTCAAGTGGTGTAACATGAAATTCATGTACTCCTTGTCTCTGAAGGGTTTTCATTACTGCTGAAGTTTTGACGGAATCAAACGCTTTCTTGTTGTCTATAAATGTCATGCATAGTAGTTTGTCATTCTGATGATTTTTCCTTTAGCTGGTTAATTACATCAATATGGTCAATTGTTAAATACCCAATTCTAAAGCCTGCTTGCTCTCTTAGTTGATTAAAATCTAGTTGTCTTTCTAGTTTGGTCTTTCTAAATATTATATATATTAAAGAGAGAAAATTTGTGTATTAGTATAAGGATAAAAAACGTTCAGGCTGTAGGTATATAGCATTCTTGCAGACAAATTGTGTAAGTTTCAGCGAGTTTTACTATTATGAATTATCGTCCATCTATTATCAAATTAATTGTTAGGTCATCTCCTCCCGCTGCTTTGCTTCTTTTCTTGCCTTTAAAGGATGGAAATGGAAATAATATCAACAGGGTTATGGTAGCCTGTATGTAGCGGCCTTGCCTGGTGATCGCTCAAACTAGTTTGTTTCTTTGGTCGCTGTAACCTTGCCAACTTTTTTAGTTAAGGTTGGGGAGCATATAGGTCTATCAGCTGACTCATCAGCAGCCATTGCCTGGCCCTCCTTGGTTCTAGCTTCAGTGGAGAGGGGGCGTGGGCGCTGTTCATATGTTGTACCTGCTTGTCCTGCGCCTTGTCTCTGCCATTCATGAGCAGCCTTTAATTTTTTAAAACAGTTGGAATTATAAAAATTACATAAGATTTCTATGCAATGCTATACAAATGTGATATAAAAATATCTTTGCCAATACAAATAATAAAACATTCGGGTCGGTACCAAAGGTAGCAGTAGGTGAAATGAAGTAACCTTTAAAGGGCAATTTATATATATATATATATATATATATATATATATATATATATATATATATATATATGTATATACATATGCATATGCATATACATATATATATATATATATATATATATATATATATATATATATATATATATATTCACCTTGTGGTGACACCAAAAGAGTACAGCCTCCTAATATCTCTTAAAATTTTTATTTTCCTTAGCTGGTGCCCTTTTACTGGAAGTGAGACCGGAAACGATTTACATATTCTACGGTGTATAAAGTTACCACATTTCTTATATTCATTTATTTATATATATGTATGCATGTACACATATATATATATATATATATATATATATATATATATATATATATATATATATATGTGTGTGTGTCTGTGTCTGTGGGTATGTGTATGTATATAGTAGAAGTTACTGAACTGCATGGGTTGAATATTAAAGTAGAAAATCCACAGGAAACATGATAAAAAGACTATGTACCAAGCCTTTCGTGTATTACCTTGGCTGCATTGGAGAAGTGTTAGTATAATTATATGCGTGTATATATATATATATATATATATATATATATATATATATATATATATATATATATATATTTTATGTGTGTATATATACATACATACATATACCAAGGCACTTACCCCAATTTTGGGGGGTAGCCGATATCAACAAATGAAAAAAAAAAAAAAAAAAAAGAGGGGGACCTCTACTCTCTACGTTACTCCAGCCTAACAAGGGACTCAACCGAGTTCAGCTGGTACTGCTAGGGTGCCACAGCCCACCCTCCAACATTATCCACTACAGTTGAAGCTTCATAATGCTGAATCCCCTACTGCTGCTACCTCCGCGGTCATCTAAGGCATCGGAGGGAGCAGCAGGGCCTACCGGAAGTGCGTCACAATCGCTCGCCATTCAATCCTATTTCTAGCACGCTCT
>NC_090743.1:111943231-111945731 GCF_036898095.1 Palaemon carinicauda | reverse complement strand
ATAAAACCTCAAATCATATTTCCTCAAAATTTTATTTTCATATAAATAATAATAGGATTATTCGAAAATATGTTATAACTGTCAGTTAAAATACCATTCACGTATGAAAAGCCAAATGTTAGTAGGTAAATTAGAATTAGGAATAAAATGATTAACTGCCTATGTAAGCAATTTGGTGTTTTCCAAAATTCAAACACACATGTAGATACTAAATGTTATCACATGTTAAAACGTAATTTTCTGAATATGGACATTTTTCAAACTAAAATATCAAGCACATATAGTAAATAATTAATAAAGAACATATTTGTGAGCAGTAAAAAATAAATAAAAATAGATAAAAAAATTGGCATAAATGTCCGTGTTTCAAGACAAAATTTAGAAACAGCTTCAGTCATTCATATATACCCTACTGAATTATTTGTATATAAAACCTTTACCCGCTCCGTAAGATGTTCTTTGTCTGTCTAATTTCATCATGGAAATGTATAGTATTGTTTTTTTATTGACCCAGTCTGCATATGCATGCGGAATCTTTCTCCGATATTATTATTATTATTATTATTATTATTATTATTATTATTATTATTATTATTTATCTCCCTTTATACCTATTGACGCATCAAAGGATAGCCAGTTCCTTGTGCTGCGCAGTGCCTATTTAACTAGGGCAAGTGATTCCTACCGGTCCATACTAATTCTAGTAAGATCAACCACCACGCATCAGGAGTTACAGTATTATCATTATTATTACTAGCTAAGCTACAGCCCTAGTTGGAAAAGCAGGAGGATATAAACCCAAGGGCTCCCACAGGGAAAGATTGTCCAGTGAGGAAAGGAAGCAATGAATAAACTACAAGAGAAGTTATGAAGAAATAAAATAGAATATATTAAGAACGGTAACAGGATTGAAATAGATCTTCCATTTATAAACTGTAAAAAAGAAATGAGTGTACCTGAGTACTCCCGAGCAAGGGAACTAAACCCCAAGACAGTGGAAGGCCATGGTGCAGAGGTTATGGCACTACTTAAGACAAGAGAACAAAGGTTAGATTTTGGAGTATCCTTCTCCTAGAAGAGATGCTTGCCATAGCAAAAAATGGGTCTTCTACCCTTACCAAGAGGAAAGTAGCCACTGAACAATCACAGTGTAGTAGTTAACCCCTTGAGCGATGAAGAATTGAATGGTAATCTCGATGCTGTCAACCAAGTGTATGAGGACAGAGGAGAATGTCGAAAGAATAGGCCAGACTATTTGGTGTATGTCTAGACAAGGGAAAATGAGCTGTAACCAGAGAGAGTGATTCAATGTAGTAATGTCTGGCCAGTCAAAGGACCCAATAACTCTCTAGCGGTAGTATCTCATCGGGTGGCTTGTGCCCTGGCAGGTTTGATGTGGTCTGCACAGTCTTCTTCAGTATTTTCTCTTCTACTTTATGGCTACTACACATATGACCTTGGAAATAGAAGTCATTCATGAGCAGTTTATAAAGAAATGCTTTAAAATCATTCTCAATTACTTGCATAGGAAATTTAGTTAGCATTATTATTATTATTATTATTATTATTATTATTATTATTATTATTATTAAAAGCTAGCCTATAACCCTAGTTGGAAAAGTAAGATGCTATAAGCCCAGGGGCTCCAACGGGGAAAAATAGCTCAGTAAAGAAGGTAAACAAGGAAATAAATAAACTACAGTAGAAAAAATAAACAATCAAAATGAAATGTTTCAAGAACAGTAACATAAAATTAGATCCTTCACATATAAACTATAAAAACGTAAAATAAAAAATAAAAGAGTAAGAGAAAAGATAGAACAGCATGCCCGAGCATACCTTCAAGCAAGAGAACTGTCTTAATGTAGGCCATAGTACATTTACTATGGCACTACACAATTTATTAGGAAAGGATTCCCAGTCGCTACACATTTGATATCCCCCGTGTAATAATAATTTTATTTCTCATAATTTGTATTTATCTGGACAACCATTAAAATTGATACATTGACCAAGAATCTCTAACTGCACCTTCAGTAACCAGATCATCCAGTAAAGGCAAAGATCTATTTTTATCCATCCTTTTCTTTTTTCTTCAAATTTACATTTCAACCTTAAGATAGAATTTTCATTATCAATAATGATAAAGCATTCGCCTACATATCGAATATACATGAAAGGTTATATCTTATCATCTTAATAGATATCCCTTTCTGAGTGGAGATACCTTAACGTAGTGAAGGGGGTTGTGTATTGCATTGATCAGCAAAGCTGTACTAGTCAGGCTCACCCATGCTAGGTTGGTTTGCTGTGCACGATCAGTCTAAAGTCTCCTGCCATCACCAATCCACAGTGGCTAACGTGGTGATTAATATTGGCCAAACCTCAGACATGGATAAGGACAAATCTGAGGTCTTTGTCCTGCAGTGGACTAGAAACGGCTGTATTTGTTGATATATATATATATATATATATCTATATATATATATATATATATATA
>NC_090743.1:111918231-111930731 GCF_036898095.1 Palaemon carinicauda | reverse complement strand
GCTTTGTAGATACACCTTGCTCCTTCAGAGTTTCAGACAGAAAGTTGATAAATCTCTGTTTGTTTTTATGGTTTGCTAGAAATGCCTCCTTAGTTCCAAAGGTAAAGACTTTAGTGCTTGTCAGGTGAACATCTGGGGCAACATTTAAGCCCCTAGCACGCTTTTGATGAGTTACATATTTTGACGATGCAGTATTGCTATATCCATCGAGGACAACAATAGGATAGCTATTTCTCTTGACAAGAACAACATATTTGGATGCAATATCTTCATATGTTTCTCTTGCAATCCATTTGATGTGTTGAAGCAAGGATCCACCCTTAAAAACAGAACATTCAGCATCAGGGATTGACTCAGCTTGACTTATAGTGGATTTTGCTATGGCATCTGCAAGCTGAGATTTGGTGGCACTTCGAGGAAGTCCATTGCTTGTGAACAGTGATGGTGGGTATACAGAGAGCTCAAACCTCATGATTTCACTTAAGCTGATTTCAACATTACTGGCTATCACAAGTAACCGCTGAAATAGAGCTTGAGGATCTACCTGCACTTCAACTCCATCTGTTACTATCTTCTGACCTATTGTCTTGATTTGGTGTTTCTTTCTGAAGATATAGTTTGCTGCATTTTGGTCTTCCGTCATTTTGATTATATTGTTCCCAAAATATTTGGCAATGTGAGCATTTGACTGTGGTGCGGATAATCCTGAAATAATGTTGTACAAATACTCATTTTCTGTGAAAGGACTATGTTGTTCTAGGTACTGGAAAATCTTTGAAGTATCCTCCTGATCTCTCATCCTTCTGGATTCAGTCAAGTCTTTGTTTCTTTCAGTGCCAGTCTTCTGGATACTCTTTACTTCATTACTTATCTGAGCAAAGACTGGCATGGGTTGTAACCATCTTGCTTGTTGAATTTCATCCATACCTCGTCCATGTGTTAAGCCTCCTGTTGACTTTATGGATTTCATTAACACCTGCTCAATAACAAGATCTGGTGCTAACCCAGCCCAGTATCTGTCTGATCTCCAATGAAGAACAAACCAGACTCAATAAGTTGGTCATAGAGTTTCTCATTCGTTTTCTGTAGGTCCACCATGTCCTGGAGGAATAGATGTGCTGATTTTGTGCAGTTATTGTGTCCAGAGGCAGCAAAAAAGGAAACATTCTTTGTAGTGCCCTGAAGTACAATGTTGTCTGGCTGGTTCTTTGACCTCTGAGTGCAGATCGCAGGATATCCATCATCTCCATATACTGAACCCATAATTATCCATTTGGGCTCTGTTGTAGCTGATCCTGAATATTTCTGAGCCTCTCTTCAACTGCCAATATGTCCTAGTCTTCAGTTTCCACTTATGTTTCTGTTGATCGAAGAACTTTGTCAAACTTCTGTACTGCTCCATCTATTGAATTCTGAGTGGTCTCATGATCTGATGCTTTCTTGACCACTGATACATTCAAAGCAGCATCAACTAAGAAGTGGCCACGTACTGGTCGCTCATATGCCTTTCCAGCCAGCATATGGTTGACAGTGTTGGGCCCATACACAAGCTCCAGTGGTGTTCTCAGTCGATTATCTTTCATGATGTGACCCATAGTGCCCAGGAAGCTCATTAAGGTATGGCATGGCCCGAGGATGAGAACAATATGTTTGAGTTGGTTTTCATGGCTGATGATATGCCTTGCCTTGAGCCACAAGGGTTGATCAAATGTGATGACAGGCGATATGTTGTATTTCATGCACTCGTCATTTACAAACATCAGGGTAGTAAAGATACAGCTTAAATTGTTTGGATCCAAGTCAACCATTGGTAAGAAGTGGAAGGACGCTTTTCCTTGTACCAACCGTGTGTCACACAATTGTACATAATTATTTTGTATATATGCTTGTATCTGCGCTCTTCCCTCGCACTAAAAAGAACCTGAATGATCATGTCTCCGTTTTGCTCAGTAACATTATCTGTCTCTCGAACAGGTCATGTCCTGTTGCCTTGAGGTTTTGTATATAAAGAAGAGTGTTCCTTAATAAATAACTCAGTCGTTTTCAATCTGCCTTTGAGTTCACAACTCCTCTCTCGGCCCGTCACATTGGTGATTCAGCCACGTGCCTTTGAGTTCACAACTCCTCTCTCGGCCCGTCACATTGGTGACCCCGGAAGTCGACTCGCTCCCACTGCCTTCCACCCCCACCTCCCTCGCCCCTCCATCGTTGGTAATATGACGGAGGCGGACTCTACCCCAGCAGTTGGCACTGCGGCCGCTCCATTGAAACTTTCACCGTTCGCTAGCGGAGAAGCGTTCGCTTGGTTTCAACGCGCTGAAGTCCACTTTCGTATCAGGGGCGTGACTCGCTCAACCACCAAAGCGGATTATGTTCTCGCGGCGATACCCGAGGACACCTTCCCAGAAATATCCGACTGGCTTTGTGAACAAGGAGACACCCCAATAGCGTATGACGACCTCAAATCATACCTTCTACAGCAGTACTCGCCGTCGCCAGCCGCCCGTATAGCAAAGCTTTTTCAGCTCTCGCAACAACCGTTGGGGGTCCAAAGGGCTTCGCTTGCCCTCAGGGAAATGACCAGTATCGCTCGCCTTCAACCTGCCGCAGACGGCTCTCCTCGTGAGGTGAACCTACTCCGTGCCCTTTGGATACGCCGTTTACCTGAACCTGTGCGCGCTGCCATACCCGATCTCGATAGTTTACCCATAAAGGACTTGATGACCAAAGCCGACGCCCTTATGGACAGCCACTTCAAGACCTCCATCAACACCTCCACCCCTGACGACGAGGATGCCTATTCAACGACAACTGAAGCTGACATGAATGCCGTAGGACATACACGCCTACCCCGTGACGTGCCGAAGCGGCGACAAAGCCGCCCACCTCCCACCAATCGCTCGCGCCCCAACGAACGACTTCTACAGCCACTTACTACCTCCCATCCGCCGCAGTTTTGCTACTACCACTTCAGATTCGGGGCAACCGCGAAGAAATGTGCCAAAGATTGTCAGTGGCCAAAAAACGTGTAAGTAGGCCATCGCTTGTGGCGGTGGCCTCCCATGTTTCTAATCTTTTCTTTTTACAGGATGCAGGAACGGGCGTGCAATTTTTGGTAGACACGGGCTGCTTGTCGTTCTCTTTTGCCAAGGAAACTCTTCAAGGCACAACGTAGTATGTCTACATCTGCCGACGTCCGCTTGGTAGCTGCCAACGGATCTGCGATACCCACCTACGGTTACGAGAACCTCATATTATCGTTCGGAAACGGTAAATTCAATTGGAAGTTTCTCGTTGCTGACGTCACAATGCCAATCCTCGGTGCGGATTTCCTCTCTCATTTCCACCTTCTGGTCGATGTCGCCCACCGACGATTGGTCAACGCAGACTCGTACTTGTCGACACCTCTTCAACCCGCCCCCTCTAACCTCGCTCTCCACATCAGCGCACCTACGGATGCCTACGCCCACCTCCTCACGTCGTACCCGGAAGTTTTCCGTCCAGAACTTCGCCAAACGCCCACGGTTCCTGCCAAGCACGGTATTTATCACCATATCAAGACGACGGGACCCCCAGTCTTCGCAAAATTCAGACGTCTAGCACCGGAACGATTGGCAGCCGCCAAACAGACGTTCGCCTTTGCCAAAAGGCCTCCAGCCCATGGTCGTCACCCTTACACATCGTTCTGAAGAAAGACGGCTCCCTCCGTCCGTGCAGGGATTACAGGCGCCTGAACATGCAAACAGAACCGGATCACTACCCCCTCCCAAACATTGCCGATGTAACCTCCTACCTGCACAAAGCGAAGGTTTTCTCTACGCTCGACCTCCTGAAGGGGTATTATCAGGTGCCTATGAACCCAGAAGACATCCCCAAGACCGCCATCACCACTCCGTTTGGCACATACACCTTCAATTACTCCTGTTTTGGCCTTCGTAATGCTGGGGCAACGTTTCAACGTCTCATGGATGGCATCTTAGGGGACCTCCCTTTCTGTGTATGTTATGTGGACGACATACTTGTGTTCTCCTCCTCAAAAGAGGAACACCTCCGTCACCTGCGCATCGTGCTCGACCGCCTGCAACAAAACGGCCTTGTAGTCCGGTACGACAAGTGTACCTTTGGCGCCAACGAAGTGTCGTTCTTAGGGCACCATATTACTCCTGAAGGAGTCCATCCCCTCCCTGAGAAGGTAGCAGCCGTTCAGAATTTCCCCACGCCCTCGACCGTCAAAGCTCTGCAGGAATTCTTGGGCATGATCAACTATTATCACCGTTTTCTGCCAACCATTGCCGCCACTCTTGCTCCCCTCTACGCCTCCCTCAAGGGCAAGCCAAAGGACCTGAAGTGGGGTCCCCTTCAAGAAGCAGCCTTCTGCAATGCAAAGAAGGCCCTATCAACTGCTGCGGCTCTCACTTTTCCTATCCCACACGCCCCTCTCCTTCTCTCCACCGATGCCAGCGACGTCGCTATTGGTGCAGTACTCGAGCAGGTGGTCAAAGGCTCGCCCCGCCCATTGGCCTTCTTCAGCAGAAAACTGTCCAAGGCAGAATCGGGTTATTCTACCTTCGATCGAGAATTGCTGGCGGTGCACTTGGCTGTCTGTCACTTTCGCCATTTCTTAGAAAGTACGCCCTTCGTCATTCGTACAGACCACATGCCTCTGGTGCACGCCTTCACTCGACAGTCTGACGCCTGGTCCGCCCGTCAACCCGACATCTCTCCGCCGTGGCTGAATACAATTGCACCCTCCAATACGTCCCTGGGAAAATGAATCCCGTTGCCGATGCCCTGTCAAGAAACACGTTGGCTGCCGTTCAACTGGGATTGGATTACAACGCCCTGGCTGAAGCCCAACGACAGGATCCAGAGTATCAAGCTTGTAGGACATCCTGCACGTCCCTCCGTTGGGAGGATTTTCCCCTCGAAGACTCCAACACCACCCTCCTCTGTGACGTCAGTACTGGTAGACCGCGACCTTGGATTCCTGCTCCCATGCGCCGACAGGTGTTTGATTTCATCCACGGCCTTTCACATCCCTCGTGCCGTTCTACTGCACAGCTGCTGAAGGCAAAGTTCATTTGGCACGGCATTTCTAAGAATGCTAAAGATTGGGTCCGTGCGTGTACTTCTTGCCAAACTTCCAAAGTACATCGACACACGGATTCAGGAGTGGGCACCTTTCCTCAACCTCAGCGTCGTTTCGCACACATTCACGTCGACGTTGTCGGCCCCCTACCTACATCACAAGGACATCGTTACCTGTTTACCGTCATCGACCGCTCCACTCGTTGGCCTGAAGCCATTCCCATGGAAACTGCAACGTCCGCCTCATGTACATCTGCCTTACTCTCTGGATGGATTTCAAGATTCGGTATCCCTGAGCATATTACTTCTGACAGGGGAACAACTTTCACCTCGCAATTATGGACGTCATTAGCGAATCTCCTGGGCATCACCCTACATCAGACAACGGCCTACAACCCCGCTGCCAATGGAATGGTTGAACGTTTTCATCGCACCCTCAAAGCAGCTTTGATGTCCCGCTGCAAGGATTGCAACTGGTTTACTCAGCTTCCCTGGGTCCTCCTTGGACTAAGGACCACTCCTAAAGACGCCCTCGACGTCTTGGCAGCCGAAATGGTGTATGGCGACCCGTTGGTCGTCCCTGCCGAATTTTTTCCTTCCACGACCTCCTCCGACGATCTCCAGCGCATACGTCACGTCGTGGGAAAATTTACTCCGTTCCGCCAGACTTACAAGCCCCCAGCGAAGCATCACATACCAACGGACTTGCACTCTGCAACGCACGTCTTCCTGCGCAACGACACCAGCAAGCCGCCACTAACGCCCCCTTACACGGGCCATTTCCTTGTGATCCGACGCAGTCCGAAAGCATTCCTCCTAAACATTCGGGGCAAAGAAGACTGGGTCTCCATTGATCGTCTAAAACCTGCCTATCTTCTGCCAGATGACCTGCCTACAGTTCGCCTCTCTAGATCAGGGCGCCCTATTTAACATGTACAGTATGTCATTTTTAGGGGGGGGAGCCATGTACCAACCGTGTGTCACACAATTGTACATAATTATTTTGTATATATTATGCTTGTATCTGCGCTCTTCCCTCGCACTAAAAAGAACCTGAATGATCATGTCTCCGTTTTGCTCAGTAACATTATCTGTCTCTCGAACAGGTCATGTCCTGTTGCCTTGAGGTTTTGTATATAAAGAAGAGTGTTCCTTAATAAATAACTCAGTCGTTTTCAATCTGCCTTTGAGTTCACAACTCCTCTCTCGGCCCGTCACATCCTAAATGGCTACCTCGGGAAATTTGAAAAGATACTTCAGTTCAAACAGTGAGAACGGTCGCCATTTTGAATATGGAATTGCTCAAATTCAAAATGGCCGTATTTGTCATATTATTTACTGTGGTGTTCCAAAGAGTCCAAATGACACATTCTTGCATAGAATAAACTATTGCAATTTGTTTTACTGAACCTTCTATTTTCATCTGTTTTCCATGAATTAAAATTGTGCCTATTTTTGCATGTGTGTGATTCTTTTGCAAAAATATCAAGATTTAATGGAAAGTAAATGCGTCAAAATAAAGAAAAATCTTCACTCTAAAGGAACAATTTTATGACATTTTAATGTAATGTTAGTAGTTAAGGAGATGTTTAGGTAAATGTGAGTACAAAGTCGATTTTTTCAGTTTCTCCAAAATGTGTGTATTCCAATTCCGGGCTTGTTTGCGCAAAAACTTGCCATTTTAGGGTAAATACCTATGGAGACAAACATGTGTAGAATTTAATTTTCTATCGTTTTTGTACCTATACCTCTTACCCATACGATGAACCGTTTTGGAGAAAAACGGGAAAATATGGAAAAATGTACCCTCCGAAAACGTTAAGTGTGATTTTCACAACTTCAAAATGGCCGAATTTGTCCCATTTTGGATATGGTGTTCCTAAGAGTCCATATAACATGTTCATGCAATAAAACAAAATATTGCAATTTGTTTGACCTAAAAAGCTATTTCCCATGGACTAATATACTTGCTATGACAGTAAACAAATATGTATACTAAATAATAAAACCAGGCAGCGCAAAAGATTAAATATCGTTACATGTAGAATTAATATTATCTCATAAAAGCATAAACATGGATACATGTAGAACAATCACAGTTTCATAAATGGTGAACATATTTACGCATTGATCACTCTGAATGGTAGGCAATCTATTTACTTTTCATCAACATACAAAAACAATTGTCATTTGACCTTTTTCCTTTTCCAATTCTTTTTGCTAAACTAAATAATAAATATTTATCTGGCAAAGGGTTTCTCCTATTAAAAACGCGGTCGGTAAGCTAATTTGGCTTTTGGCATGGCTTCCCATATCAATTAGATTAAAACTCAATTTAAACGGCTATTGAAGGTTTGCATGTAAATCCATTAGTCCAGAGTTAGTTGCAGGTCTTCCCACAGATGTTGATGGATTGATTGATAACGTTGCCAACTGGAGTCTGATATATATATTTTTCATATAAAATTTACTATTTAAAGGTTTAAAGACCACACATGAATGCCAGAGACAAGGGACAGTGACATTGCCATATCAAGCAGGACAATTCCCTAGAGACAGATCTTATATACATATGATCAGCGCCCAAGCCTCCTCTCCACTCGAACTAAACTCAATTCTTTTTAATGAGGCGCATTTGCACTGACTCGCAAAGGTGCCCTTTTAGCTCGGAAAAGTTTCCTGCTATTTGATTGGTTAGAATTATCTTGTCCAACCAATCAGCGATCAGGAAACTTTTCCAAGCTAAAAGGGCACCCCTTCGAGTCGGTGCAAATCTGCCTCACTAAAAAGAATTGACAATAGGACCAAGGAGGCCCAGGCAATGGCTGCTGATGACTCAGCAGATAGGCCTATAGGCTCCCCCAACCCCCTTCCATCCCTAGCTCACAAGGATGGTGAGTTTGCAGCGATCAAAGAAAGTAACGAGTTTGAGCGGGACTTGAACCCCATTCTGGCGATCACCAGTCAGGGACGTTACCACTCAGGCCACCACAACCCTAATATTCAAAATTCTTAAAACAAACGTTAATTAGTTGACTAATATTAAAATCTATGATTCATTTTAATAAAAATGCTCTTAATATTTAGCAAAATAATTAATGCTAATAAAAGGTGAAGTATGTAGGTAAAATAATCCATTGTATTAAAATATCAAATATATCGGTATAATCGTTCATTATACAAAACCATATCAATCTCTTTGGAGACTATATCTCTGAACAAAATCTCAAGAATTGTGTTAATAATATACTGGTTGTCCTGAAACTTATTTCGTTTTAAGAAACAAGTGCACATACACAAATATATATATATATATATATATATATATATATATATATATATATATATATATATATATATATATATATATAATGTGTATATAATATTGTAGTGTGTGTATGAAATATACAAATAATCGCTCTCATTAGTGTTAACTCGTACTCGTGTACTTTGAATTTCCTATGTTCAATGTCTTTGGATAAAGATAGGCAGATATAAAAACACTTATTCCAACTCGGCTAATTTAAAATACAAACCTTGGACCGTATTTGGCCTCAGATGGACTTCTAGGAAGTGACGTCATATTGCAATAGATTGCACAACTTCCAAAGTATTTTTGTGTCTAGATGTTGAGCAAAGGTCTAGCAACGTTCCTGTTCAGAACGTTAATGGAGTAAACGGTTTAGCTATTCGAATATATGAGATGCTTCCACCTTTTTATCTGAAGTGAGAAGAAAATGGATCCACAGTAACTGATATATTAAAGCTGGAGCTGTTAGTTCAGTCCCATCCTGCACCTCTTATTTCGTTATTTTTTCTCCTGTTGCTTTATTTTTTGTTTTCCACTGTCCTCCCTAGCCATTTCCCTTTCCTCTTCTTTCTTCCTCTTTCTTGTCCTACTACTACTACTACTATTAATATTATTATTATCTTACTACTACTGGCTAGTGATTTCTTTTAAGCTTACCTGCTATATATTTGAGGGGAAAATTTTCGTTCGTGAATGCTTGTGGGCTCTAGAATGTAAAGGCAGCAGTTTTTCCTAATAGGGATGTACTTTGAAAAAAAAGAAAATGGCTCATCCACTGTTTTATTCGTAGCGTAACTGTTAGATCGTAGATGAACCCTGTGCAGAAAACTTCCAATGCAATAGCCGCTTCTTACATTACATGAATGGGGTATCAGCATCGTCTTGAACCCCTCCCCCCCCCCCCTCCACTTCTTTAGGCCCCGTCCACACGAGCGAGCACTGCTTGGTAAGCTTTGCTCGGTGTGACGTCAGAAATGGAGAAACCGCGAGCAAAGCTTCGCACAGGGCTTCCCTGAGGTTTAGCGAAGTATCAAGGCTTTGCCTGGCAAGGGTTTTCCCTGACGGAAATTCGTCTTCCAATAAAGGGATAAAGCTGTCACACTAATGACATGCCGTCACTTTCGAATATATACATCTGCTTTTGCATATATTATATATATATATATATATATATATATATATATATATATATATATATATATATATATATATATATATATATATGCAGACATGCATACATACACTCACTCACACACACACACACACACACACACATATATATATATATATATATATATATATATATATATATATATATATATATATATATATATATATATATATATATATATGTGTGTGAGTGTGTGTGTGCACTGCTTATAAATTATCAATACTCCTAATTAAGGTAAATCTTATAAACAAAGAAATAAAATAAAAGCTCTAAATTGCAACTTATGCAGTGTACTGTATTATTACATATATCTTAATAATAAATTATCTTTCTCAGTTTTATATTATTTATTGAACTAATTTCCTTAAAATATCTGTGCTGCTTACTATTTTGTTCACGTTTTTTCATGATAGTTATAATTTCGTTGACGATGAATGTTTCAGGGTTATTTGTTGGTATGTGCTTTATCTACTTGACTTTCTCAAACGTCTTCATACACAGATATGTCTGTGCCTCAATATAATTTAAGTATATAAATTACACCTTGCCCTTATCCTTTTACAAACTACTATATTCACTTCACGTAAACAGTATAGAATAGCAGAAAAATTACGTCACGGGACAGTGGAGTTCCTGTCACACCTGCAGTACCCTAGACGGCCACGGCCCACGAGCTGTCAGTCTTTCACTACCCAACCACCGTCGTTTGGACAAGAGCTTAAATGCGTTCGACAGGCTTAGCTCGCGAAGAGGCAAAGCTTACCGAGCAAAGATCGCTCGTGTGGACGGGGCCTTACACTATGCCAATCACCTCCATCTTGCTTTGTTTTGTGATATTTGGCTTGGGTCCTTCCTTTCTAGTGGAATTCACCCCATTCTTTTGAATTATACTGTACGCTTCTCAATGACCAATTATACTCTCAATTTTTCCACATAACCAAGACATCTCAAAACTATTCATTCACTTAAGCTAACCTTGCCACCACATCTGCATATCTCTAATGTTCGAACCCTTTCAGTTCTTACACCACTGTTCCTATCAGTAGTTTTAGCATTCTAACCCTCATTTCCATTCGACATCGGCGTTGCCATTCCATAACGGAGAGTTGATTCAGCAATCCCTCCTCGGACGCATTAGTTGCGTCCAAGACTTTTGCACACTCCCTGTTCCCTTTCTTACTTCATTTATTCTGTAAATTTACGTCACATCTCCTCCTACCATCATCAGTTGAATGTCTGATTGCTTTAACCTTAACTCTCTGTAATGTATTGAGAAACACTACTCTCTCATTCTACTGTGTTGATCTGATTCTACTGTACTGAACCTTCTGGGAGTTGTTGTTGCTCTGTCTCTCGCCATCGACGAACTGTGACGCTAGCAGCAGCAGCATGGAGCTGCATACTTATAATTGATATACCACAATAAAGCAAGTGAATTACCAACCTGTCTTCTTGGATCCCAAGTACTGATAGACGATGACTTTTCACTTTCCTCCTTCCACAATCCATTTAATGATTACTGTCATTACCCTCAAAATTATACTCTTTCTCACATATACGCTGAACTTTCTTGTCTTTCTGATAAATTCAGCTTTATGCTACTAATTTTGAGTTCTATATCATCTGCAGGCATCAGATTTTCCACAATTCTACAATTCCACTTACTCATATACTCGACAAAATTCTTTTACTTCTTGAACCTTGGACATCTAGAATTGAAAAGATAATAAAAGATGAGAGAGAGAGAGAGAGAGAGAGAGAGAGAGAGAGAGAGAGAGAGAGAGAGAGAGAGAGAGAGAGAGATAAAATCTATAGTATGCTATGAATTAGAGGCTGATATGCTACGTCAAACCAAAACAAAAAATTTTCAGGGGAAGGGTTCAATTCTCTATAAATACTGTATGCCTATTTATTAATTCTGTCTTATGGTTTTTTAAAGGTTTGGGTAAACCTTATTCATCTTTTATTCACTCTCAAACTTCTTACAATAATGTTCCCTAACAAGTGCTATGCCTACAAACTACAAACTTCTTACAATAATGTTCCAAAGAAAGTGGTTTGCCTACAAACTATTTTTCCTCTTTAAGCTTGTACTTACTTTCAACAAAATCCTACCACAAAACTTCTAGGATATACTGATTAATTTTGTTTCTTACAGCTCTTCAGTCGTCTTTCCCTTATACAGATATACCTCACACATCTGTGTTCTTTTTCGTATTAACTCCCCTGGTATTTAAACATAATCTCAGTATATCTCTCTTATTTTCATTAAGGTTTTGATTTCCTCATCTAAACACTTCGTGAATTTCTTTCTCTTCTTTACTATCCTGTACCAATAAACATCAGGATTTATGAAATATCTCTGTCTTTCGTTCATTCAAGCCCACCCTCCCCCTCCCTCTCCCCCCCACCCCTTTCCCTCCCCCACCCCTCCCCCTCCCCCTCCCCACCCCTTTCCTTCCCCCCACCCCTCCCCCTCCCCCCCACCCCTCCCCCTCCCCCACCCCTTTCCCTCCCCCACTCCTTTCCCTCCCCCACTCCTCCCCCTACCCCACCCCTTCCCCTTAGTTATTATTCCCTCCTCTCGTCCTTTTTCCTTTCATTGGGAGAATCTTTTCATGGCATTACCGAATGAATGCAGGAATTTCTCTTTCAAATGGAGTTCATAAACGCTCTCTCTCTCTCTCTCTCCTCTCTCTCTCTCTCTCTCTCTCTCTCTCTCTCTCTCTCTCTCTCTCTCTCTCTCTGTCCCACACAGCTATGCTTAATAAGGGCCCACTCATTCCTTTCATTTACTTCTGAAAGCGAAAATGAACTTCAAGAATACAATTAAGCTCCCTGGCCTATTATTCTTGATTCTTATTTTCCTTAAAAATGAAGAAAAATATTGCATTCTTATTCGCAAGACTATTTTGTTTATCGTCAACTGAG
>NC_090743.1:111913231-111915731 GCF_036898095.1 Palaemon carinicauda | reverse complement strand
GCTATTGAAATAGATGAAATGACACATTGAAGCATACTTGGTTGTAACCAAAAGCTCTTAAACTCAATATGATGGGATTTGACATTAAGATGTAGGCTACATATCGTCATCTCCACGAGTACTGACTAACTCATTGGGAATGGTGTTCCTCTTTAATTACTGTGTCTCCCCCTTTCTCCTAATGCCGTTCGTAATCAAATTTATAGGTTTAAGAATAGTGGCTTTCTTTTTATCTGTACATGAAATTTCAGACCAAGACCATTTAATTTCAGTTGTAAGTTAACGATACTGGATGATGATTTTGTATCCCTTTGAAATTGCCTGGAATTTATTTTTGAGAGAGAGAGAGAGAGAGAGAGAGAGAGAGAGAGAGGAGAGGAGAGAGAGAGGAGAGAGAGAGAGAGAGGGCATCACATTGAACTTTTTTCGTGAGTAAGAACTTTTATCCAAGGTGTTTACCTTCTTTAAACTTTTCCTTCATTATTTTAAGGAAAATTGACTTTGTATCACCTGCATATTATTTTTTTCTTTTAGTATGCTTTCATATATATATATATAATATATATATATATATATATATATATACATACATACATACATACATACATACATACATACACTATGAGAAGAAAATACATGTCTGTCTGTCACAAGAACTCCTACCAACCGGTGAACAGTAGAGACATGACATTTTTAGATGCACACGTCATTACACATGGGTCGACTGTGCTATTTTAAACTTTTCAACCGGTCCAGACTGATATAACGAAGCCTTCAGACGCATGTATCACAGAAGGAACTATGTTAACTGGAAGGAACTTCGATCACAGGATTGCATCCGACCGGAAAGTGGTTCTTGCATGGACACCTGTGTGTAGGATTGTCGGGGCGAAGGATCTCTTTGAATGTGTTCAGCAAGAGACGTATGTAGCCAAATATTGAAATGAATTTGTAATAGCAAGTTGAATAGAATTAATTATGATGAAAAAGATTGTTTGAATATATCCCGGTTGATGTTTGGTAACAAAGCTAGTGATACACACACACACACACACACACACATATATGTATATATATATATATATATATATATATATATATATATATACATACATAATTATATATATATATATATATATATATATATATATATATATATATATATATATATATATATTTATATATATATATAGTTTGTGTATACATTTACTTGCATATTGGTGTGTTTTTTTTTTATATAAACTTGACTAACTGTAATGGTTTCTGAAATGAATATTATGGTAATTTCATAGTCTAGGAATATATTTGGAAACGTTTTTAGTCAATTTTATTTTCAATATCAAATGTCTATGAAATGTATGAAACGTTAAATTACTACTTCACGTCTATAAGTTGTACAGTAGCTGCTGAGTTAGGATGGAAATGTTTATATATATTTTTTTCATATTCATAAAATCCCAAAGAAATCCGGATAAAGCTCTTGTCAATGCCATGTTACTCTGGTGGAACTTGAGAGATGAATAACGAAACGTTTTTCTTGCTAGAGCAAAGGACTACACCAATGTTTTTAATCAAACAACAACGTTGATAAAGGACCACGAGTATGTTTAGATAAACCATTCCGTTTGAACTGGAATTTATTGAGTCCTTTGGCTCTCAGATAATGTTTCTGAGGCAATAGCAAAGAGGCCTGATAAAATTCATGTTATTATTTTTTACTACTCTTAGAGGGTAAAGTGCATTCTCTCTCTCTCTCTCTCTCTCTCTCCTCTCTCTCTCCTCTCTCTCTCTCTCTTCTCCTCTCTCTCTCTCTCTCTCTCTCTCTCTCTCCTCAAAATAAGGAAGGAAATTTTTGGCTTTCATCGGATTTGAAAAATAAAAATTTCTATTTTGTTTTTAGTTTCATTAGAATAATAATGATGATAATAATTTGTTAATATTATTATTAGTATTGTTATTAGTTTATACATATATATATATGTTTGTATGCATATATATATATATATATATATATATATATATATATATATATATATATATATATATATATATATATATATGTATGTATGTATGTATGTGCGTTTGTGTATGTGTATATGTTGGCAAGAATTTATTCTGACATTCAGATGGTACTGACAACAAACAGACAAAAGCGCCATACTGCTTCCCCACAGTCCCACTCAAAACTCAGTATAACAACTTCCTTTCATAATAAAGAATCCTTCCGGGCCACTTCAGCCAATGAATGAAATAGAGGAAAAATCCTCGAATGAGATCTTCAGAGGAAGATGTTAATTATTTTTTATGAGGGACATATTCTCACGGCGAAAAAGGTCCTTAAGCGCCAGCAGACCCCAGTGCCAGTTTGCGCTTTATTGGGCCAGGGAATCCTTTTTGGCCTTTATTAAAGGGGGCGTGGTTAAAGGTCCTTCAGTATTTCGATGTTTGATGTTCATATAGGATACTTATTTAGATACATGGGTGTGTCATTTGTGTATTA
>NC_090743.1:111885731-111908231 GCF_036898095.1 Palaemon carinicauda | reverse complement strand
GAGTTAGTAGTTAGACCCCATCTTTCCTAAATTATTCACAGCATGTCTGGGAGGAACGTTGAGAGGAGAGGTCCCCCCCCCTTTATTTTTTATTTCTTTTGTTTGATGTCAGCTAGCCCCCCAAAGCTGGGGGAAGTGCCTTGGTATATGTATGTATGTATTTATGTCTAGAAGAAATTTTTAAGAATTTATATTGGGAAAATGTGGGAATTAATATTAATGGGGAATGCCTTAACTACTTGATATTTGCAGATGGCATAGTTGTGTTGAAGAATTACAAAAGAGGATAAAAATGTAGGACTGATAATTAATATGAGTAAAACTAAGATAATGTTCAATGAAAATTAAGAGACTACAAATATCGAAGAGCCTCTAGAGATTCTTAATGAGTATACGTACTTAGGACAGACAGTAAGTGTTTTCCCAGGACACGAGACCGAAATTAAAAGAAAGAGAAACATATTATCGAGAGTATTCGTTAAACAAGATGAGGTTATAAATAGAATGTCAATTTCTCTAAAAGAAAAGGATTTAATGAGATAGTCCTACCAGTATTAACTTATGCATCAGAAACTTGGAGCCTTACTAAAGCCTTAAAACATAAGCTGGTTACAACCCAGAGAGCTATGGACAGAGTAATGATGGAAATGACACCAAGGGACAGAAAAAAAGAACATGGAAACGAGAGCAAACCAAAGTAAAGGATATTCTAACAATTTGTAAGAAAAAGTGGATATAGGCAGGACTTATAATGAGAATGATATACAGTAGATGGAATAAAGAATAACAGAATGGGTCCTTTGAGATTGTAAAAGAAGAAGGGGAAGAAAGACAAGACGATGGATCAACGAACTAGGAATTTTGCGAGCGTGGACTGGCATAGAAAGACCATAAACAGACGCAAGTGGAAGGACATGTCTGAGGCCTTTGTTCTGCAGTGAACTAATAAAGGCTGATGATGATATGTATACATTTATACATTTATATATATATATATATATATATATGTATATATAGATAGATAGATAGATAGATAGATAGACAATTCGCCGTAAACAAGTTTGCCGTAGGAAAACTCGCCTCAGGAATTCTCGCCTCGGGAAATTTCGCCCAATAGGAAACATCGCCGCAAGACAATTTTGCCGTAAAACAAGTATTTGTGATAAAAACACTTTGGTTTCTGAAGTACCATTTTATCTTTCAAACAACCAAGTTTGGCTTTCGAAGTTTCGATAAGTAAAAACCCAATAAGGAAATCAAGTAAATGTTTTTTTTATTTATTTACTATGATCAAGTGTAAATACATAGACCAGTTATAAAATACTTTATTATTTAAGAACATATCCTTTAAAAAATTTTCGTTATTTAAGAACACAGATGGAATAAAACAGAAAAAATGCAATAATTTAAAAAGAGTGCAGATTCCACGCAATACTACGCAAATAGTCTCTTTTCTGTGCAGAATTATACCCAATTACTTGTCGATGGAGTCTTGTGTTGACATCACTATATACCTTTTTCATTCCTTCAGCGTTTCCTCGGTCTAAGTCACACTTTTTCTTTCTTGCTAAAATCTCTTCCTTTTTTAGATACGAAATAAGCTTCCATAGATTTGGATGCATATTTGTCATTGAGCTTTGCAGTGCATTATGGTAGCCTTCTATGCTGTTGTTCGTTCTGCTTCTATTATGCTCAACTCGTTCAAAAACATTCCATAATGCAATAGGAAAAGTAGGCTCCACTCTTCTTCTTCGCTCTCCTCTACCCCGTTCTCCTCCTATACAGTGCGTTTCGAAATAAGATACTAATTCTTGGGGTAAATCGTCATCATCTGATAGCTCGATAAATCCATCAATAACTTCTTGCACAGGAAGGAAAGCTAAGGCGGTGAAACATTTGATTTTGTTTTTGAATTATGCGTCTGTTTGATAACGCGACTTTAAACCGAGATCCACAATGTGCCTATAAATAATCTTAGCCATATGAAATAAACAACCTGTTACTTTTATTGTTGGAAATACAGCAGAAAAGGCGTTGATACTTGCTTTTTCAAAATCGACCATCAAGGTTTCGGGTTGCAATGATGGGCGTAAGTCCTTCAAGGCACTGAAAAGTCTGCTGTAAGTTACTTGAGATTTGTCAGGTAGCAAGACAAAAATACGTGGTATACTAATATTCTTTATAACAATATGTAATGTGAACAATTGGTAATATATCTCTGGGCTGCATTTAAACGTGCCGTCACACGCCCAGTCCTTGTTTTTCTCAAGGTCGTCTAGCCCAGCTTTTGTGCCAAAAACTAAAATTCTGTCTGGACAATCTTCCCCACTATCGTATAATAAAAACTGATCACCATTTCAAGAAATTTATATTATTTTGGTATAGTATACCCACTTCTTCCGGTTGGGATCGGAGGAGCTTGATTTTCCTTTTGCCTCCAGCCTCTAATACTGCGCGACAAATGTGCTTTAGTGGGCAGCAACGCCAATGCATTTGAATCTAAACTAGATGCAACCTCTGCAATTACGGACCGTGCAGAGGTTTGTGAATTGGTGGCTATTGATTTCATTTTTGTTTTTGCTTCGTAAACTTTAGGGTTAGATGGATGAGAATGATGGCAATGCTCGCCGACTATTTTGCCTATAGATACACTATCATCTTCCAACTTAGTATGCACTCTTGCTTTGCACTCTATATAATCACATTTCCAATATGTTTTCTCACCGTATTTTTTATCTAATCGGTAAATATAGTTAAGATCGTCAACTAATTTCAGTCCTCCTCTACTAGTTTTCATTTGATACACCATCGTCTTGGGTTGGCTGCCTACAAAAAACTATAGTCGAATATATAAAAAACTTTTAGATAGATAAAATTAAAGATAAAAAAAATTACTTGATTTCCTGATTGGTTGTTTACTTATCGAAACTTCGAAAGCCAAACTTGGTTGTTTGAAAGAGATAAAATGGTACTTCAGAAACCAAAGTGTTTTTATCACAAATACTTGTTTTTTAAAGATAAAAAAATATTTACTTGATTTCCTTATTGGTTGTTTACTTATCGAAACTTCGAAAGCCAAACTTGGTTGTTTGAAAGAGATAAAATGGTACTTCAGAAACCAAAGTGTTTTTATCACAAATACTTGTTTTTTAAAGATAAAAAAATATTTACTTGATTTTCCTTATTGGTTGTTTACTTATCGAAACTTCGAAAGCCAAACTTGGTTGTTTGAAAGAGATAAAATGGTACTTCAGAAACCAAAGTGTTTTTATCACAAATACTTGTTTTTTAAAGATAAAAAAATATTTACTTGATTTCCTTATTGGTTGTTTACTTATCGAAACTTCGAAAGCCAAACTTGGTTGTTTGAAAGAGATAAAATGGTACTTCAGAAACCAAAGTGTTTTATCACAAATACTTGTTTTTTAAAGATAAAAAAATATTTACTTGATTTCCTTATTGGTTGTTTACTTATCGAAACTTCGAAAGCCAAACTTGGTTGTTTGAAAGAGATAAAATGGTACTTCAGAAACCAAAGTGTTTTTATCACAAATACTTGTTTTTTAAAGATAAAAAAATATTTACTTGATTTCCTTATTGGTTGTTTACTTATCGAAACTTCGAAAGCCAAACTTGGTTGTTTGAAAGAGATAAAATGGTACTTCAGAAACCAAAGTGTTTTTATCACAAATACTTGTTTTTTAAAGATAAAAAAATATTTACTTGATTTCCTTATTGGTTGTTTACTTATCGAAACTTCGAAAGCCAAACTTGGTTGTTTGAAAGAGATAAAATGGTACTTCAGAAACCAAAGTGTTTTTATCACAAATACTTGTTTTTTAAAGATAAAAAATATTTACTTGATTTCCTTATTGGTTGTTTACTTATCGAAACTTCGAAAGCCAAACTTGGTTGTTTGAAAGAGATAAAATGGTACTTCAGAAACCAAAGTGTTTTTTATCACAAATACTTGTTTTTTAAAGATAAAAAAATATTTACTTGATTTCCTTATTGGTTGTTTAGTTATCGAAACTTCGAAAGCCAAACTTGGTTGTTTGAAAGAGATAAAATGGTACTTCAGAAACCAAAGTGTTTTTATCACAAATACTTGTTTTTTAAAGATAAAAAAATATTTACTTGATTTCCTTATTGGTTGTTTACTTATCGAAACTTCGAAAGCCAAACTTGGTTGTTTGAAAGAGATAAAATGGTACTTCAGAAACCAAAGTGTTTTTATCACAAATACTTGTTTTTTAAAGATAAAAAAATATTTACTTGATTTCCTTATTGGTTGTTTACTTATCGAAACTTCGAAAGCCAAACTTGGTTGTTTGAAAGAGATAAAATGGTACTTCAGAAACCAAAGTGTTTTATCACAAATACTTGTTTTACGGCAAAATTGTCTTGCGGCGATGTTTCCTATTGGGCGAAATTTCCCGAGGCGAGAATTCCTGAGGCGAGTTTTCCTACGGCAAACTTGTTTACGGCGACTTTTCCGGACACGAGATATATATATATATATATATATATAGATGGAAATCAACACAATATCGTGCTCAAATAGAAATTAATTTCTATCTCATATTGGGATCAAACCGTAGCCCGACATCAGTCTCTTTCCAGCGAGTTTTAGCCGACCTCCCATCCATATTGACTCATTAGCGGAATTCGAGTTAAAACTATCAATTGTGTCACGTGGTGGGCCAGGAAGTCGGGGAAAACTCGCTGGTAAGAGACTGATGTCTCACCAAGGAGATCCTGAACTGCAATTAGCAGATAGGTTCTGACTTCTTTTGAGGCTCTGGTGGCATGGATGGAGCGACCTGGCCTTTCATTTGAAGGGGCTAGGGTTCAATCCAGTATGAGATAGAATTTATACACACACACACACTTTTATATATATATATATATATATATAATATATATATATGTGTGTGTGTGTGTGCGTACACACGTATATATATATATATATATATAAATATATATATATATATATATATATATATTTATATAAATATATGTGTGTATGCGTGTGTGTTTATATATATATATATATATATACTGTACGTATATATAAGTCATCGTAATAGTTATAATGTCGACTAGTTATGAATACAGTAACCTTTCATTAAAAAAAAGCGATGACTATCACTGGTTGACATTACAAATCCGCCTCATTTTTATAATAGCCATCGAGGAAATATTTACTTGCAACGCAACCTCATAATATTAGGCAAACAGAATATTTCACATTGCAATGAAGCATTGTTCGAAAGTTAAAATAAAACATTCGGTTGCTAGGTTAGGATGTTAAATTAAACGTTTCAAGTGGTCTCTTTTTGATATGGTAAAACATAAAACATATGTGCTAAAAAGAATTCATTTCATTTATGTTTACCCAATCGAATATATATATATATATATATATACATACATATATATATATATATATATGTGTGTGTGTGTGTGTGTGTGTGTGTGTATAGGAAAAGATGCAGGACAAAGAAGTATGTGTGCATATGTGTGTGTATATATATATATATATATATATTCCAAAAGCTACAGTAAGGAAATAAAAAGGTGAAGATACCAACTGCTTACATATATATATATATATATATATGATCAATACATTTTACTTTGAAAATGTACGAAAGCACTTATCAATGTTGCCTTTTTATTATCTTCTTGGTGGCTTTTACAGCATTCAACATCATATGCAATTCAGTGAACTTGAAGCACATCCATAATCACCATCATTAGCCTTTGCTAGTCCACTGCAGGATAAAGGCCTCAGACATGCCCATCCACTCTGTCTGTTTTATGGTCTTTCTATGCCAGTTTATAATTGTAAATTTTCTTAGATTGTTAATCCATCGTCTTGTCTTCCTTCCCATGCTTCGTTTGCAATCTCTGTCTTTTTCATTGTGACCTTCCCATTTTCATTTCTTTTTCTTACTTGTTAGAAAATTTAAATAGAGAAAGCAGAAATGTAGGACTGAAAATTAATATGACTAAAACTAAGATAATGTTCGATGAAAACGCAGAGACAGCAAATAAGAGTTATGGTGGAACCTATAGAGATTGTTAATGAATGTACGTACTAAAGACAAACAGTGAGGGTTTCCTCAGGACACGAGACTGAAATTGAAAGAACGATGAACATGGGATGGAGAGCATTTGGTAAACAATTTGATATTATGAAAATAAAATGTCACTTTCTCTAAAAAAAAAAATGGTATTTAATGAGATGCGCATTCTAGTATTAACTTATGCAGCAGAAACTTGGAGCCTTACTAACGCCAAGGAATATAAGTTAGTTGCATCTCAAAGCGCTATGAAAAGAATGATGATGGGATTAACACTAAGAGACAGAAAAAGAGCAACATGGATACGAGAGTAAACTAATGTAGAGGATCCACTCACATATACACACAATTATGTATATATATATATATATATATGTGTGTGTGTGTGTGTGTGTGTGTGCGTCCAACTAGCTAAAATGTGTTTAGCATTCCCAAGAAATACGAGTAAGATTTAGTTAACAAAGAAGGCCTTGAAGAATGAGACGTGATAAAAAAGAGCCAAAAGTAAACATAAAAGTGAAATGGTTTCCCCCACTTCTCTCATAGGCCCTGGCGAAGCAGACAGCATGAGGCCCCAAGGAGGACGATCAAACATAAAGTGACGAGAGATCGAGCTGGGCCAAAAATCAGCCTTCCACGTCGTAAAAGGAAAGATATAAAGATATATCGCTCTCAATATATGCCACAAGAGAAGAACAAGAGTCTGCTGCCACATATGAAAAGGAACATTACATCCGTCCTTCTTGAGAGAGAGAGAGAGAGAGAGAGAGAGAGAGAGAGAGGGTGTCCTTTAGGCCTACACAAGATATACAGACGAAATGTTGATGTCATCCTGTTAATCAAATCTAGTTTTACAGTCTTGTATCAATGCTCTCTCTCTCTCTCTCTCTCTCTCTCTCTCTCTCTCTCTCTCTCTCTCTTTTCTGAGGCTTTCCTCAGGGCTAAGTTCAGCTAAATTTAGCAATTCTTCTAGGGGAAGGACACTTCAAAATTGAACGATTGATCTTTAGTTTCGGGTAGTGGCATAGCCTCTGTTGTTGGGTTTGAGTTCTCTTACCCGAGGGTACACTCATACACGCTCTCTTCATTGTTTATACATGACAGATCTGTTTTTAACGTCGTTACTTATCTTAGGATATTTTATATTGTTATTCATTACTCCTTATACCCTATATAGTTTATTTATTTCCATACTTCGTTTTCTCACTGAGCTACTCTCTGTGTTTGAGTCCCGGGGTTATAGCGTCCGGCTTTCCCAACTAGGGTTGTAGCTTAGCAAGTAATAATGAGTATGATACATATATATATTTTCTATATGTATATATATTTATATATATATATATATATATATATATCATGCTTATTACTTGCTAAGCTACAACCTTAATTGGAAAAGCAGGATGGTATAAGCATACGGCTTTTCCAATAGGGTTGTAGCTTATCAAGTAATATTAAGTATGATATATATATATACAGTATATATATATATATATATATATATTGTATATATATATATAACCACAAATGCATATTATAGAATTCTTTCTGCCATAGGATTATACAGTCATAGAGAAATTCCTTTTATTATAATTAATTTTGCCCAGCTTAGGTCAGAAGTGCTCATCATAAAAGGAATTTTCATATAGACCACTGATCCCGTGGCAGAGCGAATTCGATATCAAAAGCTATTTTTGTGGTCTATTTAAGTAAATCAAAATCACATGTGTTGGTGATAAAATTATATATATATATATATATATATATGTATGTATATATATGTATATATATATGTGTGTGTGTGCATGTATGTATGTATATATGTGTGACGGTCTGGGTGTGTATGTGTGTAAAGGAAAATGGTGCCAATTCTGTGACGTCATCTGATGTGAAGTCAAAGTTATGTTGATCTTTTGGCTCCAAACTTCCTCGTGGGCTTCCACCCCATGTGTGTTGCTTCGATTATCATTCGGTCGTTCTTGTGTATTCATTTGTATGGTTTGATAAACATAATTGAAGGCAGAAATCTTTAGGTATCAGCTCTTCAAGGGTAAGGTGTGTGTAGTATGGTTAGATATGTATGTATATATATATATATAACGGATTTTGAGCGAAGCGAAAAATCTATTTTTGGGTGAGATAGCCATGTCGTCCTGATGGAAGTTCCTATAGGGTAGCTTCCTAGGGTATATTACAACTACGGCGATATTCCCAGAGAATTTACCTTAAGGTACCAGAATTCTAACTCTGGAGCGAGTATCCCTCGTGAAAGGGATATCGCGACATATCAGAGGACGTATTCTAGACACGTCACATGGCAATCTACGACCTGAACAGAGATTTGTCTCGTAGGAGGGAGATTGACGAGATATGAATTCGGGAAAGAAAAAGGGGAGCCGCTCCCAAGGCTTCCCTATCCCCCGATTCGTATGCGTGCCTGCGCCAATCCTGGCGCCATCTGTATTCCTTGTAGCGTACACGAGGTGCTACAGATACTGTATGTAGGGAGGGGTCCTACAGCCCTTTCTTAGAAAGGCAAGGGCGGGTCCATCAGGACGACATGGCTATCTCACCCAAAAATAGATTTTTCGCTTCGCTCAAAATCCGTTTTTTGGGCTCAAGCCATGTCGTCCTGATGGAAGTGTACCAGAGCATTACTGTATCTGTGGATTCTCAGAACGTGCCGTACTCCCTGGAGATATTTATTCCCGGTCGACTAGACCTAGAGACCTAAGATGTTACCGTTATACATCTTTTCAACTAACTATATAACTATGTTAGAGCTTCCTGCCCCCTACAGGGAAGAGTCCTACTAGACTCTGGAAAGTCTCGAAGAGTACATATATCTATGTATGAATACCAGGCAAGCTAATATAGTGGTCTCGCCCTATATTAAGTAAAGCATAGTTTGTAAAGGACCACTGCGTCAATATGAAATATCGACCAGTTTTCCGCACAATACTTGTATTGGCCAAAGGTTTTATATCCGCATAGGAGGAAAACCAATGCAACATAGCTTGCATAAAGGAACAATTCTATTAGAATTATCCCAGATAAGGTACATAGAATGAATGCTCAATTATACCAATAAATTGACACAGGTGAAGGAGACGCAAGGTTCTCAAGAACAAGCTTATTGACAGACAATAAACAGACAGGTTAACCACAATTATACATATATATATAAGAAGAGGATAACCCAAAACTTTAAGCATAAGTATGATAGTAAACAGGGCTTGTTTGTCTGAAAGAAAAACATTAGATGCCACTTTTAAGATACCGAGGTATCAAAGTCATAAAAGCCTGTATTACAAATCAATGACATTAGCGTTAGAAACGCTCGGCACACATGTCTGCACTTATGCTAGGTTCACCTTCGGAAATGGAACAGTCTGGATGGGCAACACAGTGCCCTCACTTAGTTTGTAGTACAGTATGTAACTACACACTCACCCTGGAATTAATCGTCCCAATTAAGACCACTGTTCCTCGCAGAGTTAAACAGTAGGGTTAACACCGCGACCCACTGCTACCACAGATCTCTTTTAGTTCCTCTACTTGCTTCGCATAGTGGCGAAAGAACACTCTGGAAGACTTCCAGCCAGTGTATGAACGGAGATGTTCAAAATCCATGCAATTAAAGAAATTTAAGAATGAGGCAACTTTCCTCGGATCGTGACCTGCGGGTGTATTGTCAGGATCCGCTCTGCGAATAAAATATGTGATTTTTGCTCTGAGTTGATTCAGAGATAATTTGAGCCTGATGTTTCTCCCCTGAATAGCTGACCACCCTTGAAGTCTGAAGTTCTATGAAGATAGACCTTTAGGCATTCTACTGGACATAGAGATGCATCTTCTTTCAGAGGGCAGATTCTCCAGGGACCCCACCTGTTGGTGGGTAACTCATTCTTGGCGAGAAACGTAGGATCCGGAAACAGGTTCAGTTCTTCCCATCCAGGAACTGAACACGACCTGCCTCTCTCGAGAGGCTACAATTTCACTAACCCTGGCCCCGGACGCGAGTGCAAATTAGGGAAAATAACTTTTTGTGTCAAATCCTTTAACGCACATTCTTCATTGCTCAACAGAGAAGCGAAATGAAGAACTTGTCTAAAGACCATGAAATGGGCTTTGGAGGTGCTGAAGGTCTGAGCCTAGCACAGGCTTTCGGGACTTTATTAAAGATCTCGTTACCTAGGTCGACCTGGAAGGCATATAGAATGGGTCTTGTCAAAGCAGACTTACACGCTGAAATCGTGGTTCGCTGCCAACCCTTGACCATGGAGGTGGGGAAAAAAGATAAGCAGAAGTCTGTCAAGATCTCCTGCGGAATCTTCGCCTTGACAAAAGGCCACCCATTTTCTCCAAGATGACTCATATTGCCTTCTAGTAGATTTGCACTTATATTCCTCAAGGAAGTCTATACTGGCTTTCAAAATCCCGAAACGCTTTCTCACCGCTAGGGAGAGAAAATCATGAGCTGCAGGGTCCGGGTTTTCTGTAATGAAGCGCAGACAGTTGACTTCTGGACTCGCTGGGTCAGAACTGGATCTGGTAGTGGTACAAACTTCAGCTACAGTTCCAATGCCAGGAGGAACCACACGCTGTTCGGCCACTTGTGGGCCACTATTGCCGCTACCCTTTGAAGGATCTCAGTTTGTTGAGGACCTTCAACAGAAGGTTGTGAGGAGGGAACAGATAAATCTTGGACCATCTGTTCCAGTCGAGGGACATCGCGTCCACTGCTTCCGCTAAGGGGTCCTCGTACGGGGCACGTACAGGGGCAACTTCTTGTTGTCTTTCGTCGCAAAGAGGTCTATCTGCAGTTCTGGGACTGATTCAGAATGAAGGAGAATGATCCTGCGTCTAAGGACCATTCCGACTCTATCGGTGTGAACCTGGATAGAGCGTCCGCTGTCACATTGCGGACTCCTTGAAGGTGAACTGCCGACAGGTACCACTTCTTCTTTTCCGCCAATCGGAAGACGGCCAACATCACCTGGTTGAGAGGTGGTGACCTCGATCCTTGTCGATTCAAGTATCTTACAACTACCTCGCTGTCTATTACCACTTTATGTGGAACGAATGACGCGGGGAGACTTTCTTTAAGGTAAGGAGCACTGCCCTAGCTTCTAGAAAGTTTTATGAGAAAGGTCTTGAATAGCCTGGACCAAGTCCCCTGGACTTTTTTCCGATGAGAGTGACCTCCCCATCCCTCCTTTGAGGCGTCTGAGTGAATCGTCACCGACGGGGGAGGTGGCTGAAGAAGAACCTGACTTCTTTAGATGTCTGGTTTGGGACCAAGGCCTGAGAAGAGTACTTAGCCGAAGCGGCTGGTCTTCTCAGATCTCTTCACGCGTTTGATGCATAACTTCTCCAAACTCCGATTGCATCCTTTAGCTGTGCTCTTAGCACTGGGTCTGTCACCGAAGCAAACTGGAGAGAGCGCAGTACTCTCTCCTGCTCGTGTCTTGATATCCTTCGGAATCTTGAAGTCTCTTGACAGAACCCGCTATCTCCTTCCTTTTCTTCGCTGGGGTGGAGAAACGGTGTGACAAAAGGTCCCAGTGGATCTTAGCCACTGGAACTTTTGAGATGGAGAAAGTCGAGACTTTTTCTGTTGATCTTGAAGCCTAGGTACTCTAGGAACTGGATCACTGACTGGAAGCTTGCAAGCATTCTGTCTCGGATGCTGCCCACACCAACCAGTCGTCCAGGTAGGCTACTACCTGAATTCCCTTTAGGCGAAATTGTTTGAGAGCTACGCTCGCAAGCTTCGTAAAAATCCTTGGGGCTATGTTTAGCCCGAATGGCATGGCTCCGAAGGCGTATAGTCTTCGCTGTAGCCTGAACCCTAGGTAGGGGAGAGTCGATGGCTAATTGGAATGTGCCAGTAGGCATCTGACAAGTCTATAGAGACGGAATATGCCCTCTTGGGCAGTAAGGTCCTTATGTGTTGCAGTGTTAGCATTTTGAATTTGCAATTCACTATGAACTTGTTAAGTGGCGACAAGTCCAGAATGACTCTGAGCTTTTCCGAGTCTTTCTTGGGAACACAAAACAGCCTCCCTTAGAAATTGATGGGCTTCACCCTTTTTCTCCAACCGTTCTTGAACGTACTCCTCCATAACGGGGGTGGAGTGTTGGAAAAAACCGAAGGTACGGGGGTGGAGTGCTGTACCAGCTCCCGCCCAATCCATTCTTGAGTAGGCTGTGGGCCCAGGGATCGAAGGTCCACCGATCCCGAAATTTCAGAAGTCTCCCTCCTACCGGTATCACCTCACTTGGACTGCCGTCCTGAGGTCTTGCCTTCCTGACCACGACCACCCCTGAATCCCCTTCCCCTTGAGGGGCGTCTAGACGAGCCTCTGGCTACTCCTCTAGGCTTTGCTCGGAAGGAAGTAGACTGCCCTTTCGAACGCTGGGGTGAATGCCGTGGACTGTGTCGGCACGGCCTGGGGTACCCACTGAAAGGTGGTCGGGGTTTGTGCCACGATCTGGGGCACTGGGGGCAATGGCAATTGCAGTTGCTGTTGCTGTCTAAGAGGCTTGGCTGGCCGAGACGGTAGCCTAGTCCTCATAGTCTTCCTCTTTGGTTGAGGACCCTCATCCGGGGAAGACTTTCTTTTGATAGCCAGGTCCCACTTCTGGAGAAGGTTTCTATTCTCCAAGGTGGCTTTATCAAAAACTTCTTTGACCAAGTCGGTAGGGAAAAAGGTCTTTTCCCCAAATGTTGGAGGAGATTAGTTTCTTTAGCTCGTGCCTCACTGTAGCCGAGGTAAACACGAACTCCCTACAAGCTCTCCTTGCCTTGACGAAGCCATAAAGGTCCTTCGTCACTGTGGCCAGATGAGGCTTGGCCACTACCATGAACATTTCATGGACCTTGGGGTCACTTGCCATCGTCTCGAGAGTAGTCTGAAGAGACATTGAGGCAGTCAGTCTTTCTTTTGTATCGAGCTCACTTCGCAAAAGAAAGTCAGACAGCTTAGGGGGGTCCTTGCCGAACTGACGTCCGGCAATATCAGCCTCCAACTTTCCACTTAGAACGTAAGATGGACGTCCTTCCAATCTTTGTGGTCCATAGGCAGGGCCAGCGACAAGGGTTTACACTCCTCTAGGGAGGGGCAAGACTTGCCGGCCTCGATTGCTTTTAGTACAGCCAGAAACCCTTTCTGTAAAAAGGGGGAAGGCTCTAGTAGGCGAGGACACAAAGGAAGGGAGCTTCCTATTCAATGCAGCTACCTTTGAGTTAGAGAAGCCCCTCTCTTTCATCGAAGATGAAAGTAGAGCTTGAGCCTTAGCATGGTCATCACTATGACCTCCTTCGGCTCTGCCTCCTCCTTTGAAGCTGGTTCCTTCCTCAGCCGGACATAACAGTCCGGATATGATGCCTTGCTGGGCCAGAATTCCACCCTCCAGGGGAACTGAGCCCAGCATATCCGAGATGACGATCTTTCCAGTCGTCATCGACATGTGCTCAGCATACCTCCATGGGTTAGCATCCGAGCACAAAGGAAGGTCTTTCACATTGAGCTTTTCTGGGGCCCATGTGATTCTGCAAGGCACTGCATTCGCAGTTCCATTGCAGCCGCCTTCTCCTGATTCTCCTTCTGCATTTGTTGGATCATTCCAACAATAGAAGAGAGGGTCTGTCCCAGCTCTACTGGGAGACCGGCGATGTAGAGGGACTTGAACTTCATCCTGGCTTCTGCAAGGAGGTCTTCCTCCTGACACCCGTCCACATCAGATATCCTGTCATTTAGCTGGATGTCTTGCATCGCGACCGCGACTTCAGCATCCACCTGGATCTGAACTTAGGGGATCTCCTCTGAGGCTGGGGAATCACTGCCTCAGCTGATGCCTTAGGGAAAAGATACGCCCTCATCTTCTCACTTGGAAGATAAGGGGCCCAGAAGTGTACTTTTGGAAGCCCCCTTACCCAGGTACGAAGCTTCTTCCTAGCTATTTATAATGTCCTCATTAATCAGGTTAGTGCACACAGTACATACCTGAGGGTCCCAATACCGGAGATCATCCTTTGAGACAGCGTATGCTGCGTGTCTCCTACAAAACTCATGTCTGCAGAGGTTCTTGCTGCTGACATTGCAGAAAGCACTTCCCCACTTCGGAGTGTCCTTCTGTAAAGAGAAGAAATTTCCATGAGTATCAAGTGAACTATGTATCACTGGATATGCATAGTATAGCATAACAATTCATAATTGAAAGACACACACTTGTGTTTCCCTCACAACCCATTGTTGCAGCCTTCCAGATAATAAAATCAAAAATGGTTTATCTCTACTAGAGTAACCAATGCAAGGTTTCCATAGGAAACAGGTGGAGCTCACACCTAGGCAATGATTTTAAAATCCTGGATAATAGACGGGGAAGAACTCTGCTTCCTGTCTGAGGGCAACAGCAAAGGGCTTGTGTAAGAAAACACAATAGTGTTAGAAGATACAGTGCTGTACCTAAACTTTTACTATAGTTTTCTTCTTACTGTATATGCTATACAGAAGAATACTAGTACAGTATAGGAGGATGTGTGCCGGCCTGCCTTTGCCGGCCGGCACACACCACAATTAGCTTTAAAGTATACTACTTAACAGCTATAGGGCGGCAGCCCTCTGGTTCAAATGCCTGTGCCGGCGGCAGCAGCTGCCCGGCCAGCAACAGCCAGTGTTGGCCGGCAATGATTGCCGGCCAGCAACTACACAAGGTAGTACCCAGCTGCCGGCCACACTCTTGGTGACCGGCAGACAAGGACTGACATAAGCCGGCCGGGCAAAGGTACAAGACCGATGCCAGCCGGCAGCAAAAGAACCAGAAGACTACCCCTGCCCGGCTGCCGGCCTCATAGGCCGGCAGCCGGCCTCATAGGCCGGCTGCCGGGACAGGTACAGCACTAGAAGAAAATAGAATGGATGCCGGGATAAGAGTGTACACAACCCCCCCACGCCCGGCAACCGAAAGAGTGCATATAAGGAAGGGGGGGGAGAAACTTAATTCAGGCTTCCTTGACCAATGCCGTCCGGCTCTGCCGGCAGGCATGGATGAGGGACCAAGAGAGGTCCGGGCAGCACTCGAAAACATAAGACCCTTGCCGTCCAGCGTCTCTGCCGGCCGGCAATGGGCTTAGTCAATCCAAATCCCAACCTATACTAGGTCCAGAAGTAGAATGACATATGGTACAGTAATACCCCTGCCGGCCAGCTCTGCCGGCCGGCAAGGTACAGTACAGTAATGGCTAGGCCATTACGGAGATAGAGGGGGAAGGGACAAGAGGGTCCTGCCAACCTTGCTTTAGTGACAGATCACCCGTAGCAAGAACTCTGTCTTAGCCTAAGGGAGATCTAAGGGAAAGGGCCAGCGCAAGTAGTATAATACCTGCCAGCTTCCAGAGCACCAAAGCAAGGAAGGCGTTGCAACTCCCAAGGGAAGATTTATCCTCCCCAAGAACAGCAACAGGACTTAGTCTGGTCGATCACACAAGAAGGAATCATAACTACAGAAACCTTCGACAGTGACCTAAGGGAGCTCAGCTCCCCTTTGTAAGTGTTAGGTTCAGCGAGGGAGACTCTGCCCCAAGCCAAACAACACGGACTCAGACTAAAAACTCTGTTGTTCTGACCCTCTTTGAACCAGACTCTGCTGGAAACAGGAAGGTACAGTAACACCCTAGTATAGTTTTATCGAAAATAAATTCGGAAAAAACCACTTAGGGGATAAGCCCAAGGCTTAAACAGAGGGAAAGGGATTGCATACCTTCTCCGAAGAAAAGAAAGCAACCGGGGAGTATGATAAAGTATACTAAGGCTCCATAAGCAATTAGCCTAGGCACCAAGAGAATCGATTACCTAATTCACCGAAACTCTCACGTATACAATCTTGGAAATATTCCACACAGTCTAACATGTATAAAATATAGCCTAATAGCTTCAATAAAATTTTAATTACACTCGGAAAAACCATAATCATGCATTAAGTTCTAGGACCAAACGACTAGGCTACATGGCCTAGCGTAGGCCAGAATGGCGAATACTTCGCCAAATAATACTAAGCACGAAAGGAAATCCTATGTAAAGCTAAATAGCTAAATTTTATTAAGCAAAACAACCAGGAATGTCACTCTGACTAACTAATTTATACCTAGCGAGTGACAGTGTCCAGGACACCTCTGGTAGGCTACGGCTCTTGTATCAAAGATTAATCCTATTAATCACTCAAAATTTTTACCAAGAGCCTACATTTATACATAACAGACACTATACTCAACTTATCCGAGGTCAACGAAGACGAAGAAGCCATGAAAAGCTGAATAAATCCAAGATTTGCGAGAAAAACAGGAAAAAACACCGAGTTGTTAAGCTACGCAAAAAGGAATACAGATGGCGCCAGGATTGGCGCCAGGCACGCATACGAATCGGGGGATAGGGAAGCCTGGGAGCGGCTCCCCTTTTTCTTTCCCGAATTCGTATCTCGTCAATCTCCCTCCTACGAGACGAATCTCTGTTCAGGTCGTAGATTGCCATGTGACGTGTCTAGAATACGTCCTCTGATATGTCGCGATATCCCTTTCACGAGGGATACTCGCTCCAGGAGTTAGAATTCTGGTACCTTAAGGTAAATTCTCTGGGAATATCGCCGTAGTTGTAATATACCCTAGGAAGCTACCCTATAGGAACTTCCATCAGGACGACATGGCTTGAGCCCAAAAATATATATATATTTTTGGGCTCAAGCCATGTCATCCTGATGGAAGGTTCCTATAGGGTAGGCTACCTTGGGTATATTACAACTACGGCGATATTCCCAGAGAATTTACCTTAAGGTACCAGAATTCTAACTCCTGGAGCGAGTATCCCTCGTGAAAGGGATATCGCGACATATCAGAGGACGTATTCTAGACACGTCACATGGCAATCTACATCCTGGACAGAGATTTCGCCTCGTAGGAGGTGATTGACGAGATACGAATTCAGGGAAAGAAAAAGGGGAGCCGCTCCAAGGCTTCCCTATCCCCCGATTCGTATGCGTGCCTGGCGCCAATCCTGGCGCCATCTGTATTCCTTTTTGCGTAGCTTAACAACTCGGTGTTTTTTCCTGTTTTTCTCGCAAATCTTGGATTTATTCGGCTTTTCATGGCTTCTCCGTCTTCGGTTGGCCTCTGATAAGTTGAGTATAGTGTCTGTTATGTATAAATGTAGGCTCTTGGTAAAATTTTGAGTGATTAATAGGATTAATCTTTGATACAAGAGCCGTAGCCTACCAGAGGTGTCCTGGACACTGTCGCTCGCTAGTATATAATTAGTTAGTCAGAGCGACATTCCTGGTTGTTTTGCTTTAATAAATTTTAGCTATTTAGCTTTACATAGGATTTCCTTTCGTGCTTAGTATTATTTGGCGAAGTATTCGCCATTCTGGCCTACGCTAGGCCATGTAGCCTAGTCGTTTGGTCCTAGTACTTCATGCATGATTTTGGTTTTTCCGAGTGTAATTAAAATTTTATTGAAGCTTTAGGCTATATTTTATACATTTTAGACTGTGTGGAATATTTCCAAGATTGTATACGTGTGAGTTTCGGTGAATTAGGTAATCGATTCTCTTGGTGCCTAGGCTAATTGCTTATGGAGCCTTAGTATACTTTATCATACTCCCCGGGTTGCTTTCTTTTCTTCGACGAAGGTATGCAATCCCTTTCCCTCTGTTTAAGCCTTGGGCTTATCCCTAAGTGGTTTTTTCCGAATTTATTTTCGATAAAACTATACTAGGGTGTTACTGTACCTTCCTGTTCCTGTAGTTATGGTTCAAGAGGGACAGAACAACAGAGTTTTTAGTCTGAGTCTGTGTTGTCTGGCTTGGGGCAGAGTCCCCCTCGCTGACCTAACACATACAAAGGGAGCTTAGCTCCCTTTAGGTCACTACCGAAGGTTTCTGTAGTTATGATTCCTTCTTTTGTGATCTACCAGACTAGTCCTGTTGCTGTTCTCGGGGGAGGATAAGTTCATCCCTTGGGAGTAGCAACGCCTTCCTTGCTTTGGTGCTCTGGAAGCTGGCAAGTATTGCTGGCCTTTCCCCTTAGATCTCCCTTAGGCTAAGATAAGTTTCTTGGCTGCGGGTGATCTGTCACTAAAGCAAGGTTGGCAGGACCCTCTTGTCCCTTCCCCCTCTATCTCCGTAATGGCCTAGCCATTACTGTACTGTACCTTGCCGGCCGGCAGAGCTGGCCGGCAGGGGTCTTACTGTACTGTACGTCGTTCTACTTCTGGACCTAGTATAGGTTGGGATGTGGAATTGACTAAGCCCATTGCCGGCCGGCAGAGCTGCTGGCCGGCAAGGGTCTTATGTTTTTCGAGTGCTGCCCGGACCTCTCTTGGTCCCTCATCCATGCCTGCCGGCAGAGCCGGACGGCATTGGTCAAGGAAGCCTGAATTAGTTTCTCCCCTTCCTTATATGCACTCTTTCGGTTGCTGGGCTTGGAAGTTGTGTACACTCTTATCCCGGCATCCATTCTATTTTCTTCTAGTGCTGTACCTGTCCCGGCTGCCGGCCTATGAGGCCGGCAGCCGGGCAGGTGTAGTCTTCTGGTTCTTTTGCTGCCGGCTGGCATCGGTCTTGTACCTTTGCCGGCCGGCTTATGTCAGTCCTTGTCTGCCGGTCACCAAGAGTGTGGCCGGCAGCTGGGTACTACCTTGTGTAGTTGCTGGCCGGCAGCCATTGCCGGCCAACACTGGCTGTTACCGGCCGGCAGTTGCTGCCGACCGGCACAGGCATTTGAACCAGAGTGCTGCCGCCCTATAGCTGTTAAGTAGTATACTTTAAAGCTAGTTGTGGTGTGTGCCGGCCGGCAAAGGCAGGCCGACACACATCCCCCTATACTGTACTAGTATTCTTCTGTATAGCATATACAGTAAGAAGAAAACTATAGTAAGGGCTTTGGTACAGCACTGTATCTTCTAACACTATTGTGTTTTCTTGCACACCCCTTTGCTGTTGCCCTCAGATAGGAAGCTGAGTTCTTCCCTGTCTATTATCCAGGATTTTAAAATCATTGCTTAGGTGTGAGCTCCACCTGTTTCCTCTGGAAACCTTGCATTGGTTACTCTAGAAGAGATAAACCATTTTTGATTTTATTATCTGGAAGGCTGCAACAATGGGTTGTGAGGGAAACACAAGTGTGTGTCTTTCCTTTCTGAATTGTTATGCTATACTATGCATATCCAGTGATACATAGTTCACTTGATACTCATGGAAATTTCTTCTCTTTACAGAAGGACACTCCAAAGTGGGGAAGTGCTTTCTGCAATGTCAGCAGCAAGAACCTCTGCGGACATGAGTTTTGTAGGAGACACGCAGCATACGTTGTCTCCAAGGATGATCTCCGGTATTGGGACCCTCAGGTATGTACTGTGTGCACTAACCTGATTAATGAGACAATTAAATAGCTAGGAAGAAGCTTCGTACCTGGGTAAGGGGCTTCCAAAAGAACACTTCTGGCCCTTATCTTCCAAATGAGAAGATGAGGGCGTATCCTTTCCCTAAGGCATCAGCTGATGCAGTTATTCCCCAGCCTCAAGAGGAGATCCCCTAAGTTCAGATCCAGGTGGATGCTGAAGTCGCAGTCGCGATGCAAGACATCCAGCTAGATGACAGGATGTCTGATGTGGACGGGTGTCAGGAGGAAGACCTCCTGGCAGAAGCCCAGGATGAAGTTCAAGCCCCTCTACATCGGCCGGTCTCCCAGTAGAGCTGGGACAGGCCCTCTCTTCTATTGTTGGAATGATCCAACAAATGCAGAAGGAGAATCAGGAGAAGGCGGCTGCAATGGAACTGCGAATGCAGTGCCTTGCAGAATCACATGGGCCCCAGAAAAAGCTCAATGTGAAAGACCTTCCCTTGTGCTCAGATGCTAACCCATGGAGGTATGCTGAGCACATGCCGATGACAACTGGAAAGATCGTCATCTCGGATAAGCTGGGCTCAGTTCCCCTGGAGGGTGGAATTCTGGCCCAGCAAGGCATCATATCCGGACTGTTATGTCTGGCTGAGGAAGGAACCAGCTTCAAAGGAGGAGACAGAGCCGAAGGAGGTCATAGTGATGGACCATGCTAAGGCTCAAGCTCTACTTTCATCCTCGATGAAAGAGAGGGGCTTCTCTAACTCAAAGGTAGCTGCATTGAATAGGAAGCTCCCTTCCTTTGTGTCCTCGCCTACTAGAGCCTTCCCCTTTTTACAGAAAAGGTTTCTGGCTGTTCTAAAAGCAATCGAGGCCGGCAAGTCTTGCCCCTCCCTAGAGGAGTGTAAACCCTTGTCGCTGGCCCTGCCTATGGACCACAAAGACTGGAAGAACGTCCATCTTACGTTCTCAGTGGGAAAGTTGAAGGCTGATATTGCCGGACGTCAGTTCGGCAAGGACCCCCCTAAGCTGTCTGACTTTCTTTTGCGAAGTGAGTTCGATACAAAAGAAAGACTGACTGCCTCAATGTCTCTTCAGACTACTCTCGAGACGATGGCAAGTGACCCCAAGGTCCATGAAATGTTCATGGTAGTGGCCAAGCTTCATCTGGCCACAGTGACGAAGGACCTTTATGGCTTCGTCAAGGCAAGGAGAGCTTGTAGGGAGTTCGTGTTTACCTCGGCTACGGTGAGGCACGAGCTAAAGAAACTAATCTCCTCCAACATTTGGGGAAAAGACCTTTTTCCCTACCGACTTGGTCAAAGAAGCTGTTGATAAAGCCGCCTTGGAGAATAGAAACCTTCTCCAGAAGTGGGGCCTGGCTATCAAAAGAAAGTCTTCCCCGGATGAGGGTTCTCAACCAAAGAAGAAGACTATGAGGACTAGGCTACCGTCTCGGCCAGCCAAGCCTCTTAGACAGCAACTGCAATTGCCATTGCCCCCAGTGCCCCAGATCGTGGCACAAACCCCGACCACCTTTCAGTGGGTACCCCAGGCCGTGTCGACACAGTCCACGGCATTCACCCCAGCGTTCGAAGGGCAGTCTACTTCCTTTCGAGCAAAGCCTAGAGGAGCAGCCAGAGGCTCGTCTAGACCCCCCTCAAGGGGAAGGGGATTCAGGGGTGGTCATGGTCAGGAAGGCAAGACCTCAGGACGGCAGTCCAAGCGAGGTGATACCGGTAGGAGGGAGACTTCTGAAATTTCGGGATCGGTGGACCTTCGATCCCTGGGCCCACAGCCTACTCAAGAATGGACTGGGCGGGAGCTGGTACAGCACTCCACCCCCGTGCCTTCGGTTTTTCCAACACTCCACCCCCGTTATGGAGGAGTACGTTCAAGAACTGTTGGAGAAAAAGGGTGAAGCCCATCAATTTCTAAGGGAGGCTGTTTTGTGTTCCCAAGAAAGACTCGGAAAAGCTCAGAGTCATTCTGGACTTGTCGCCACTTAACAAGTTCATAGTGAATTGCAAATTCAAAATGCTAACACTGCAACACATAAGGACCTTACTGCCCAGGAGGGCATATTCCGTCTCTATAGACTTGTCAGACGCCTACTGGCACATTCCAATTAGCCATCGACTCTCCCCTTACCTAGGGTTCAGGCTACAACGAAGACTATACGCCTTCGGAGCCATGCCATTCGGGCTAAACATAGCCCCAAGGATTTTTACGAAGCTTGCGAGCGTAGCTCTCAAACAATTTCGCCTAAAGGGAATTCAGGTAGTAGCCTACCTGGACGACTGGTTGGTGTGGGCAGCATCCGAGACAGAATGCTTGCAAGCTTCCAGTCAAGTGATCCAGTTCCTAGAGTACCTAGGCTTCAAGATCAACAGAAAAAGTCTCGACTTTCTCCATCTCAAAAGTTCCAGTGGCTGAGAATTCACTGGGACCTTTTGTCACACCGTTTCTCCACCTCGGCGAAGAAAAGGAAGGAGATAGCGGGTTCTGTCAAGAGACTTCAAGATTCCGAAAGGATATCAAGACACGAGCAGGAGAGAGTACTGCGCTCTCTCCAGTTTGCTTCGGTGACAGACCCAGTGCTAAGAGCACAGCTAAAGGATGCAATCGGAGTTTGGAGAAGTTATGCATCAAACGCGTGAAGAGATCTGAGAAGACCAGCCGCTTCGGCTAAGTACTCTTCTCAGGCCTTGGTCCCAAGCCAGACATCTAAAGAAGTCAGGTTCTTCTTCAGCCACCTCCCCCGTCGGTGACGATTCACTCAGACGCCTCGAAGGAGGGATGGGGAGGTCACTCTCATCGGAAAAAAGTCCAGGGGACTTGGTCCAGGCTATTCAAGACCTTTCACATAAAACTTTCTAGAAGCTAGGGCAGTGCTCCTTACCTTAAAGAAAGTCTCCCTGCGTCATTCGATCCACATAAGGTGGTGATTGACAGCGAGGTAGTTGTGAGATACTTGAATCGACAAGGATCGAGGTCACCACCTCTCAACCAGGT
>NC_090743.1:111878231-111880731 GCF_036898095.1 Palaemon carinicauda | reverse complement strand
AAAGCAAAAGGGCTTCTCCAACTGGACCTCTCTCCTATTTCTTCTTGCGGCCAACTTAACTGCATTCTTGAAGTTAGTTAAATGCCTGACATGTCGGCATTTGGTGTGGGGCCACGCCCCAGGATGGGGGAGAAGGGGGGAACCTTTCACTGTTATTGCTTGAAAGGAAAGGACGCACTCTGCCTTCCCACAGTCGATTGAGTAGGCCAATCTATGTGTGGCATTAATTACATCACGTCATGTGACTGTTCTTGTGTTTTAGTGGTCCCCTTTTGTGACGTAATGGTGACTCCATACACTGAGCTTGGCGTCCTAGCGATGACACTGTTACTTGCTTCCTTGCAAGACTTCCGGTGGCGGCGAACATTGCGCGGCAATGACTTATTCAACTGAGTAATCTTTCTCATAAAGATATTTGAGTTTTTGAAACTACGTCAGCTTTTAGCGCACACAATACTCTCTCTCTCTCTCTCCTCTCTCTCTCTCTCTCTCTCTCTCTCTCTCTCTCTCTTTACGAAATAAACTAACTTTATTTGTCTCTCTATCGCTTAACTAACGAACAAAACTTATGAAATAGCTAATCACATACATTTAATAACTTATTCAATGTGAAATTTTCTCCTGACGTCACATATATCTATTATATATATATATATATATATATATATATATATATATTTATTCTTTTATGATGAAGACTCACTTTAACTTAGTGACGGAACTTTTTTCACCGGAGAGTGACACGAGCCCTGTCTCAGTTTTACTGGTCCGATTGGAGTTTGGCACCGTTCCATGTGATGCCATATTTCCTGATGTAATCGTTGTCACGGTTCTATATCCATAGCTGGGATTCGTATTCCCTGCAGTCAGTCTCTCTCTCTCTCTCTCTCTCTCTCTCTCTCTCTCTCTCTCTCTCCTAGTATTTAACTCCATCTCCTTCATGTAATTATTTATAGTTTTTTCTTCCCTATGTATCATTTATCTTTTTATGTAGGTAGTAGGTTGGCCAGGGCACCAGCCACCCGTTGAGATACTACCGCTAGAGAGTTATGGGGTCTTTTGACTGGCCAGACAGTACTACATTGGATCCTCCTCTCTGGTTACGGTTCATTTTCCCTTTGCCTACATACACACTGAATAGTCTGGCATATTCTTTACATATTCTCCTCTATCCTCATACACCTGACAACACAGATTACCAAACAATTCTTCATCACCCAAGGGGTTACTGCACTGTAATTGTTCAGTGCCACTTTCCTCTTGGTAAGGGTAGAAGAGACTCTTTAGCTATGGTAAGCAGCTCTTCTAGGAGAAGGACACTCCAAAATCAAACCACTGTTCTCTAGTCTTGGGTAGTGCCATAGCCTCTGTACCATGGCCTTTCACTGTCTTGGGTTAGAGTTCTCTTGCTTGAGGGTACACTCGAGCACACTCTCCTATCTTATTTCTCTTCCTCTTGTTTTGTTAAAGTTTTTATAGTTTATATAGGAGATATTTATTGTTGTTACTCTTCTTAGAATATTTTATTTTCCTTTTTTCCTTTCCGCACTGAGCTATTTTCCCTGTTGGAGCCCCTGGGCTTATAGCATACTGCTTTTCCAACTAGGGTTGTAGCTTAGTAAGTAATAATAATAATAATAATAATAATAATAATAATAACATGTATGTATAGATCTTTCTCTTGTGTATGATGCTTGCATCTCTCTCTCTCTCTCTCTCTCTCTCTCTCTCTCTCTCTCTCTCTCTCTCTCTCTCTAATCCGCAAGGAAGAGATATCTTCCCTCCAATTGGCTTAGTTATTCCATCTATGATGGCATCTTGGATATCCCAACCCACAGTCTTTCTTCTAACTCCGTATTTCTTCCTTCTCGATTTCATCGTTATTATTCCTCGCAAGTGTTTATTCCTTTGCTTTCCTTCTGTTGCATGTTTACATTTTTTTTCTATAAGTTATTTTTTTTTATTAAATCTTAGGTGACAATTTATTTAAAAACTGGATCTGTTTCTCAAGCTCTTTCTTAGCTTCAGGTTATATCTTTCTTCTTCTTCTTGAAAGTTTACTTCAATGATTAATTTGAAATGTGGGAATTATATATATTACTTTGAAGTTTAAATAAATTCTTTTGTTCTAGTTCAATTTCTGAAACTTGTTTGCTGTTTTATATATATATATATATATATATGTGTGTGTGTGTGTGTGTGTGTGTGTGTGTATTACATCAGTTAAATATACGATTGAATTGTTTCGTATATTCAGTTGTATATGCAATAGGTTGTATAGTTTAACACTTATCAAAAGTAACTTATAAATATATTTTTTCTGGGTTTAATGATTCTGCTCAGATTCCATTTGGTTTTCAAATTCATAACAAAATAAAATGTTGTTTTTAGCAATATGAAAAAAAAATCCATCGCTTCATTTTCAGCAGTGTAGAGACATTTATTTAATTTTTTATCCCTTAGATGTGCTCCTCCTTTAACATTGTCTTGACCCAAATTT
>NC_090743.1:111743231-111870731 GCF_036898095.1 Palaemon carinicauda | reverse complement strand
CACCAGCATCGATAATGCAGCGACTATTTAATGTGCTGCCAGCTCATCTAAGAAACATATCAGGAGTGAGCGTAGATGCGTTTAAAAATCAGCTCGATAAATACCTAAGATGCATCCCAGACCATCCAAGACTGGAAGATGCAAAATACACCGGAAGATGTATTAGCAACTCTCTGGTGGATATACGAGGTGCCTCACACTGAGGGACCTGGGGGAACCCAAACAAAAAATAAGGAAAAAAAAATAAGGAAAAGCAGTTGGGAGATTAAAAGGTGTAGATGGCCCTCAAAGAAATGATCAGTATTGTTTGCCTTCAGCCTGCTGTAGAAGATTCTCTTTGTGAAGTGAATCTACTTCGTGCCGCTCTTCCTGATGTCAACACCTTGCCCATAAAAGACCTGATAACCAGAGTCAACCCCGCTATGGACAGCCTCACCATCAAGAACTACACTCCTGACGAATGCTGTGGGACATAAATGCCCACCTCGTGATATGCCTGGACACCAACCAAGCTGCCCGCCACCCACCTATACGCTTCATAGCCGTGCCCTAACAAATGTCATCAACAGCCACTGGATGATGCACCGTGTCCTCAGTTGTGCTACTAACACAACAGATTTGGGGCTGCTGCTAAGAAATGTGCTACCAGATGTCAATAGTAGAAAACCTCCAAGTCAGTTCCTATGGCATTTCCCTTCCCATTAACTGATCTCTTCTTTTTGCTTAATTCATGATCTAATTTGCCCTTTCTGGTAAATACTGGTGCCTATAGTGCTTTCTTCCACATTACCTCTTAAGGGCATGACCCCATCATTCCAAGACTCCTGATGTTCGCCTGGTGGCCACCCATGGATCTGCTATCCCCACCCATGGTTACAAGACACTCATACTGTGGGTTGGGGGCACCGCGGGCACCCAGTAATGATGAAATTTCATCATTACTGACGTTACATTACCTCTCATCGGTGCAGATTTCCTCACCCATTTCCACCTCCTGGTTAATGTCACAAATTAACGCTCTTACTCGTCCTCACTTTTATCACCTGCTCCCTTCTATCTGGCTCTCCACATCAGATACCCAAGGATGCCTATGCCCACCTCCTCACTTTATATTCTTGTGTCTTATGCCCAGACCTATGCCAGACTCTCACGATTCCTGCCAAGCACGGTATGTATTACCATATCAAGACGATACGGCTCCCAGTGCTTGCAAGATTCATATGTTTTATACTAGACCATTTGCCGGCTGCTAAATGCACATTCACCAAAATGGAAGAAATGGGCCTTTGTCAAAAAGCCTTAAGCCCATGGTCATCGCCTATAGACATCGTCCTGAAAAAGGATGGATCCCTTAACATGCAGACGGAACCAGGCCACTACTCAATCACCATTGTCGCTGACATCACCATATCCCTTCACAGTGCTAAAGCATTCTCGATCTTCAACCTCCTGAAATTATATTATCAGGTGCCCATGAATCCAGAAAGAAGACATCCCCAAAATTGCCATCACTACTCCGTTTGGCACGTATACTTTTAATTACTCATACTTTGGCCTTCGTAATGCAGTGGTCACATTTCAGCAACTCATGGATGGCATCTTACGGTACCCCCCTTTCTGCATATGATACGTAGATGACATACTAATGTTCTCCCCCTCCAAAGAGGACCACATACATCAACTATTCACCAGAATGGTCTTGTAATCGAGTACGATAAGTTTACTGTACCTTTGGGGTTAAGGAATTGGTATTCTTGAGTCATTGCATCGCTCCCAAGGGTGTTTACCCCCTCCATGAGAAGGTATTAACAGTACTAAAGTTCCCCATGACCTGGACTGTTAAAGCAATTTAGGAGTTCTTGAGCATGGTGAACTATTAACACCGGTTTTTGCCAGCCATCGCCAGTACTCTTGCCTACCTCTATAACTCCCTTAAGTGCCATCCCTAAAACCTGAAGTCGGGCCCCCTTCAGGAGCTAGCATTCTTCAACGAAAAGAAAGCTCAATTAAATGCAGCCGCTTTCACTATTCTTGTGCCAACTGCACATCTACTTTCCACCGATGCCAGGGACATCGGTGTATGGGTGATACTTGAACAAATGATTAACTGATTGCCCTACCCATTAGCTTGCTTCATTAGAAAACATTCCAAGGAGAAATCCTGTGACTCTACCTTCGATTGTGATTTACTGGCAGTGTATTTGGCTGTCCATCACTTCTACCAATTTTTTAGAGGGCACGACCTTCTTCACTTGCAACTGACCACATGCCTCTTGTGCACAGCTTCACTCAAAAGTCTGACGGCTGGTCTGCCCGTCAATGCCGACTTCTCTCTGTCATGTTAGAATACAACTGTATCATTTACCAAATCCCTGGTAAACTGAATCCCATCGCCAATTCCCTTTTCAGAAACAAACTGGCTGCCATCCACTTTGCAATGATTAGAAGGCGTTGGCAGAAGTCCAACGTACAAACCCCAAGTACCAAACTGCAGGATATCCTGCACGTATTTCCATTGGGAAGACGTCACCCTTAATGAGTCAGTGCCACCCTCTTCTGTGACATCAGTACTGGTAGACCACGCCCGTGGATAACTACTTCCATGAGCCAACAGGTTTTTCAATTATCTATAACTTCAATTAATCTATGATTTCTCCCCTCTTGCCCAGATCTACTGCACAACTGCTGAAGTCAAAGCTCATTACTAAAGAAACCAAGGATTGAGTCTGCACCTGTATTCTTGTCAACTTTCAAAAGTGCATCGACACAGATTTGAGTGTGGTCACTTTCAATCAACCTGTGTCGTTTTGCCACATTCATGTTGATGTGTTTGGCACCCTACCCATGTCACAATGAAACTGTTACCTTTTCACATTCATCCCCATCCAATATGCAACATCTGTCTCATGTACTACTGTCTTACTTCCTGGATGGAAAACAAGATTTGTCATCCCAGAGCATATTACTTCCGATAGGGGTGCCACTTTCACCTTCCAGTTTTTGACATCGTTAGGGCATCTTTTCGGCATTACCCTACATCAGACTACAATTTACAACCCCGTAGCCAATGGAATGGTGGAATGATATCACGCTGCAATGACTCAGTGTTTCCGCAACATTCCTGTATCCTTATCACATCAGACTGACAACCACTCTCAAGGACACCATGGACATCTCAGTAGCTGAAATGGTATATGGTGACCTGTTGGCTGCCACTGTATTATATTTTTGTCCGCCACCTCCTTTGGTGATCTAGTGACTATATCACAGTGTCAGACTTACAAGCCTCTAGCAAAGCAGCAGCACCTACTGAAAGACCTACACACCACTATACATGTCTTCATGCTCACCGACGCTTCCAAGCCACCGTTTACACCCCCATTCCTCGTCATCCACCATACTCTGAAAGGTTTCCTCCTAAACGTTTGTGGTAGTAAGAGGATTGGAATACCATCGACTGTCTAAAACCTGCATATCTCTAGCAGACTATCCGCCAACAGTACAACTCTCTAGGGCAGGTTGCCCTCTTTCACATGCATGTCTGCTTCAGAGGGGGAGTCTTGTAATACACGTCCAGCAAGCAATGGACGTACAAATAAAAAGGGTATACTATCTGCGTTTTCTTCTACACTGTAACCCCCATTGAACTTCACGTCAAAATGTTGTTAAATGAAACAATCTAATTTCAACTCTTGTTATCATTCTGTTATTATATTGTCTATTTTTATACCAATGGCAATCTTATTGACAAAAACTTACCACCCTTATGTGACCCCTTGGGGCCTATAAGTACCTGTGTTGCCTCTAAATAAAGTTAGTTGTTCAGGAGCTGTCTTATCAATTCCTCCTCCACTCCCACCACAGATGATTTATTTAGTTTTGAGCCTTTAGTTTTATCCTCTCCTTAGTTCATCATGTCCAATAGAGTTAACCATAGCACTTCTGGTGGTTATCTCTCCAGGGAAAAAAAGCAAAACCACTGCCATCTCTATTCTCCCTTTGTGCAACTATATTTGATGCCATAAAAAATGCTATCCCTTCATTCTGCCTGCAGAGAGAACTTCTTTTCATAGATAGCCCAACACTCCTAATGGAAGAATATAGTTGTAAAGAATGACATCACACACTCCATTAGAATCCCTCTCAACAACAAGTATTCCTTCGCCTCTCACTAACAGCCTTTTAGATCTTGCTTTCATCGAGGTGCTATTCTCTAATTTCATCCAAAAAGCTCCTTTCGCTCAGGTTCTTTTGCCTTAAACGTGGCAGCAGTCCGAGGTTAAGATGGTCATCTTATACTTGATTACTTTCAATCATCATCTTTGGGTCTTTTTGTAGAAACTAGTTTTTTAATCACTGCCGCTTTAGTTTTTTATTCTCCCTTTTGGATGGAGACCAGTCACATTGGACACACTTTTCATGCTTCAGTTTTAGATTGTCACAAATGCTTTAACAATACTTTGACTCCTAAAGTAAGAAAAAACTTAATTACATATTTTGAATTTTGCATAGGATATTCATGGTAGAGTCTTTAAAAGCCTACACCTAAGGTAATTTCTATATGTGAATATTAATTTAATATTATTATTATTATTATTATTACTTACTAAGCTACAACCCTAGTTGGAAAAGCAGGATGCTATAAGCCCAGGGGCTCCAACAGGGAAAATAGCTCAGTGAGGAAAGGAAAAAAGGAAAATCAAATATCTTAAGAAGAGTAACAACAATAAATATCTCCTATATAAACTATAAAAACTTTAACAAAACAAGAGGAACGGAAATAAGATAGGAAAGTGTGCTCAAGTGTATCCTCAAGCAAGAGAACTCTAACCCAAGACAGTGGAAGGCCATGGTACAGAGGCTATGGCACTACCCAAGACTAGAGAACAATGGTTTGATTTTGGAGTGTCCTTCTCCTAGAAGAGCTGCTTACCATAGCTAAAGAGTCTCTTCCACCCTTACCAAGAGGAAAGTGGCCATTGAACAATTACAGTGCAGTAACCCCTTGAGTGAAGAAGAATTGTTTGGTAATCTGTGTTGTCAGGTGTATGAGGACAGAGGAGAATATGTAAAGAATATGCCAGACTATTCAGTGTGTGTGTAGGCAAAGGGAAAATGAACCGTAACCAGAGAGAAGGATCCAATGTTGTACTGTCTGGCCAGTCAAAAGACCCCATAACTCTCTAGCGGTAGTATCTCAATGGGTCAGAGAATATCACAGGAATAAAATTCTCTCTCACAATAATAACATTGGCATTAAACTGATAGTGTGGCAAGTCTTAACTTCAAGACCAGCATTCCATTAATGTGAAACCAGGGGTTAGTTATAAATGCTCCATTCGTGTGATATCATTGTAAGTGGATTTATGTGATTATAAATTTGTGAAAAAATGTAATGGGGCCTGGAAGGCCATTCATTGCTCATGTGCAACAGGAGGAAAAATCCCATAGGTGAATTCACCTATGATGTATGAGTTTAAAGATTTGATTTCTTTATATGATGTAAATTATAGGTTTTAAGTTGGCCAGGGCACCAGCCACCCGATGAGATACTACCACCAGAGTGTCGAGGCGTCTTTTGACTGGCCAGACAGTACTACATTGGATCCTTCTCTCTGGTTCCGGTTCATTTTCCCTTTCCCTAAACACACACCAAATAGTCTGGCCTATTCTGAACATATTCTCCTCTGTCCTCATACATCTCACAACACTGAGATTACCAAACAATTCTTCACCCAAGGGGTTACTGCACTGTAATTGTTCAATGGCCACTTTTCTCTAGGTAAGGGTAGAAGAGACTCTTTAGCTATGGTCAGCAGCTCTTCTAGGAGATGGACACTCCAAAAACAAACCATTGTTCTCTAGTCTTGGGTAGTGCTGTAGCCTCTGTACCATGGTCTTTCATTGTCTTGGGTTAGAGTTCTCCTGCTTGAGAGTACACTATTCTATCTTATTTTTCTTCCTCTTGTTTATATAGTTTATGTAGGAAATATTTATTTTAATGTTGTTACTTAGAATGTTTTATTTTTCATGTTTTCCTTTCCTCACTGGGCTATTCTCCCTGTTGGAGCCCCTAGGCTTATAGCATCCTGCTTTTCCAACTAGGATTGTAGCTTAGCAAGTAATAATAATAATGATAATAATAATTAGCGCACAGAGCTATGGGCTATAAATAAAAGAAAAAAAAAGATGCAGGACAAAGTAGAGGACTAAAATGAGGATTTAGCCAGAACTCTAAAAATACTGCATAAACCTTTCAATAATACAGTGTAAATTTACAGTGCACTGATAGAACTATGCCCCCACGGATTCATTTTAAATGGCTCTCGGTATTAGAATTTCCCTTTTGTTAAGTTTCTCAAGTAGATCCAACTCCTATCTATGATACCTTATCCTATTTTCCAGGTCACAAATTTGTTAAAATTTAAAATGTACATACTTCTCAAACCATCTTTATGAAAGACAGAAATTTCAAAGTCATGAACTTTGGAGGTTCACTACCCTGGAACGGTGGGTCGTCCGCGACCCCGAGCGTCAAAACAAAAGATGTTTTTCTCACGTGACTCACCCCCGTGACTGAATTTGTGGGTGATCGACCTGCAGTCGTTAACTCGCCTACAAGCTCTAGTAGTGTCCAGACGTGCATCGCTGTAGCTGTACTCCTTCCCAGATTTCTGAGACGCGTCATGGTCGAGCGCGACCGAGTTTACCCTTCTAAGGTAAGTTGCATAATTATCAAAGTTATTACGTATTATGAAATTGTCGTAGAATGGTGCAACTTGTATAGGTTATCAGTTGTGGAATGTCTTGGTGGATGGTTTGGCTACCATGTGCATGATATTTTTTTTAGTTGAAACGTCGTTCATCACCACGAGGACCATTTTACCGCGAGTGCCCCTTTTTCAGTTTTTTTCATTTTTTGGCTAAGTCATTTTTCCGTAAGAAATTGCCAAATAGTGTCGCAAAACTTTTGCTTTTTTAGTGTTGGAAAGTGTGTCTAGATGATCTGGCTACCCATGCGTGACTTTGTTTTTGTCAGATACGCCGTAGATATTGGTATGTGGGGTATTTTCCTGCGGTTGCCAATTTCTGTTTTTTTTTCAATATTTGTAAAAATTTACTACGTAGTAAGGAATTGCCATATATTATTGATTTTTTTCATGTTTATTTGTTAGAAAGTGTGCCTTGATGGTTGGGCTAACACGTGCATGTCTTTTTTTTTATCTGAGATGCCGTATATTAGAATATTGGCCATTTTTCCGCGAGTGCCCCTATTTCAGTTTTTTTCATTTTTTGGCCAAGTCATTTTTCTGTAAGAAATTGCCAAATAGTGTCGCAAAACTTTTGCTTTTTTAGTGTTTGTTGGAAAGTGTGTCTAGATGATCTGGCTACCCATGCGTGACTATGTTTTTGTCAGATACTGTACGCCGTAGATAATTGGTATGTGGGGTATTTTCCTGCGGTTGCCAATTTCTGTTTTTTTTTTCAATATTTGTAAAAATTTACTACGTAGTAAGGAATTGCCATATAGTATTGATTTTTTTTTTCATGTTTATTTGTTGGAAAGTGTGTCTTGATGGTAGGGCTACTACGTGCATGTCTTTTTTTCATTATCTGAGATGCCATATATTAGAATGTTGGCCATTTTTCCACGAGTGCCCCTTTTTATTTGTTTTGCATTGTTTTGCTTAGTCATGTTACCGTAAGGAATTGGCAAGTAGTGTCGCAAAACTTATATTTTTATAGTGTTGGAAAGTGTTTCTAGATGATCTGGCTACCCATGCCTATCTTTTTTTTTTAGCCAGATATGGCGTATATATAGGTATGTGTTCGATTTTCCTGCGATTGCCACTTTTTCGTTTTTTCCCATTTCTTTCAAAATTACTACGTACTAAGGAACTATCACAGAGTAATGATTCATTTAGATGTTTATTTGTCAGAAAATGTGCCTTGATGGTTTGCCTAGCACGTGGCTGAAATTTTTTTTTTCTGAAATGCCCACCATTAGCACGTTGCCATTTTTCATCGAGTGCCCCTTTTTATTTGTTTTGCATTTTTTTTGCTTAGTCATGTTACCGTAAGGAATTGGCAAGTAGTGTCGCAAAACTTATATTTTTATAGTGTTGGAAAGTGTTTCTAGATGATCTGGCTACCCATGCCTATCTTTATTTTTAGCCAGATATGGCGTATATATAGGTATGTGTTCGATTTTCCTGCGATTGCCACTTTTTCGTTTTTGTCGATTTTTATACCAATGGCAATCTTATTGACAAAAACTGTTGAATGTAACCATGCAATTACCACCCTTATGTGACCCCTTGGGGCCTATAAGTACCTGTGTTGCCTCTAAATAAAGTTAGTTGTTCAAGAGCTGTCTTATCAATTCCTCCTCCACTCCCACCACAGATGATTTATTTAGTTTTGAGCCTTTAGTTTTATCCTCTCCTAGTTCATCATGTCCAATAGAGTTAACCATAGCACTTCTGATGGTTATCTCTCTTGGGAAAAAAAGCAAAACCACTGCCATCTCTTTTCTCCCTTTGTGCAACTATATTTGATGCCATAAAAAATGCTATCCCTTCATTCTGCCTGCAGAGAGAACTTCTTTTCATAGATAGCCCAACACTCCTAAAGGAAGAATATAGTGACCCCTTGGGGCCTATAAGTACCTGTGTTGCCTCTAAATAAAGTTAGTTGTTCAGGAGCTGTCTTATCAATTCCTCCTCCACTCCCACCACAGATGATTTATTTAGTTTTGAGCCTTTAGTTTTATCCTCTCCTAGTTCATCATGTCCAATAGAGTTAACCATAGCACTTCTGGTGGTTATCTCTCCAGGGAAAAAAAGCAAAACCACTGCCATCTCTTTTCTCCCTTTGTGCAACTATATTTGATGCCATAAAAAATGCTATCCCTTCATTCTGCCTGCAGAGAGAACTTCTTTTCATAGATAGCCCAACACTCCTAAAGGAAGAATATAACTGTAGTTGTAAAGACTGACATCACACACAGTCCATTAGAATCCCTCTCAACAACAAGTATTCCTTCGCCTCTCACTAACAGCCTTTTAGATCTTGCTTTCATCGAGGTGCTATTCTCTAATTTCATCCAAAAAGCTCCTTTCGCTCAGGTTCTTTTGCCTTAAACGTGACAGCAGTCCGAGGTTAAGATGGTCATCTTATACATGATTACTTTCAATCATCATCTTTGGGTCTTTTTGTAGAAACTAGTTTTTTAATCACTGCCGCTTTAGTTTTTTATTCTCCCTTTTGGATGGAGACCAGTCACATTGGACACACTTTTCATGCTTCAGTTTTAGATTGTCACAAATGCTTTAACAATACTTTGACTCCTAAAGTAAGAAAAAACTTAATTACATATTTTGAATTTTGCATAGGATATTCATGGTAGAGTCTTTAAAAGCCTACACCTAAGGTAATTTCTATATGTGAATATTAATTTAATACAAAGCCCTTATACAGTACTTATACTCTCAAACTCCTTGGTTGAAATTTTTGTGATTATGATCAATTTGTGAAGCATTTTGGCAATTATCTTTGATTTGCAAAGATTAGTTTTTTCTTATGCTTTATTCCAGCAGCATGATTACTTCACCAAATGTAACTAGTATTTGATAGGACAGAGAATATCACAGGAATAAAATTCTCTCTCACAATAATAACATTGGCATTAAACTGATAGTGTGGCAAGTCTTAACTTCAAGACCAGCATTCCATTAATGTGAAACCAGGGGTTAGTTATAAATGCTCCATTCGTGTGATATCATTGTAAGTGGATTTATGTGATTATAAATTTGTGAAAAAATGTAATGGGGCCTGGAAGGCCATTCATTGCTCATGTGCAACAGGAGGAAAAATCCCATAGGTGAATTCACCTATGATGTATGAGTTTAAAGATTTGATTTCTTTATATGATGTAAATTATAGGTAGTAAGTTGGCCAGGGCACCAGCCACCCGATGAGATACTACCACCAGAGTGTCGAGGCGTCTTTTGACTGGCCAGACAGTACTACATTGGATCCTTCTCTCTGGTTCCGGTTCATTTTCCCTTTCCCTAAACACACACCAAATAGTCTGGCCTATTCTGAACATATTCTCCTCTGTCCTCATACATCTCACAACACTGAGATTACCAAACAATTCTTCACCCAAGGGGTTACTGCACTGTAATTGTTCAATGGCCACTTTTCTCTAGGTAAGGGTAGAAGAGACTCTTTAGCTATGGTCAGCAGCTCTTCTAGGAGATGGACACTCCAAAAACAAACCATTGTTCTCTAGTCTTGGGTAGTGCTGTAGCCTCTGTACCATGGTCTTTCATTGTCTTGGGTTAGAGTTCTCCTGCTTGAGAGTACACTATTCTATCTTATTTTTCTTCCTCTTGTTTATATAGTTTATGTAGGAAATATTTATTTTAATGTTGTTACTTAGAATGTTTTATTTTTCATGTTTTCCTTTCCTCACTGGGCTATTCTCCCTGTTGGAGCCCCTAGGCTTATAGCATCCTGCTTTTCCAACTAGGATTGTAGCTTAGCAAGTAATAATAATAATGATAATAATAATTAGCGCACAGAGCTATGGGCTATAAATAAAAGAAAAAAAAAGATGCAGGACAAAGTAGAGGACTAAAATGAGGATTTAGCCAGAACTCTAAAAATACTGCATAAACCTTTCAATAATACAGTGTAAATTTACAGTGCACTGATAGAACTATGCCCCCACGGATTCATTTTAAATGGCTCTCGGTATTAGAATTTCCCTTTTGTTAAGTTTCTCAAGTAGATCCAACTCCTATCTATGATACCTTATCCTATTTTCCAGGTCACAAATTTGTTAAAATTTAAAATGTACATACTTCTCAAACCATCTTTATGAAAGACAGAAATTTCAAAGTCATGAACTTTGGAGGTTCACTACCCTGGAACGGTACGGTGGGTCGTCCGCGACCCCGAGCGTCAAAACAAAAGATGTTTTTCTCACGTGACTCACCCCCGTGACTGAATTTGTGGGTGATCGACCTGCAGTCGTTAACTCGCCTACAAGCTCTAGTAGTGTCCAGACGTGCATCGCTGTAGCTGTACTCCTTCCCAGATTTCTGAGACGCGTCATGGTCGAGCGCGACCGAGTTTACCCTTCTAAGGTAAGTTGCATAATTATCAAAGTTATTACGTATTATGAAATTGTCGTAGAATGGTGCAACTTGTATAGGTTATCAGTTGTGGAATGTCTTGGTGGATGGTTTGGCTACCATGTGCATGATTTTTTTTTTAGTTGAAACGTCGTTCATCACCACGAGGACCATTTTACCGCGAGTGCCCCTTTTTCAGTTTTTTTCATTTTTTGGCTAAGTCATTTTTCCGTAAGAAATTGCCAAATAGTGTCGCAAAACTTTTGCTTTTTTAGTGTTGGAAAGTGTGTCTAGATGATCTGGCTACCTATGCGTGACTTTGTTTTTGTCAGATACGCCGTAGATATTGGTATGTGGGGTATTTTCCTGCGGTTGCCAATTTCTGTTTTTTTTTTCAATATTTGTAAAAATTTACTACGTAGTAAGGAATTGCCATATATTATTGATTTTTTTTCATGTTTATTTGTTAGAAAGTGTGCCTTGATGGTTGGGCTAACACGTGCATGTCTTTTTCTTTATCTGAGATGCCGTATATTAGAATATTGGCCATTTTTCCGCGAGTGCCCCTTTTTCAGTTTTTTTCATTTTTTGGCCAAGTCATTTTTCTGTAAGAAATTGCCAAATAGTGTCGCAAAACTTTTGCTTTTTTAGTGTTTGTTGGAAAGTGTGTCTAGATGATCTGGCTACCCATGCGTGACTTTGTTTTTGTCAGATACTGTACGCCGTAGATAATTGGTATGTGGGGTATTTTCCTGCGGTTGCCAATTTCTGTTTTTTTTTTTTTTCAATATTTGTAAAAATTTACTACGTAGTAAGGAATTGCCATATAGTATTAATTTTTTTTTCATGTTTATTTGTTGGAAAGTGTGTCTTGATGGTAGGGCTACTACGTGCATGTCTTTTTTTCTTTATCTGAGATGCCGTATATTAGAATGTTGGCCATTTTTCCACGAGTGCCCCTTTTTATTTGTTTTGCATTGTATTGCTTAGTCATGTTACCGTAAGAAATTGGCAAGTAGTGTCGCAAAACTTATATTTTTATAGTGTTGGAAAGTGTTTCTAGATGATCTGGCTACCCATGCCTATCTTTATTTTTAGCCAGATATGGCGTATATATAGGTATGTGTTCGATTTTCCTGCGATTGCAACTTTTTCGTTTTTTCCCATTTCTTTCAAAATTATTACGTACTAAGGAACTATCACAGAGTAATGATTCATTTAGATGTTTATTTGTCGGAAAATTTTGTTTACTTCTTTTTTGATTGAATATCATCAAATTTTTTTAACTAAAATATATTGTTTTACAATTTTTTTTTTTTCGATTTTATTTCCCTTCAAAAATTTTTTTTTTGGGTCAGAATTCTAATTTTATAGTCGTAAAATAATCGACAATCATCCAGCAACCCACCATACAATTTTTATGCATATCCAAGAATAATTAGATTAGTAAATAACACCTTGAAATTGACTTACCCTTCCTACATTTCAGGTGGCAGATTAGGGAGTCTGAGTCAGTGTGGTTGGCGGCCATTTTGTGGACATATCCGAAGCGTAAGTTGCCCTATCTATATATATTCTTGTTCCCTATAGAATTTGTGATATTTTGGTATATTTTTACCTGCATAAATATCATATTATATATTAAATATATGTATTTTTTTACGAAATTTCTAAGTACTCAAAAAATGACCTTTAGATATGGCCCCTGATATAAATGTAATTTACAAAATAATGAAGATTTTTTTACATATTTCTATTTTAGGATAACATATGTTTATTCTCTAAAAAAAATTAGCCACTTCCTATTTCATTTGGGTACCCAAAAAAATTCATGAAATTTGGACAAATTTTTTTGGCCAAAAAAAGTTACCCTTTTTTTCTCATTTCAGATCTTCACCTCCATGGGTCCGACTTCATCCAAAATATATCAAGATGTGTCCTAAACATTCAAGAATCAATTCCTAAAAGGATTTGTGTATATATGAATAAATTTTTTTTTTATGAATTTTTATGTAAGGTCTTTTTTTTCTACTTAATTTTTTAAAATATTTATGATAAATAGTTTTTCTGTAGATGAGTAGTATTTATCTTTACAGTAGTTTTAAGCATTCATTGAATTTTTTTTGGCAAAAAAAAAAAAAAAAGGAGGTTACTCCAAAAACAGATTTTTCAAGAATTTTTGTTTGCGTCGGGGTCGCGCGCGACCGAGTATACCCTTAAAGGGGTGTCCGAGGAGTGTACCTATCCAGGGTTAAATCTTAAAAGGTTTTCTTTTTGAGGGTATGGGACATTTTGGGACTGCTAATTAGTGCCACCCAAAGAAGCATAGCTTCCTCATAGTTACATAGGTACCAACAAAAACTCCCTTACAGTGCCAAAATCCTCACCTGTGGGGGTCTAATGACTGCAGTGGAGCATTATGACAGATATATTTCTATGTTAGATAAATAGTAGCTAAACAGTACAGTACTGTACACTGTTACATGATTTTGTCTCTGAATGTGTAGAATACTGCACACTGCAAAAATAATTGCAAAATTTTAAGTCTTGTAAATTACTGCATCAAATAATTCAGTTTTCCTTTGTAATATTTCCGTTAACTATATAATTAAATTCTTTATTAATTCCAGGTTACCTAATAACATTATTTTTTAATAAAAATCATGAAGTAACCCTGTTTTTAAGTCAGCCACTCTATGGAAGATAAGTAAATCCTGTAAACAACCATGCACTGTAACTTAAGTGAATTATCTCTATAAAGTAAAAAATAAATCTTCAATAAATTCATTAAAAAGCCTTTTGTAAAATGAAAAGTAACATATTCAAAATTTTTTTATAAGAAATAAACAAATACAGTAATATTATTATCACAACATAAATTTACATTGGAAAAAGTAAAAGCAGAAGATCCATATCAATGTTTATTGTGACAAACGTGACTTTAATAATTACATTTTATCCTCATCTTTGGTCCTCTTTTGTAACTGTGTTCTAATTTTCACTGAGGAAATACCTGTCCATATAGATAAATTTAAAGTTGCATTCATCTCAAAATAATCCTCTTCTACTTCATTTGCCTTTATGAAAACTAAAGGATGACACCATTGAAGAACATTTTTCAAGCAAAAATCTTGAGTAGGAATGCTGACAGTTTTCACACAGGTAGCATTATTTTATACAAGTATACAACTGTAGTACACTTGATTAAAAAACAAACTAACCTCAACACTTTCAAAATTTCACTTTGAAAATAGTTCCTCACTGCAATGCCGTCTAAAAACCACATTTTCTATAGACAATCCCAAACTTTTATTAAATAGCAAAGTTACTTTTAGGTCTGAGAAAAGCAGTGTAAAATTAATTTACAATAGAGGAGTACTTTGAATCTAAGCACTATATGTATCATTACCATTATTATTTTGAGTTATTCTCAACACTTCAAGAAACCAATACAACCTCTAAAGCAAGCAACTTATATTTTGAGAATCTTTAGTTGCTTGTAATTCCTTAAAGCCCTTATGTTTGCTTTCTATAAGGTAAAAAATTATTATTCTTTGTAACAACAAATTGTTTCATAAATATCACACAAGAATAAGCCTCACTCTAAAAAACTTAATTTTCATCGCAACTTAAATACTGTACAGTATTGGAAATATATATCACATCATGAGTGGAAATTTTAATTTTGATTATTTATGCTATAGTACCTGTACAGTACAGGTAATTTGCCCTGTCATGGGTATTAAAATTATGGCAGTATTTGCTTTCATAATTTAATAACAGATGCTTATGGTATATAATTTTATAGTCATTTACTAGAAAAAAAATTGCAACCAAAATGTATTCCATCCATAATTCATATAAAGAACTATTTAATAAAAAAAAGTAAGACATTTTTTTTACTATAAAGAAATTCTTTGTAAAATGATATTTTAATTATAAAATAAATTTTTGAATATACTTACCCGGTGAATATATAGCTGCAACTGTTGCTCGACAGACAAACTCTACGGAAAAAACTCGCCAGCGATCGCTACACAGGTTGCGGGTGTGCCCAACAGCGCCATCTGTCGACCAGATACCCAGCTCTTATGTAAACAAAGACTCAATTTTCTCCTCGTCCCACTGCGTCTCTATTGGGGAGGAAGGGAGGGTCATTTAATTTATATATTCACCGGGTAAGTATATTCAAAAATTTATTTTATAATTAAAATATCATTTTTAAATATTTAACTTGGCCGGTGAATATATAGCTGATTCACACCCAGGATGGTGGGTAGAGACCAGTAATATATGTTTACATTTTATGAGCTAAGAGTTTTTATTTCATTTTAGAAGTTATCAAAATAACAAAAACAAAATAAATAGGTACCTGGTAAGGAAGTCGACTTGAACGATTACTCTGCCTTATAAGTACGTCTTCCTTACGGAGCCTCGCGATCCTCTTAGGATGCTGATCGACCCCTAGGAGCTGAAGTATCAAGGGTTGCAACCCATACAACAGGACCTCATCAAACCCCTAATCTAGGCGCTCTCAAGAAATGACTTTGACCCCCCGCCAAATCAACCAGGATGCGAAAGGCTTCTTAGCCTTCCGGACAACCCATAAAAAACAACATTTCAAGAGACAGATTAAAAGGATAAGGAATTAGGGAATTGTAGTGGTTGAGCCCTCACCCAATACTGCACTCGCTGCTACGAATGGTCCCAGTGTGTAGCAGTTCTCGTAAAGAGACTGGACATCTTTCAAGTAAAATGACGCGAACACTGACTTGCTTCTCCAATAGGTTGCGTCCATTATACTTTGCAGAGATATATTTTGCTTAAAGGCCACGGAAGTTGTTACAGCTCTAACTTCGTGCGTCTTCACCTTAAGCAAAGTTCGGTCTTCCTCACTCAGATGTGAATGAGCTTCTCGTATTAACAATCTGATAAAGTCTGACCAAGCATTCTTTGACATAGGCAAGGATGGTTTCTTAACTGAACACCATAAAGCTTCAGATTGGCCTCGTAAAGGTTTAGTACGCTTTAAATAGAACTTAGGAGCTCTAACAGGGCATAAGACTCTTTCTAGTTCATTGCCTACGATCTCCGATAAGCTGGGAATATCGAAAGATTTAGGCCAAGGCCGAGAAGGTAGCTCAATTTTGGCTAGAAAACCAAGTTGCAGCGAACAAGTGGCTTTTTCCGACAAAAATCCGATGTTCTTGCTGAAGGCATGAATCTCACTGACTCTTTTAGCCGAGGCTAAGCATACCAGGAAAAGAGTCTTAAGAGTGAGATCTTTCAGGGAGGCTGATTGTAACGGCTCCAACCTGTCTGACATGAGGAATCTTAGTACCACGTCTAAATTCCATCCAGGGGTAGCCAAACGACACTCCTTGGTGGTCTCAAAAGACTTAAGGAGGTCTTGCAGATCTTTATGTTTGGAAAGATCTAAGCCTCTATGCCGGAAGACCGATGCCAACATGATTCTGTAGCCCTTGATAGTGGGAGCTGAAAGGGATCGTCCTTTTCTCAGGTATAAGAGAAAATCAGCTATTTGAGCTACAGAGGTACTGGTCGAGGATACAGAAACTGACTTGCACCAGTCTCGGAAGACTTCCCACTTCGATTGGTAGACTCTAATGGAAGACGCTCTCCTTGCTCTAGCAATCGCACTGGCTGCCTCCTTCGAAAAGCTTCTAGCTCTCGAGAGTCTTTCGATAGTCTGAAGGCAGTCAGACGAAGAGCGTGGAGGCTTTGGAGTACCTGCTTTACGTGTGGCTGACGTAGAAGGTCTACCCTTAGAAGAAGACTTCTGGGAACGACTACTAACCATCGAAGTATCTCGGTGAACCATTCTCTCGCGGGCCAGAGGGAAGCAACTAACGTCAACCTTGTCCCTTCGTGAGAGGCGAACTTCTGCAGTACCTTGTTGACAATCTTGAACGGTGGGAATGCGTAGAGATCCAGATGTGACCAATCTAGGAGGAAAGCATCTATATGTATTGCTGCTGGGTCCGGGACTGGAGAGCAATAGATTGGAAGCCTCTTGGTCAGCGAGGTTGCAAAGAGATCTATGGATGGTTTACCCCAAGTGGCCCAAAGTCTCTTGCACACATCCTTGTGGAGGGTCCATTCGGTTGGAATTACTTGCCCTTTCCGACTGAGACAATCTGCTATGACGTTCAAGTCGCCTTGGATGAACCTCGTTACTAGGGAGATGTCTTGACCTTTTGACCAGATGAGCAGGTCCCTTGCGATCTCGTACAACGTCAGTGAGTGGGTACCTCCTTGTTTGGAGATGTACGCCAAGGCCGTGGTGTTGTCCGAGTTTACTTCCACCACTTTGCCTCGAAGGAGAGACTTGAAGCTTTTCAAGGCCAGATGTACTGCCAACAGCTCCTTGCAGTTGATATGCATGCTCCTCTGACTCGAGTTCCACAGTCCTGAGCATTCCCGACCGTCTAGTGTCGCGCCCCAGCCCACGTCCGATGCGTCCGAGAAGAGAACGTGGATAGGAGTCTGAACAGCCAGGGGAAGACCCTCTCTAGGTTGACATTGTCCTTCCACCAAGTCAGACAAGACTTTATCTTTTCGGAAATCGGGATCGAGACCGCTTCTAACGTCTTGTCCTTTTTCCAGTGAAAAGCTAGATGGTATTGAAGAGGACGGAGGTGTAGTCTTCCTAGTGACACAAATTGTTCCACGGATGACAGCGTCCCTACCAGACTCATCCACAGCCTGACTGAGCAGCGTTCCTTCTTCAGCATCTTCTGGATGGATAGCAGGGCTTGATCTATTCTGGGGGCTGATCGTCTTGTTGTTCAGCAACGTCCTCATCAGAGGGTTCCTCATCCGAAAACTGATGAGGAAACGGCAACGGAGTGGGCAACGTCTGGCTCGCTGAGTCCGGTCGCACTGGTGCATGCGTGACGGAGCCGGACGCAACATCATGGAACTGCTGCACAGTCTGTGAACTGTCAACAACCATGGGTGCGCGAGGAAGCACAGCGTCCACCCGAGACTGTCTAGACCGTCTGGGTTTTGCAGTCAACACCCTACCGGGTTGCTGAGGTTGACGCACTGTGTCAAAACAAGTCACCTCTGCTGGTTGTTGAACGTCCTGAACGTCAACAACCACCTCCGAGCGTCGCTTAACGACAACGTGCGGCTGGCAACCCACACTGGGTCGCATCGGTGGAGGAACCACCTCAACTGGCAGACGCGAGAAGGTTACCTCAGCGTCAACAGGACGCACAACCGACCGGTTGGAAGGTTGTTGGCCAGAAGGTTCGGCAGCAACCTTCTCCGCATTAAAGTCCTCTATCAAGGACGCAAGCTTGGACTGCATGTCTTGCAGCAAAGCCCATTTAGGGTCTACGGGAGCAGGTGCGGCCACAGACGGGGTTAGCGACTGAGGCGGTACCGCTTTCCATCCCTGAAAGCCTTGTTTATGCATGACATAATTGTACAGCAAAACTTCAAAGGCTCGAAAACAGCTGTGAAGTTGACCTGTAAAAAAAACTTGGAGCGTCTCCTGGCCAGGCGCCAGGGAGAGTCTACGAGATTTGAGAAGTCTATCTGGGCAGAGGCATGAACTCCCAAGCCGAGAACTTCTCTCGTGTCATATCAGACTCTCGCTCTATAAGCCAGTTTAAAAGAAGGGAAAGCAAAGGCTGTATCCCCCAAACTCCTCCTGGTGAAAAACCAGTCGCCTAGCCAACGTAAAGCTCTCTAGGAGAGCGAGAGAGCACTAGCTTAAAAACAACGGCTTCGAAGTAGCTAGGCCTAGTGTAAGCTCTGACGTTTAGGCGAACGAGGAGCAGCAGTTACAAAAAGATCCGGACAAAGATAATTAAAAAAAATCATCATGATTTAATTAAAGTCCATAGGGGGCTAAGCAGCTTTAGGCTCCTCTCCATCTGACAGAGTCCTCAAGGGAATATCAGTAGGAGGGGGAACAGCAACTTCCTCATCTACAGGAACCTTGTCCGATAAAAGCTGAGTCTCAAGCAAGGGAGAGACCTACCGTGGTGGCAATGCTTTACAAGCAGAGTCCACACTCACTGGTGCATTAGTAGCGGACCAGAACGCAACGTCATGTAACTGCTTGACAGTCTGTGAACTGTCAACAACTAAACTGTCAACCACAACAGGTGTGTGAGGACGCACAGCGTCCACTCGAGACTGCTTTGACTGCCTAGACTGAGCAGTCAAAACAACTCTAGAATGCGGAGGTTGACGCACAGCGTCAAAACAAGTCAACTCCTATTGTTAGCGAACGTCTTGAACGTCAACAGGAGCATCAGCAAGTGGCCTAACGTCCAAATGCGGCTGAAAATCCACACGAGACCGTATCGAGTGTGGTTCTAAACAACCAGACTGACGTGACTTAGCCACGCCAACGTCAACAGGAAGCACAAAGGAACGTTAGGTTGGCTGAAAGCCAGGATATCGATGAGATAAACGGCTAGACTCAACGGACTAATCGGCAGAATAGTCTTCCATAAGGGAGGCAAGCATATTCTGCATGTCTTGCCATACAACCCATTAAGGATCAACGGAAATGGTTGTGGTAAGAGACGAGGGTAACGTCTGTGACCGCAACACTTTGCCAACAAAAAAGACTCTCGGAGTCTGTGTTACGCTTTTGTTAGGCGGCGAGCAGTTATTCGATGACTGCATAGGGTCAGAGCTGTCCTAATGGCTGTAACCAGGACGCTGGACCTGTCCTGAAAGGACTGACTTTCGCTTAAGGGCTTCGAAACCTTGTGACAGGTTTCTTATGCGAAAAGCCTTCGGATGACGAGGAGAAAACACGTCTCTCTCGTCTTATGGTAGGGGAGATCTTGGTAAGATACACCCGATACCATAGAGGGAAACGTCTGTTCGTTGATCAAGGCCTCTCGAACCCATAAGTCGTTCGACATTACTTCTCACCTGGGCTTGGGAGCTTGCAAGAGGTCCCGGACTAGGTGAACGACAGGCACGAACAGACGAACCCTCGGACGCAACACTGTAACACTTTGCGCAATATCACTTTATCACTTCGATTTTCTGTTTTGCACTTATTCCACTGAAATCGAAACTTTTACTGATTTCTACCTGAAACACGCAATTCTACCCTTCATTAAAAGGTAGTAATTGCGAAATCAGTCGTATAATGCAAGCTCATTAATACCAGCAAAAAACAGAAAACATATTTTAAGATAAAAATTTCAGTGGCTGGGGAAGAGACTAAACACTAGTTCCTTCAAAACTACGTTTTCAATCTCTAACCGCACATAGCCTGGGGACGAGAATAAAAACTAAAAACGTTTTTATCCTTTCTCCCCGTACCGAGACTAGGGACGAGAGCAACTCGAGAACAACGTTACCCGCTTGAACGGAACGTTTTCTCTCCTCTCTCTCCCTCCGTCTCTAACTCTCTCTCTCTTTATCTCTTGATTTCGCACTTAAGAGAAGAGCCCAATTACATTTCGTCAAAAAAACATGTTATTTGACCAAAGGAAAAAACTGAAAGGTTTTTCAATTAAAAAGTTCCTTTAAAATAGAATTTAAAACATTTGAGCTTAGAAAGAATGAACAAAACGTCAGAATCGATTTACTCTTTCTGCAAAGTGAAACCGTGATACACTCTCTCTCTATCGTAACGATAGAGCGCATGTTGAACGTCAACAACTGCGTAGCATAAATAAACTAAACGTTAGTTCATCTTTGAAAAAGGTACGAAGACTATTCAAAGAAATTCTTTCATAAAATATTTCATTTAAAAAGTTTTAAATCCTTAGCTCTTTAAAAGCTATTTACGATATAAAGGGCTCAACGTTGATTAACTTCGGTTTCCAAGTTAGGACCGCCTACTCTCAGGAAAGGTCGCATATAAACAAAACATTAAAATTTATTTTTTGTTTTTTTTATGTTTATATAAATGGAAAGTTAATCGAAGAGGAAAATTAATTTATAACGTGATAAGATAATTACTAAAAACCTAAATAAACTTCCGTCTAAGGGAAGGGTCGGCCATTTAAAAGTGAAAGAAAGTCCATACTCTCTTTGTCACCAAAATTAAATCTATCCAAAACGAGTTCAAGATTTAAGATGAAGATAAAACACCTGCATTGCGAAAGCTCAAACCAGAATATAGTACTTCACCAAATATGATGGGAAAACTCCAGGTTTCAACAGCGAGTAAAGTACGTCTTGTCGACACCTCGACAGAGAGAAAATTGAGTCTTTGTTTACATAAGAGCTGGGTATCTGGTCGACAGATGGCGCTGTTGGGCACACCCGCAACCTGTGTAGCGATCGCTGGCGAGTTTTTTCCGTAGAGTTTGTCTGTCGAGCAACAAAGTTGCAGCTATATATTCACCGGCTAAGTTAAATATTTAAAAATCACAAATTTTGAAAGTAATTTGTATTTTTCCTAACTAAACAATCTGAGTCCTTTTAATAGGAGTACAGTATGACTTCAGTGGAGCTGGAATTGGAATGAAATTTTAACGAGGTATCTATAACAAGCAGTGAGTGGCTGGGAAGCTGTCTGCCCATCAGTCAGCATGTATAACTTAAAGGACTCGTGTATGTATACAATAATTACTAAAATTTGTGATTTGTTCCTACATGAATACATTCCTTCATCCTTTAATAGGATATTCATCCTTAGGAGGGAGGAAGTCCCTATGAACCAAATTTCTAGCTAGTTAAACTTTCCAAGGAATTATCATAGCACCTGGTCCTGTTACAAGAGCAAAGGTGACTACTTTTGCCAACCTCCTAAAAGTCTTCAAAGGGATGCCACATGCATTAGGTTAGGCCTGTATCAAGAATGAATGGTACTCAGTTAAAGGAGAACCTTTATCCATGTATGGGATATGTTGTCCAAATGTATTCATAGTTATTATAAGAAACCGGTTTGAATCCATACTTCTATCCATCCTCTCCCTGGTTAGATACTTCTTAACAGATCCTGCTGTTAAAGAAAGGTTACATGGTTATGAAACTGACCTGTATTTGATGTCCACTCCAGCTTTAGTGGCCATGGCTTATGCACCACAAAGAGGGGAATTTAGAAAAGCAGAAGGCCAGTTACCCTATAACATCTAGTAAAAAAAATACTTTTCTAGCAATTAACAGGATATAGTTGCTTTGGAGTATATATTATACAAGTTGGAGTCGGAGTCGGAGTAGTAGGTAACAAAAAGAGAGGAGTCGCTGTCAGAGTAGGAGTCAAAAGGTTTTGATAGCGACTCCACAGCCCTGTTTCAGACAGTAACTGTTTGAAAGAACATAAAAACACTACCAGAGGCCAGAAAGTGGCCAGTGATTCCTGTTAATTTTTTCAGTGAACACGTAGCTATGGTAGGACCATTTCCCAATGTATAACACAGCATAAATATATGTGTATGTGAGGATGCATTTACTCATTACACTTATGCATTGTTGGATCCTACCTCTCCTTCAAGACTTCTTTTGAAACCGTTATTTTAGGCGATATGCATCTTGTCTCGTGATAGCTAGGCTGGCTAAATGTTGTTGAATAGCCTCCACAGGACAAAATAGTAATGATTACATATACTGTACTTGCAGGTAGTGGGAGGTGAAAATTGCCTGACATTAGCAGACTCCTGTCTCATTACCTAAGGTATTAACAGCTTCTTCCAAGTGTTATACAGTACTGTAGAGGATCCAATAGCCCTAACTTTGTGGGCCCTTGCCAGAGTTGAGCCTCCAACCCCCTTGCTGGTTGAAGGATAGGCACAATGCATGGTCTCATAAAGCTAAAAAAAAAAAAAGTTCTTGGCTATCTTTCTGTTTATCTTGTGGCACCGAGTCTTTGAAGCTCAGGTTTGACCCACAGAGTCCTTTTAAGATAGCAATATGATGCATTTGCAGAATAGAGAAGCCAAGTCATTCTGATCCCTTCTGGATGCCTCCAGAGAATAGATAGAAAAGGAAGAAAATCTGGTATGAAGGACAGCTGGGATTTTTATCTTGGCCTCAAGGAAAAACTAAAGATCTTCCATCCTCCAGACTGGCTAGTGACATATGACATGCTAAAAGCTTGTAGACTCACTTAGTTAAAGACTGTCTAGTCAGAGCTTTATCTGAAGCTCTTGTCAAAGGCTTGTACGGGGCACCCATAAGACTTGAGCACATTGGTCACATCCCACTTTGGGGCCTAAGATTCTAGTGTGGGCAAGACTGCTCGAACCTCCTCATGAACTTGGACTACTCCCACGAGGAGCAGAGATCTTATGTTAATGTTAGTAGACTGTGTTCAAGGCTGAGTGGTAGCCTCCCACCCACGATTGAAAGATGGTTCTCTTGGCGAAAAGAGGGATGAGAAATTCTGCGACATGTGGTGGATATGCTTCGATTGGGAAAAGTGCGTGCCTCTTCTACAACATTTATTGCAGAAAATAACCCCCTTTCCCTGGTAGACAGATGCAGAGGACCATTGTAGGTACCTAGACATCTCCTAAGCAGTCCATATGAATAGCCTTTTGCTCAGATTAGATGCTGTCTATTATCCAACCTTGAAGTGCAAGTGATTTCTCAGATTAGAGGTACCTCTGAAGATGTCTGAAAGAAGTGTGTTCCAATGAGGTAGTTCTTTTGGGAGCTTAACTAAACAGGAAATGGTGAAAGCATCCAGGTGACCTCATAGGCATTGGATGGTGTCTTTGAACACTCTACATGGGTCTGAAAAGGGGCAATAGAACAGCAGATTTCTGTTTAGCTGTGAGGCAAACCAGTCAATCACTGGTGATCACAGAGAATCAAGAAGCTTTTCTGCCACACGAGGGTGGAGGGACCACTCCAAACCTACAACCTGTCCCATGGCAAGGGCTACTGATGACTCGGCAGGTAGACTTATAGGCTCTCCTCAAATGCCTCCCATCTTCAACTCACAAAGATGGTGAGGGTATAGACGCTACAAGAAACTATCGAATTTGAGCGGGACTTGATCTCCCATCCTGCGATCGCCAGGTCAGGGTTGCGGTGCCTAACAACATTTCTCTTGCCTGGAAGGAATCTCGCTGGTAGCTCTACAGTGTGGTCACTTCTTAGATTTGCACCTGCTTCAACTCGCAAAGACTGTGCGACAGTTCCTACTTGCTTAACATTCATTATAACCACAGTGTTGTTGCTCATCAGCACTAATGAGTCCCCTATCAAGCTTTGTTAGAAAGCTTGCAGTGGTATGAACACTGCTTGCAATTCTAACATGTTGATATGCATGAACTGCTCATTGGGGAACCACACCATGAAGCAACTAAGTTCGGTTGTGTCACACCATTCCTTGGATGTGTTTGAGAACAGAAGCATCTCGGGAGGTGGGTTTTTTAGTAGAACACCCTAGGTGAATTTTCTTTTGAAGTTCAGCCACCAGGAAAGATCATCCCATATCTATTGCTCGACTGGAACAAGAAGGGATGAGAGACTGCTGGCTACCGACCAGTGATGCATCAGACACCACTGAGGCGAGATGGACCTTTTCACCAATCGCCTCATACGTAATGTAACATCTCGGTGTCAAGTGGTCAGCTGTTCTTTTTTCTGGTTGTACATACATGGGGAACTTCCCAGCTAGTTGTCTGGCCATATGGGGAAAACTAGTGACTGGTGATCTCATTTATTACTGCGCAAGTGAATGGCATCACATTAAGTGATCCAGGAATCATGAAAAGAACAATCACAAAGCAAGTGATCATTCAGTAGCTGATCACAATGAGATCTAGGATTGTAATCCCAGTCAAACTAATATAAGGGAATGTCTCGACCCTCATAAAAGCGAGGAGACCAATAGTTTGTTCCAAGGATAACGACACCCTTTATTTTGACTGACAGTGCACATTTTGGTCCAAAACACTGATATCATTCTTGTACTGCGTACAGACACACCTTCCTTGTCTGGGTCAGTTCTCTTGACCGGATGGTCTCTCTCTTTCACATGGGTACAAGATCACTTAGAGCTTCAAGAGACTTTGTGATAAGTCAAGCATCCAGGAAAATGGTGGAGAAGGGAAGAGCCCTTAATCCTGACCAACGGTGAGTGTGCTCTGTCTAGTAGGAGACTGAACAGTGGTAAAACAAGATCATAAACATCTGTACTGCTTACAGAGACACCTTTCCTGTCATGAGTAAGAGGCAATAGGTTGGTTGGAAACTCATAAAATTCTTGTCGATTAGTCTTCTTGAACCTCTTCAATGATTTCTTTTTCTTACAAGCAGCAGCATCTGAAGAACCTGATAAAGACGAGGTAGAAGAGGAGGAAGAGCACACACTTCTTTTCTTGCCAGCTTTCTTTGGGGCCAAGGTCATGGAAACCAAAGATGATGCTCCCATAGAGCAAGAGGCCGAGGAGCCTCTTCAAGGCTGCAGAAACTACAATGTAATTGTGCCCTTCAGCAGGAGAACAAAACAGGGTCAGAAAATGCCTTCCCCATCTGATGGAGCAATAACAAATATTTGCCCATGGAAGGCCATCTTCCTTGAGTTCAGGTTGTACAACTACACCTAATGAGGGGATGACTGTAAATAGTCAACACTCCCTACCCCTTGGAAAGGCAAAAGAAGGATTAGGATTAATGGCAGGTTTGCACCACTACCTGTCAGACTTTTTGCTGGCTTTACCTGGAAACACCTGCATATCCTTGTCCTTTTCATTTAATTCATATAGGATTACCTGGACACAATTGCATGTCTACACACTTATCCATTTATTGAGAAAAGAAAAAGCAAAAAATTGAGTCAGCCAAAATTTTAGAGACTGCAAGAGTACACTATTGCTTGTAACCGAAGTCAAAAGTGCTACGCTTGTTGACTGACCACCCTCTGGTATCCATAACTTCCTTGTTAAATTTATCAGCAATTTCAGCTTTGTGGGAGTCATACTCCTGTTAACCCTTTTACCCCCAGGGTATTTGGAAATTTCCAACCCTTAACCCCCAGGGGTTATTTTTTTTCAAGCACATTTTGCAGTATGTATATTTAAAATTGTTCTAACAGCCTTAATTTTTGTCAGAGAGAGGTCAGGTTGGTCTCATTCTCTTGGAAAATGCCTGAAGTTTCTCAATTAATTATCAAAAATATGCAAAAAAAAATTTTAATTAGCAGTTTTTTGCAAGGACGTACCAGTACGTCCATGGGGGTAAAGGGATGAGTTTTGTGAAACGTACCAGTACGTCCTTTGGGGGTAAAAGGGTTAAAGGACGACGGTTTGTACTCATTTAGGAATAAACTAATATACTCTTTTAAACCCTTCAAAAAATGTCCTTCTCAAATCTAAATAACAAATTACAAACTCTTGATTATTTTGTCAAAGAAAAACATTGTCATCTGAACAATGCATTAGTTGACCTAAATGCCTTTCTTTATTTCATATACAGTAGCTCTAAACAGAAGCAGCTTTATGTGTAAATGAAAGTTTGAGTATAGAATAAAAAAAAAATTCAGATCTCTACTAAAGACAAGCAATATATACTATGTCATTGTGTCTAAAGGCTACATTTATATTTCTGACTAAATATTGAGTGCAGTTAAAATGCATTTTCATTTTTTAATATGCTGCTATTGGTGGAATAATAAAAATTACAGAGTTCAGGATGAATTGTAATATATAATAAATATATATATATATATATATATATATATATATATACAGTATATATATATATATATATATATATATATATATATATATATATATATATATATATATAATATATATATTATATATATATTTTACCCAAAAACCGATAAATCGGTTGGAACTTTTGACCGGGGAAACGTCTGTCTATATCCGAACATAACTTGACAACAAAACGTTTACCCGATTGAGCGGTTTAAAGAATTGATATAAAAATTTTAACCGGGTGTCGCCGGTCGCTTGCTTTTGACATTACCCATAGTCATAAAACAAAAAAATTCTGGGTAACGTACCTACAACTATAACGTTAAATAATAAAATAGCATACACGCCAACCTTTGATCACAGCACTGGCAGCATTTTTGCTTGTTCCCCGGTCGCGCTTGCCAGCGCTGTGATATATATATTGAATTCTGTATAAGTATATATAATTTACATCTATCTGTATATGTCTTGGTTCAAGTGCTTCTCAAGCGGTAGTCTTATTGCAGGTGCAAAATACTGAGTTATTACATTGTTCTGTATTTCATTAGTTGGAACTGTATTCAGAGTTTAAGTATTACAGACCATATAGAGTATTTTGATATATGATGTGCAAGTGATGTATACTAATTGCTAGTGCTTATAAATAAATAATTACTCGTACACAGTAATGAGCATCATGAGATAACATTAGTAGTGCTGATGCTTCATTTAAATCAACCTGATACCCAATAATTATTGCATAATAATGTAAAGATACAGTATTATATCTACTGTATATGGACACATCAGTTAGGTTTGTGGACTACAATCAAAATTAGGTGTGTGGACTACAATAAATTAATTTAGTCTAATTTTGAATGCAGATTTCTTAGTACTGTATTTATTTAGAAGTTAGTTAAGTAAAAGTTATGAGTGTATTTTATTATGATAGTATTCCTTATACTGTACTGAGATCAATTGGCATATTTGCTGGGGGAGGGAGGACTATGAGTAAACTCATCCATAATTATCCAAATTAAAGTAGCCTTTATAATTTAAACATTATATACAGGTTAAATATTGTTTTTATGACTCTTCTACCTATTTTATATAATGGAGGATTAAAATTCCAAAGTAAGATTCAATTTTTCATGAATATAACCTTTGATAGCGTGACAACAATTGTAAAATGTTACACAGTCAGCCCTCATTATTCATGGGTTCTATTTTTAAGGATTCAGTCATTCACGATAGAAAATCACATATTTGCGGTTTCGCAGTAAGTTCTTTCGCAGCTTGAAGATTTCAAACCAACCGCGCTCCTTTCCACCCGGCATGCTTTGTGCCGTTTCCCTCTCCATACAGCACAACACCCCATCTCTTGCTGTCTTGGCCTCAGTCTCGCATCATCTCTTCGTGTGTGCATCTCCCGCTTCAGTCTTTTTTGTGCAGAATAACATCATGATGTATAAAACCTGTATATATCCAGTGTGTTTATAGTGATTTTAGTGTAAAGTGGGATACGTACATTATGCTACCCACGCTCCAAAGGGTTCATCAAACTTCAGACTTACATGGTGTTGTACGGATTCTTTTAATTTTTATTATGTTAGTGTATTCATTGTATATTATTGTTATTGTTATATTAACTACGGTACAGTACTGTACTGTATATGAAATATCATACTTTACAGTAGTAATGTAAATGCAGGCTACGTTTACGGGGAGTTTGAATGGTGCGAGTCGACCTGCCGAAAACAGCGATCACTTGCGAGCGAGTGTTACCTTAGCTAATTAAGCTGTACTATACTGTAGTCATAGTGCTGCACATGTATCACAGTAATATACACTATAGTATCAGTGAGCATTGTTAGAAAAGAACAACAGTGTTTTGTTGTTACTGTATAAGTATGGCCATGACTCGCATAATGTGTGCGTAGTACATGTGTGTACATGTACCGTACACTTACTGAAATGTGTTCATTCATTAACACATTACTTATACTGTGATAGAAACCAAGTAAAATAATACTAAGCAGTATAATGGGTTACTTAGTGTGTTCGTCGACTGCTCATAGGCAGTAGGCAGTAGGCAGTGAGTTGGTAGGTTATGAGTTAAACCAGCTTTGGGCAGCAAGTATTCGAGGATTCTAAATTTTCGCACCCGTCTCTGTTACCTAACCCATGCGAATAAGGAGGGCTGACTGTATGGAAATTATACTAATCATCACTTAATGAAAATGCTTACATGAATGTGCACATTTGCAAGTACATAACTAATTTGCCTGATTCTTAATATTTTTCTATTATCATAGATAAGCTTGCACGGAAACATTTAAATACCTAACTGTAACTTCAAATTTCTTTACGAAACCCAAAGAATATTGTAGCACAGTATTATGATTACCTGGATCATTAAACTCTTATTTACCCACTAAAATGCTGTATAAAAATGTATATTCTAATTTTGTACCACTTAACAAGTATCAATTGTCCCTTTTAATTATGAATTTAAAGTGCTTTAATTTTAACATTATAGAAAAATTTAATTTCAATCATAAAATTCATTATTTTGGTACCTCTTGGTCATATTGCTTATATTTGTGAAGCGCGGCTTGTTCGATATCTTAAAAAATTTTTATTTACCAGGTGCTTGTTTCTTTGGTAGGCCAGGAATTTTCCCCACCTCTTGAACCTCACATTATTGAACCCAACACCGTCTTCTGTCCACGAAAACCCTTTACAAATGTATTTGGAGGTCACCTCTGAGATGTAGTTGATGCTTGATAAGTTTTGGAAGTATCACTTTAACATCTTCCATGCTCAGTTTTGTTGGAAAATATCTTACAGATAAGGCAGTAACCAGTCAAGTAGGCAATTTTTATAATGATAATGCATTAAGTAATTTCAGAAATCTCTTAAAAAGGAGGCAGAGACAAACCTCTCTTGATCAGTTTTTAGTAACAAGACCCTCAAGTGAATTATAGTGATAGAAAAGACACACAAAAGAGAATTCCAGAAGAGCAGTTTTATTATTTTTTTTTTTTTTGTGTTATTTCCTTTCCAAGCAACATTAACATCTCCTCATTCTCCTCACTCTGATTTTCCACTTGAGCCATCCACCTTCCTTATTTGGGTAAAGTTAATTTCAATGTTCATTTATTCCATAAATTTTTCTTTCCTCTATCAATTATAACTTTTTTCGGCATGGATTTATATACTTTACTGTATTCTTTTGGGGAATATTGATTGAATTCAAATACGGTTTTGGAATAAACTGTGTTCGATCTCTGAGGCACCACTTTTTTAGGAAACTGAATTTTATAATCATGCGAGTGGAATCTATAGATTAAGCAAACATCAAGGACGTGATTCAATATCTCATGAATCATCTCTGTGATTATTTTCAGCAAAAAACTAAATGGAGATTCTTCCAGTGTTTCATTACTATCTCATTGAGATTATTTTCCGATTCTGAGAAAATTAAAAACTTTCAAAACTATACAAACCTGAGTCCTTTAATAGGATTATGACTTCAGTGATACTAGAATGGCTGTCCAGTTTTAAAACAAGGCAATCATAGCTAGCTAACTGCCCTCATTCTTCTTTCACTCATCTTTCCCATAAGCAAAATAAAAATACTGTGGCATTGTCGTAGGCAGATAAGCCATTCATTCTGATCTCCTCTGGATACCTACTGAGATAAGATGGTATTGTGGACAGAGGGGTTTTGGATCTTGCCCACAAATTCAGGAACAACCTAAATGAGACCGGCAACGTATGATGGGTAAATCTTTGTCTGACACTTGTCTCAAAAGTTTGTATGGGTCATGCATAACAGACTTAAGAACATGGGTCGCATCCTGCTTAAAGACCCAAGGTGGGTATGACTGCTTGTAGCTGCTCATGAGCATAGACAACTCCCACAAGGAGCATAGATTAATGTTCTTCAGTCAGAAGACTGTGAACCAGGCTAAATGACCTCATTCCCTACTGCATCAGAAAGGGACTTATCAAGGTAAATGGAGCGATGAGGAAGCCTAAAATCTCCGCTTAGAGTCGGAACTACTATAGAAGTATCCCTTAGTAGACAGCTGCAGAGGACTGTCTTAGGTACCCCAACATCTCCTGAGTAGTCTGTTACTAAAAGCCGTTTGCTTAAAAGGAGATGCTGTAAAGACCCCAACCATGAAGTGCAAGCAACTTAATAGATTAGAGGTACCTCTAAAAATGTGGCCAACAGAGAATCGAGTGTTCCACTGGGTAGTTCTCTCAGGAGCTCGACCAAAAGTGCTACCAATTCGGGATCTCACTAGTCTTATAGTCATCTAGGAACCACCAGGGTCACCCTGATACCTGGCGTGATCAATACTCGGTTATTCAACCAGCAAATCAAGCTGATTGGGGAAAAGGTGAAGGTATCCAGGTGATCCCATGGATATTGGACAGTTGGTCAACATTCTTAGATACTTCCCATGTGTTGAAAATGAGGGAACAGACCACCAGTTTTCTGTTTAGCCATGTGGTGAACAGATCAATCATTGGTGATCCCCAAAGAGCAAGGAACCTTTCTACTGTGCGATGAAGGGACCACAATGATTCTAACATGTGCACCTGGCAATCTGCTAAAATAGACTTTATGAGACAGTTGTTCCTTGCTTGTTAACATATGACTAGTGTTGTTCATCAACACTACTGAGTGCACTATCAGACTCTGTTGGAGAGCTTTCATTGCTAGGTATCTTGCATGCATTTCCAACAGGTGTATATGAAGGTGCCTTTCTTTTGGGAACCACAAGCCTGAAACAACTATATTCCTAAGGTGCATACCCCGCCCCTCTTTGGATGCATCATGGAACAGAAGCCAGCTGTTGCACATGTCTGGTGTAAAGACTTGCTGTTACAGTGTCGGTCAGTATGGCCGGGTACTTCATCCTCTGCTTGGGTGTGAGAGTTTACTTTACAAGATTTATTATGATCCCTAGATCGCGAAAATAAAATAGTCTGTCTCGATCCTGAAGCAATTGCTTTTCAGAAGAGGCCAGGATCAGTCAGTTGTTGATAAACCTCAAAAGACATGTCATTTAAGATGGTCCAAGCTGATACTAGTGAACACTCGCTTCAACATATCTGAAGCATTGGAGAGTCTGAGACACAGGGCTTGAAATTGCTACACTACTCCCTCGAGGATGAAGCAGAGGTACTTTCTGTAAGACTGATGAACAGGTATTTGAATGCATCCTTTAAATCCACTAAAAGCAAGCTGTCTTTCTCCCTGATGGCAGATGGCATGGTACTTACGATCTCTATGATGGACAGTTTGAAAAACATACATGTTCAACATTCAGAGGTCAGTGACTGAACTTCAGTTTTCAGTATATTTCTCCACCAGGTAAAGTTGACTGTAGAAACCAGTACCGCCCACAACGACTGAGTGTTTTTTTCACCTCCAGAGCTTTCAGCAATTTCAGAAGATAACTCTTGAATACCATCAAAGTGCAAGTGGAGAAGGAAGAACAATAAAGAGCAGTAGGTATTTTGTTCAATTGGACTTCTAGCACCCACTCCTCTGTTCCATGTTGCTGGCACATTACAAATGGCATGCAAGGCATCTGTCACTTACTGCAGTTGGAGAAGGTGACTGCTCACTTCAGCGTCCCCTTCCTCCATCCTTACCTCTACCTCCCCTTTTGAACTGCCAAGTTAGGTATGAAAGGTGGAGCACTGTCCACACCTTTATTTAGGGAGGAATCAGCTGGAAATCCTGATCAGGCTTTGGAGGCAACCGGAGCTTTTTCAAAGCCGGTGCTTGGTGTGGCACAGATTGCCGGAGCCACTATTGTAGGGTTTGGGCACCTAAAAATAAAAGCACTTTGGATGAGGGAGTCATGGCTTGTCTTACTTCACTGCTGCTTCTACATTCCTCTGTGGAAATTGGGCATAGTCTTCATCCAGTACTGGAGCATTCCTCAATGTCAATGTTACCTTTTCTCCAACTTCCTTGAAGAACAGGGAAAAAACAGTACATTACTGTATCCCTTCTATTTAGGATCCAGTTGGATCATTGATTCAAAGACTGGTGCATTAAGAAGGTCATTGCCTTTGTGCCAAACAGAACCAACTTTCTGCACTTGACCAACATCTCAAGTAGTGGCGAAGTAGGTGACTGCACCTGACCACTAGTCAATGCAGGAAGCTGTCAAGAGACTGACCATGTTAGGTTTCCAAGGTAGCCGAGTCAAGAGCTGAGAAAACTGTGCCCACAATATTGAGTCTTTCCATGGGTAAAAGCATCGTCAATGCAAAAACCGTGGGATCAATGGAAAGAGGAGACAGTTCGCATCCTCAGGCACGTAGAATCTCTGTAGAGAGACTGTAGGAGGCAGGATCTTGCTCAAATGGCTCGACAGCTGTGAATTTTCAAGCCCTGAGATCTGAAAATTCACTCTATCCACTTTAAACAGGAGCCACAGTAGCCTCTCAAAGGTCAATGTTGATGCTCTTGCACTCATTAGCGAGTACAAACAATACACGATGTCGGGAAGCACTGCACTGGAGTCAGGCTGCATCGGGACGTTGAAAACAAGTCTTAGAAAGCCCTTCGGGAGACGTGCTTTTTCTCTCTCTAGATTATGCACAATCTGAACCAAGAACTGGACTAGAAGTGTACCCTGAAGAGATTGGAGTGAGGGGGGAGGCAATTGATGATTGGCCTGCCCTTCAGAGGTAAGGCTGCCTTTGGTTCTAACTGACAAAGTAAAGCATATTTAAGCCTCTGAGGAGCGTATAAGTGAACGTGGTACCAGGCAGGCTCTGCATGCATATCAGTCACTTTGCATTAAAGAACCTTGCAGCCAATCATATGCATGCAGTAAAGCATCTCGATGTAGGTGAGTGCAGTCCTAGGTGATCACTTATTCCAGTTCTTAGTCAAGCAAGAGCTTGGAAAATTCCCTGCCCTTGGACTAGTCATGTGGGGAAAGAATAGGTGACAGGTAATCTCGTTCACTTATGTGTGAGTGGGTGTGAGTATAACTTGGGGCCCGGGGATCTCAAGGAGAATGATCGCCAACTGATCTAGCAGTGACGAATCTCACAGAGCCAAGGATTGTATTCCTGGTCATGCTCACGTGAAGGAATGCCTCTTCACTTAAAAGTGATGAGATTGATTGTTGGTTCCTCTCACCCCACCTCGAGCCAATTTCTCTCCATTCAGAATCAAAGTATCCTTAGGGAGAGAAACCATGATGTACCCATATTGTGTACAGACACACCTTTCCAGTCTAGGCTGTTTTTTGTATTCATGTAGATTCTCTCTTTCTGAGAGAAGATATAGGATGAGCATCCATGAAAATGGGGAAAGATGAGCACCAATAGTGGGTATGTAAGCCTCTGGATAGCGTACTGAGACGCTTTCCCAGTCTGGCTTAGTTCTTGGTACTGCAAGTTCTTCGTACTGCACTGTCTCTCTCATATTTAAACGGGTAGAGATCAGTCGGAGTCTTACGCATGTCAATCGGTGTTCCTAGACTTATTAGATGATATCTTCTACTTAGAAGTAGCAATGTCTTAAGGATCCAACAAAGATGAAGCAGAGGATGAGGAAGAACTAGAAGAGGAAGAGAGCACACAAGCTTTTTGGGTCAGGGTCTTAGAAACACATAGACGTTCCCATGGAGGAAGGCACCACAGGGGACTCTTCAAAGGTAGCAACAACAACAACAGTACTAGCAGGTGCTTCGCCGTTCAGCGCATCCACGAGGAAAGCAAGAGTTGGTAAGATACCACAGGGGAAGCCTAAGAAGTCCTGTTAGCAACAAAAAACTTTCTCCCACCAACGGAGCACCAGTGTACCCAAGTTAAACCAACTTCTGAAGGTGCAGATTGTCGTTGCCGTTGTACAGCCCCACATAATGAGGGGCTGCAAACAGTCATGCTTTCTATTGATTTATTCAAATTTAAAAACAACACGACATTTATCCATTTTATATAGAAAAAAGCAAAGGGATTAAAACAAGATTACAGTATGTGTGTACTGTTTGTGGCCAAAGTCAGAAGTGGGTGTGTAATTGATTGTCAGTTGAGTGGGGCTTCCCTGCCATCTGTTGGTAGTTATAACTACTGTACTTTGTTAAATTTTGAATGGTCATTCCAGCTTAGCTGAAGTCATACTCCTAGTAAAGGACAATTGGTTGTATTAAGGTAGAAATAAATACCCAGTAGTTTTATAAAGACAAAAAACAATTTCAAATTATTTTGTTCTATTCCTTTCACCTATGCTTTATCCGTTTATCTCAACATTTAATAAAAGAGGTATATATTTAATGTTGTTTTGTCCAGACCAAACATCTGACCCAAACTAAAGTAGTTTCCAATGCTGGTAAAATGAGATAAATAACTTCTTTCCAGTTAATTTTCAGACTAAGGTTCTTTTGTGAAAGAAATTTATCATAATTAAAAACGCTAGAAAATGGAATGTAACATATCCATATTTGGCGACATTGATATTTTGACCAATAGCAGGTGGATGCCATTAAAAAATTTGGGAATTTACCAAAAAAAAAAAAAAAAAACTTGGGGGGCCTATTTTGGGTAATTCTTGGCATCTTTCTGAGTCACTGTGCCATATTTCACAGTGTTACTAATTTTTCTGGGATTTGGTGTTTTTTAATGGTTCCTCAACTGGAATAAATACTGCAATGACACTTTGGTCATTAAGCCCAGATTGCTTTCTTCCAATTTCCATTTAAATGCTGCATTACTCTCTTATACCTTCCAAGATGACTAGAAAATGTCCAAACATTTGCCTATATTCAATTGGATGTGGAAATGCATCTTATTTTCCTATATTGTTTTTCTTAGTGATTCATTGTACATTGAAATGCTTGTCTGATCCTAAAACATGCACATTCCATCATTCCGCCAAGACCTCAGACACGAATTCCATATCATTATCAAGATTCTAATGCATGTTAACCAGACCAATCAGTCTCCCCTCTAGATTCTCATAGGATTTTTCTGAAACATCTATTTCAAAATATGCAGTAAAATATTGGAGTAAAGAAGTTGGTCAGTAATATAAAAAAAGGAAGGGGTGAAAAAATGAAAACGCAAAGGGAGGCAGAAAATAACATGCAATAATTACCTGAAAGTCTGATAAATCTTCATAAAAACCATACCATTCTAATAATGTAATCTGTTAGGCTAGGTATAGTAACACGGAGCTACGAGAATATTAAATGACAATACATTTGTAAAATACAACCTTTTAAAAAAGTTGCATTCATATCACATCAGACCCAATCACAAACAGTAAAAGATAGAGGAGTGACAGACATTAATGTCTTAGCCTAATAAACAAAAAAATGAGCAGCAGATGAAGATAGGCCCAGTACAGAAAAATATGGCATCATTTGATTTCTTGTGATAAAAGAAAACTTTTTGTATATTGATAAATATATTTAAGATAAAATATTGAAGTGTTTCGTGTCTTTTATGGACAAAAAGTCTGAAGCACTAAAACTCAAGTCTTGGATGTCCACACTATCGCAAATGCATCTCTTGATTTGTTCACATCAATATCAGCACTTCACTATGCTGTACCATTAACAAAGTTCATAAATAATAACATTTTCTTTTCTTTTTTTCTTAAAACAATTTTTTTTAAGCCTAGGGCCATTTACACATCCCAATAGGATTTTGTTTTGCATAGCTATAATCTCCTGATGTAGTATAGTATACAAATCACTTATTATTTCTTAAACATTAATTCTCATGTGTGGTGAAGGTAAGCAATACTACCTGATCCAATTTTTTTTGCTTACCCATATACTTTGCTTATTATCATTTAAACAAGAAGTCTCAAATATACTCAAATTTATTTACAGTGTGAAACAACAATAAAAAACATTGTTTCTTTCACTCATTTAACAAAGGAAAGTTAAAACTAATTTCATCCAGTTAAGTTTCCACTTGACTTCCTCCATGAAATGCAGTGGAATACAAAACGAATGTATAAAGAATTAAATCGGTAAAAAGAACTGCCACAATCAAGGAACTCTCAGAAAATTTACACATGTAATGTAATGCACGTCATATTAATCAATAAAAAAATCCAGTAGAATGTGAATTTGGGTAGGTAACTCTAATATTTGTAATTTGTCATTTTTAAACGCAAAAAAATATCCTATAAAATACATAAGCAAAAAACATTGCTAGTATATCTGTTTTTATAGCATACAAAATTATACATTGAATGTACTGTAATTAACTCAAGAAGTATCCTGATATTAGCTTCTTTCAGTACATAAAAAGATAACATTTCATGAGGTTCTTGTTAGCAATGCTACTTTGGTGTGGTGCCTGGTAAACATTTCTTGTAAGTCATCTTATAAATCTAGGCACAAACAGAAATAAATGAACTGCCAAAATAATAGTCACACAGTACACTAAAGAACATAACAAATCTTCAATACTATTGCTATTTCAATAAAATATTGTCTTTCAAGTTAAGGCAGTGGAATATTCCATCCCCAGATTACATTTTGTTAGTGCGTCAGGATTACACAGCCTCGCACAAATTTTTTTATACTTTTATATGTATAAAAACAACTTATCATTAAAACCAACTACCTTGTAAGATTGTGATGAATTATTGAATAAGAGACCAAATAAAAAAATAATTACTAGAGTAGAAATGTTATAAAAAGAATCTACAAAGATATGACTCCACAATACATTTTGACATTTGTTTTATCGATATAGAAAGGCAGCTGTTGAAATTTCTTACCTTGAAATGGCTATTCGTGATCACAATAAAAAGTAAGAATGTTACGGGGGAACTTCCTATCAGGAGAAGCTTCTAATGGATGCTGTTTGAAAAGAACTAATTTTTGAGAGGACACCCTGTTTCATCTTCGACACCATTTCTTCTGTGTTCCACTGGGAGTTGAAAGGCAGTTCCTTCAGTTCCATTGTGTAGGGCCCTCTTGCATTGTGGTGGTATAAGGACTGTAAGACCACTTTAGGAGCTTGCTGCTGTTTTGAAGGAAGAGAACACTAAGTTATGAAAAAGTTTAATTTTAATAAAATCTATTATCAGAATTTAATCTTTCAATAATTGCCTTGTGGTCATTATGCCAGTATCAATGAAGCTACTTGCTTCCCAACCTCTCAATCATAAATATAGATAGCTCTAGCTTCACTATTCCTTCAGAGAAGCTGGAATTAACATTAAGCTTTTTAAAGAGGTAAACACAGCTGCCTGCCGGTTTGTGGGTAGGATGACAGGAACTGCTTGCCTTCACTTTGACTTAGGGCTCACGGAGTGGTTGAGTGGGCAGCGTGACTTATAGGTCTCAGGTTTGTATGGGTAGAAAAAATAAAATTTAATTTGTTTCGACTATAAACGTAATAGAAAACTTTGGCCTTTAACTGGAAACTAACCCTAGGAGGGGCAGAAGTCCCTACAACCATACTGGCTGGTTTACCTTTAATGTACTTTGGTCCTGTAAAAGAGTGAAAGTCATGATCCCCGTCAACTTCTTGACTAACTGTGCATAATGATGTCGCAGTGTTAGGCTAGGTCTCCACCAGGGACTGATAAATGACTGCTGAAGAATTTATATCCCTAGGGATTTGGGTGTCCAAATGTATGGGCATTATATGAAACATAGGTGTGAAAACATTCTATCCATTCTTCCCCTTGAACAGAAAGATGGGGCTTTATTTCAATACAAATCCTATTGTAAAGAAAGGTACTCTGTTAAGTAGGTGAATGTTTTCTTAATATCATTCTTGAATTTTTAAGTAAGGGATTGCAGAGTAGTTGTTGATGGGCACCATAGTAACTATAGTAATGTAACATCCCAAGCTGGAGGTATGAGTTCTCAGTAAGGACAAGACTGCTTGAAGCTCCCAATAAGCATGGACAATTCCCATGAAAAAGAATGATCCAAGCCCATCAGTCTGAAGACCTGGCTTAAGGCTGAGCGATAGCCTTTCACCACACAGACTGAGAGGAGTTTCTCCCAGCATAGGAACAAGGAAATCAGCAATCAATTGCAGAGGCTCCACCGAGGAAGAATCTTGTCTACGAAACCAATAGCATGAGATTATCACTTTCCTAGGTAGACAATGATCTATGCAGGTATCCAAACATCTGTGCACTACCATGTGAAAAGCCTGGCACTCAGAGATGATAGATCTCCAACCGTGAAATGATAGGGAAGTCGAGTTGTAGAACCTCAAATATGACAAATTCGTAGGTAATTTGTATTTTTCCTAACTATATAAACCTTAGCTATTTAATATGGGTAATTACTTTCGGCGTAGCTGAAATGACGAGCCATTAGAATTTTAACGAGGGTTTACAACCCCACCGCTAGTTAGCGGCGGGTAGGGAGGCTACCCCCCTCCTCACACACACCTGTGATTGAGCTCACTTTGCTCAGAGGTAGGACTTCACGGGGATAGGGCTGGTGGGCAAGTTGGATTAAATAGCTAAGGTTTGTATAGTTAGGAAAAATACAAATTGCCTACGAATTTGTCATTTGTTCCGTAACTGAAATACAAATCAGACTATTTAATATGGGTGACTCACCCCTTAGGAAGGGTGGTAAGTCCCGGCCAGTACTGGCTTTTGGCTTTGCCCGGGGACTCAGTCCCTGAGTGTGTCAGTACTCAACAATAAGGAGTCCCTGCACCTCGCTAGCATCTTGCTGTGCAAGTGCTGCAGCCTACATAAGCTGTGTGTAAAGGTATGAAGTGTGACACGTCCTAGGAAGTTGACCTGAAGTTCTTTAGATGGAAACTTTAGGTTAGGACTCTCTCAATACCACCTCGTCAGGGTATGGGTACGTGACAGTATTAACTTAATACTAGGAACACAGGGAAGCATGGTTTACCTACAGTGGTTTGAGGTCAGCTGTGCAGAGAACCCAGGAGGCTACTTTCCCCAAGAGAGGGGAGGATGAAGAAAAGAATAAGGGCCAGACAAACCTTTTCATTCATGCAGAATAAGACCGGGTAACAATGCCCTCAACCTTCTGCTACTTGTCCATTAAGGAGCCTGAGGTTTTAAACCAGCTGTTGTGCAGCCACCACACGGCCGATAGAGAACATATCGAGTCTCCTGTGTGTCACGTCTTGCAGGTAGTGGGCTGTGAAGGTCGTCTGACGTTTCCACAATCCTGCTTGTAGAACCTGCGTCACTGAATAGTTCTTCTTGAAGGCCAGGGATGTAGCTATGCCCCTGACATCATGTGCTTTAGGGCGACGTGACGGAGAAGGGTCAGGATTCAGGGACAGATGGATTACCCTACGAATCCATGCCGAGATGGTATTCTTGGTGACCCTCCTCTGTTCTCCCAGTGCTCACAAACAAAGCTTGCACTTGGGGATGAACTGCAGCCGTTCTCTTGAGATATAGCCTCAGACTCCTTACTGGGCACAGTAGGAGATGGTCTGGGTCATTTGTTACAGAACGAAGACTCAAAATCCGGAAAGAGTCGAACCGAGGGTTCGGCACTCCCAGATTCTGAGTCTTAGCAACAAACTCAGGGACGAATCTGAACGTTACTTCCCCCCATCCCCTTGAATGGGCGATGTCATACGAGAGACCATGAAGTTCGCTGACTCGCTTGGCCGAGGCCAAAGCTAGCAGGAACACCGTCTTCTAAGTAAGGTGGCGATCTGAAACCTGGCGTAATGGTTCGTAAGGAGGTCTCTTAAGAGACCTGAGAACTTAAACCACGTTCCATGGAGGAGGTCTCACTTCCGACTGAGGGAAGTTAAGTTCATAACTCCGTATGAGTAGGGAAAGTTCCAGTGAGGAAGATATGTCCACTCCTTTGAGCCTGAAGGCTAGACTTAAGGCTGAGCAATAGCCTTTCACTGCCGACACTGAAAGGCGCATTTCTTCCCGCAAATACACGAAGAACTCCGCTATTGCTGGAATAGTGGCATCGAGTGGAGAGATACCCCTTCCACGACACCAACCACAGAAGACTCGCCACTTTGCCTGGTAGACCTCTGCGGATGACCTTCACAGATGTCCAGACATCCTTTCCGCAACTTGTTGCGAAAATCCTCTCTCAGTGTGGAGATGCTGGATAGTCTCCAAGCGTGAAGTCGAAGCGAAGCCACGGCTTTGTGAAAGATGTTGGGGTGTGGTTGTTTGAGTAGCTCGTGTCGTGGAGGGAGTTCTCTCGGAAGCTCCGATAGGAGTTGCAAAAGGTCTGGAAACCATTCCGTGTGATGCCATAGCGGAGCTATCAAGGTCATCAAGAGATTGACCGATATTCTGGTCTTGTTGAGCACCCTCCTCATCAGATAGAACGGGGGAAAGGTGTACACGTCGATGTTGTCCCACCGTTGTTGGAAGGCATCTTGCCAGAGTGCCTTGGGATCCGGGACTGGGGAGCAGTACAGCGGGAGCTTGAAGTTCAGCGCTGTAGCGAACAGATCCACAGTCAGGGAACCCCACAAAGTCAGGACTTTGTTGGCTACTTGATGATCCAAAGACCACTCGGTACTCACTATCTGCGTCGCTCTGCTCAGACTGTCGGCGAGCACATTCCTCTTGCCTGGAATGAAGCGAGCCGAAAGTGGAATCGAGTGGACTTCGGTCCATCTCAGTATCTCAATTGCGAGATGGGATAGCTGTTCTGAAAAGGTACCTCCCTGCTTGTTGATATAAGCCACTACTGTGGTGTTGTCGCTCATCACCACCACAGAGTGGCCCGCCAGGTATTGTTGGAACTGTTGCAGGGCCAGGAATACGGCCTTCATTTCTAGCAGGTTTATATGGAGGCACTTTTCTGATTCTGACCACAGGCCTGAGGTCCTGTGGTTCAGAACATGGGCCCCCCACCCTTTCTTTGAGGCGTCCGAAAACAGCATCAAATCCGGGGAAGGGACGAGAAGATCCACTCCCTTTCATAGGTTCTCGTCTGCCACCCACCACTGAAGGTCCGTCTGTTCCGCGGAACCCATAGGGATCATGACGTCTGGGGAATCGTGACCTTGATTCCACCGGGACTTGAGTCGCCACTGGAGAGATCTCATTCTGAGGCGACCATTGGGAACTAGACGGGCCAGGGATGAGAGGTGACCGAGGAGACGTAACCACGATTGGGCTGGAAGCTCTTCTCGTCTGAGGAAAGGACTCGCGACCCTCCTCAGCCTTGCTATCAAGTCGTCTGATGGGAAGGCTTTGTGGAGATTGGTGTCTATGATCATGCCTAGATATACCAGTCTTTGAGTGGGCAGCAGAGAAGACTTCTCGAGATTTACCATGATCCCTAGATCTTGGCAAAGTCCCAGAAGTTTGTCTCGGTGTCGAAGGGGGGCTGCCTCCAAGTCTGCTAGGATCAGCCAGTCGTCCAGGTAACGTAGGAGACGGATGCCGACCCTGTGAGCCCACGACGATATTAGGGTGAACACTCTGGTGAACACCTGCGGTGCTGTGGAGAGACCGAAACACAGCACCTTGAACTGGTAAACCTTGTTGTCTAGGCAGAATCTAAAGTACTTCCTCGAAGACGGATGGACTGGGATCTGGAAGTAAGCATCCTTCAAGTCCAGTGTGCACATGAAGTCTTGCGGTCTCACTGTAAGTCTGACCGTGTCTGCCGTCTCCATGCTGAACGGGGTCTGCTTGACAAACCTGGTCAGAGCTGAGAGGTCGATGACTGGTCTCCAGCCTCCAGACGCCTTCTTTACAAGAAAGAGTCGACTGAAGAAGCCTGGGGACCCGTCGACTACCTCTTGGAAAGCGTCCTTCTTCAACATGGTCTCAACTTCTGCCCGAAGGGCTTGCCACCTTGCCGATCCCATGGCAAGGGAGCTCAATAACACTGGATCCGCTGTTAGGGGAGGTAGAGATGTCGTGAACGGGACGCGATATCCCTGACTGATTACGGAAATCGTCCAGGAATCGGCCTCGAGTTGCTGCCACCTTCTTGCGCAACTTTGTAGGCATCCCCCCACTGATGGACATGCAGGGGGACTGACAATCCTAGCGTTTGCAGCCTCAGGCGCGCCCTCTAGGATTCTTTCCTCCCCTGGAGGACTTTTTGCCTTTCTTGTCCTTGACAGGAAAGGGCTTAGACACCTTTGTCTTTGCTGCAACTGCCTTTTTGTACTCTTGGTAGGATGTGATTGCTGGGTCGCTGGAGGTTTGTAGGGCCTCGATGTTAGGGCCCTATGTAAAAGAGAGTCCTGGTTGGACTTCCTCCACCTCTCAGCCGCCTGCTCCACATCCTTAGGCTCAAACAAGTTCTTACCCAAGACGGAAGAATGTCTAAGCCTGTTAATGTCGGTACTAGGGACCTTTTGGTGGAATCTCTCAGACACCGCATCTCGACGTTTCAAGATGGTATTAGCCCACAAGCTCGAGACTTGGTGGGCTAGAAACTCGATAGTACGAGTGCCTGAGAGCAAAAAGGTCTCCAAGGCCTTCCTGGTACTCTCTTTGGACAAGTCCTCAGATCGTAACAGGATGCCCAGAGACCCTAGCCAGATGTCCAGCCACGAAGTTGCCTGCATGGCACACTTCGCCACCTTCTCCTGGCTAAGGATCTCCCTAGCCGAATACGAGACATGTCGGTTGGAGAGTCTATATAGAGGGACTCCCATGGTAAGCTCTTCCAGAGAGTGGTGTAGAGGAAGAGCTAGACAAGTCTCCTCCAAGATCTCAAAGTACCTCCTCTGATGGACACGAGGAGGCGGGAGGAGTTTGTTACCCGTACTGGATCGGCTGGAAGAGGCAAGCTCGGAGAGCTGGCCTTCGACCTTGTCTCTGGCACTCTTAATCCCCTGCGACCAGGGCAAAGCCGCACTGGCCCTCGAGGGTTTATGAGTACCGAAGACTCGGTCCAAGACCGTGTCCTTGCCCTCACAAGGGGGAATCTCTGGATCCGCAAACCATTGAGATTCCTCATAAGGGTCAGAACTTGCCAGAACGCATGTTCTGATTCCTGCAGCTCTCCTCTTGAAGGGCTGGCAGCAAAGTCTCCTGTCCCCAGGTCTCTTCCTAGGGGGGACTCGTGGACGTTCTCTGAGGGTTTGGCTGGCTCCGGTCTAATCCTTGATAAAGACTTCGGTAGTCTTGGAGTCCTTCGACTCCCTCCTGGGAGGGATACAGGACTCCAACTGTGATGGTGGAAGACTCTTCTCAACCCCTACCCGAAAAGACTTCTGGGGGCGAGGTGGGGTTTCCCCCATTGGTGCGATGGGGGAACGACCCGCCTCACGTAATTCCCCAGAGGACAGGAAATCCTCCTCCGCAGGGGAGGGAGAGAAAGTCTGGGGGGGGGAGAGGGGGCCTTCCTCAAGGTCTTCCGAGGAGTCGGCTTCGCCCTTGGAGAAGTTACCACGGTAGATACTCCTCTCTTCATCTTCAGGGGAGAAGAAGCCACCAATGATTTGTGACCAAGCTCAGAGAAAACAGGCTTAAAAGCCTGCACGAGAGCTCTGACGATGGTCCCAAGCCAAGGCTGCTGACTGACAGCGCGACTAGGGGGAGTTACCTGTAAAGAAACTGAAGGAGAAGAGTCCTTGGACCTATCCGGAAACCTCCCTTTTCCGACGAGCGCGCTGTTCTGCGCTTGGGGGGGGGGACGTGACGACGATGACCTGGCCACGCGATGTCCTGCAGCCTCACGTGTGGGGTCGCGCTGGTGCTCGCGCGTTGGGCTCTGCCCTGGGTCGTGCGTGGGAAAATGTTTGAGCGTTGGCGCGCAGAGGCATGTACTGGCGAACAGGGAGTGTGCAGAAGGCTGGATGAGCGTGCGCGAAGGCGCACAGTATCCTGCCGAAGAGCCCGTAAGGGCGATAACGTTGGCCGCGCGCGCAGGAGAAATATCCCTAGCGCGCGGGCGCGCATATCTGGCTGATATGATGGGTGTGCAGTGCGCGCGTTGGAGACTGCGCGTGATGGCGCGCAGGTGAGCGCTGGCGAGCAGGGGAAAAGGTTACTCTCCCCACTGCACCCAGATCCAAAGATCGTGGGCGTGCCTGGCGCGCAAGAGAACGTGGGCGCGCAAAAGTGCGCTGGCGATCTGGAGAGCGCCTGTGCGCTATCTCAGGAGATTCCAGTGCTGTGCGCTAGCAGGCAGGAGAGCGCTGGCGCGCTGTATCAAGATTCTCTGCAGGTGCGCGCAGTAGTGCGCTGAGGATCTGGAGAGCGCTGGAGGTCTGGTGAGCGCCTGTGCGCTATCTCAGGAACCTCCATAGAAGTGCGCTGGCGCGCTATAACAGAAACAGTTGGCGAGCGTGCGTGCAGGTGAGCGCTGGCGCGCTATTGCAGGAACCATTGCAGGTGCGCGCAGGTGGTCGTTGGCGCGCAGTGACAGGAACAACTGCTTGTGCGTGCAGGTGCGCTAAGACAGGAACATCTGCAGCAGGAGATCGTTGGCGCGCAGGGGATACCTGGCGCTTAAGGGACTTATGCACCAATTTGTGCTCACGCCCTTTATGCCCTGAAGGGACCGTTGCCCATTTTACAACAGGATGAGAGGGCGCCCACAGCGCATCGGCAGCCAGGAACGGTGACGGCAGGTCAGCAAGTCTGGTGGGTGGAAGGTCGGCGTGCCCTTTGTAAGGACGACCTTCCACCAAAGGAGATCGCGAACGATCTGCGGAGAGGTCCAAGGATGTAGCTGGCAGGGTCGGTGAACTATGGCGAGGTTCTTCTGTGGAGCACTGCGGAGATGACGAGCCGATGAGGCGCCTCCTAACACCCTTGTGAGGTGAAGGAAGACCTCTACGGCGAAGGGGAAGGCGAGCTTTACACCTTATACGCCCTCTGGGGGACGTGGGGTCAGCGGGCTGACCATCAGCAGTCCTCCGAAGAGGAGTCTCTGAGAGTGATTGGGGGAGAATCACTGGCAGGAGAGACCATAGGACTTAGCTCCTCCCTCAAAGGATGTTCGGAGGGGGGAACTAAGCCTTCAGCTACAGCAGCAACATCAGGAGCAGAGGTTTGAGACAACTCATCGGAAGCCTCTGCCACAACAACGTCCATGATAGACAGAGGATCGATCTCTGCTACCGTCGGCGACTGTTTGACAGCTGCTCCCAACTTGATCATGTCAAACAGGGCTTCCTTGGAGGGCAAACCCTGAAGCCCCAAGGAAGCCCAAAGCTGTAATAAATCATTATTAGTTACAAGCATGATAATATCCTCCTCCGGGGGAGGAGGAGGAGCTGCCTTGCTATGGGTGGCAACTCCCTCTCCCACACCCCGGGATCGGTCAACAGGACTACGGTCTACGCTACCACTCAACGGCTCCTCAGGAGAAACCGATCGAGAGGGAGCTTCGGAGGAGGTTTGGGCCACGGAAGAAGTCCTTGGGATTTTCTCTTTTCAAAGAACCCTTTGAAGGAGAAATATCCCGTTTGGACTTCTTCTTCCGGCGCCGAGAAAACCTCTCCCACGGGGAGGTAGACCACTCCCTACACTCACCACAAACCTTATCTCTATCACACCGTTGGCCCCTACAATAAGGACACAAGGTGTGGGGATCCGTGTCGACCGCCAACATAAACGTGCCACAAGGGCGGTCAGGTAAACCGGGACACTTACGCATAGCAGAGGCCAACTTCACATACACTCTGTCAAAGGAAAAGCAAAAGAAAGATTAGTAATGGCTGTCCAAAAAAGGCGAGGGTGAAAGCGGACACATCCGACTGCCACCCGAGCCGAGAGCAAAGTGAGCTCAATCACAGATGTGTGTGTGTGTGTGGGGGGGGGGGGAGCAAGCTACCCTTCCTACCCCTCGCTAACTAGCGGTGGGGTAGTAAACCCTCGTTAAGATTCTAATGGCTCGACATTTCAGCTACTCTGAAAGTAATTACCCATATTAAATAGCGTGGTTTGTATTTCAGTTACGGAACAAAAAGCTGACAAAAGAGGTTAGGCATTGGGTTAGTTTTATCAGTACATCTCGATGAGAAGCATCAGATCCAGAAACTAATAAACTTGTGGCAACTTGAGCGCCTCCAGGGTCCGCTTGGCGTTTGGGGTCGTCTACAGTATGTTGATTACCTGATGTAAAAGGCAGAAGGTTAGGAAACGCGTACACATCCAGGTTGTCCCAGGATTGTTGGAAGGCGTCCTCTATCTCTGCTGACAGGTTTTGGACAGGAGAACAGAACAATGGAAGCTAAGAAAGTCGTACACATCCTGATTGTCCCAGGATTACTGAAAGCCATCCTCCATCGCTGCTGATGGGTTTACTAATTTACCTTCCCTTAATGGCTTGTAGTAGATTGGCCAGGGCACCAGGCCCCCCGCTGAGATACTACCACTAGAGAGTTATGGGGTCCTTTGACTGACCAGACAGTACTACATTGGATTCTTCTCTCTGGTTACGGTTCTTTCCCTTTGCCTACACATACACTGAATAGTCGGGCCTATTCTTTGCAGATTCTCCTCTGTCCTCATACACCAGACAACACCGAGATTACCAAACAATTCTTCTTCACCTAAGGGGTTCACTACTGCACTATAATTGTTCAGAGGCTACTTTCCTCTTGGTAAGATTAGAAGAGACTCTTCTAGGAGAAGGACACTTCAAAATCAAACCATTGTTCTCTAGTCTTGGGTAATGTCATAGCCTCTGTACCATGGTCTTTCACTGTCTTGGGTTAGAGTTCTCTTGCTTGAGGTTACACTCGGGCACACTGTTCTATCAAATTTCTCTTCCTCTTGTTTTGTTAGTTTTTATAGTTTATATAGGAAATATTTATTTTAATGTTGTTACTGTTCTTAAAATATTTTATTTTCCCTTGTTTCCTTTCCTCACTGGGCTATTTTCCCTATTGGGACCCCTGGGCTTATAGCATCTTGCTTTTCCAACTAGGGCTGTAGCTTATCAAATAATAATAATAATAAGTCTGCTCGTAAATTCCTCTTACCTGGAATGTTCTCCTTGCTTGTTGACGTAAGCAATTACAATTGTGTTGTCGCTCATCAACGCGACTGAGTGCAATATCAAATCCTCTGAGGGAAAGTTTTCAGTGCCAGGATTGCTGCTCACATTTCCAACAGGTTGATGTGCAGGATTCTTTTGTCTTCAGATCACACCCTTAAGGTGGTCTAGTTCCTCAGGTGTGCATCCCCACCTCCTTAAAAGTGTCTGTGCACAGCAGCATCTCTGGAGGTGGATGGTCAAGTGGAATTCCACTTGTAGGGTTTTTGCCCAGCCATCGTATATCGGGAATAAAACCAAGAATAAAAGTTTTATTTCTATAAAGCCAGCAAATGTGAAACAAGATATCCGTCTTCATCCACGGTCAAGACCAAAGTGAAGAAGGTATGAGTGAGCGTGAGGGGGGTGCTTCTCCCACGTTACCACTGGTAAATAACCGGAACGGTTGTTGGCACCTCCTTAACAAAGTTTTATGGCTGTATGCCAGCTTGTGCTGATTTCTTCTCCTAGGTAACAAACGTAAGGTTTATATTTTGTGTAAGAACAATTGTGTTTTATACCAAAATATAATTTTTTGTCACATCAATAACACATTACCCAGCCTCACATAAAAAATTAATGTAATAGATAGAGGGCATGACTACAATACCTGAGGAAAAAAGGCATCCAGGGTGACAAAGATTAGAAAATGAAAATCATTCAGTTCACAGAGTAGGACAACCTTTGTGAACTTTTTAGCATCATATTCTATCACAGCACAGCCAAACTGGCACAGCACCTGTGAATGAAAACAGATTTATGCAGTTAAAACCATACAAATTTCATGTCAAGATCTCAAATTTACCCTTTTATTAATTCATTGACCAAAGTTAATGAGTAAAATTATCTCCCCTTGCATCTTATTACTTTTATTCAACATTTTTAAAAATAATATAGAAAAATTCCCACAATTTTCTTAATAACAAAATTACTGGACTCCTTTTACCCTAAATATTGAAGGCCAATAAAGATATGTAGTTTAAACTCTTCTTAAAATGGTTTTCCAAATATCATTGAAGAAAAGGCATTCTACACAAAGCCACAGCTTTGCACTTGAAACATTGAAATATCATTAGTCTGCTACCAGTCTTATACTTTCTGTATTTAGTCTTTATCAACTGAAGATAATACTACATTATAATTTTTTTAAAGTAATTTGTATTTTTCTTAACTACTGTACATAACCATCTTTATCAAATGAATATACTGCAAATATCACAAATTTTGAAAGTAATTTGTATTTTTCCTTGCTATACTGTACAAACCTTAAGTCCTTTAATCATGGATATTGTTTCGACGTGAGCTAAAATCGGTTGTTTAACTTGGATAACGAGCGGTTATCCAACTGGGCAGGGAACAGGGGCGAGGACCAGGGTTGCCAGGTTTTCTAAGTGAAAAAAGGCCAACTTCTGATCAACTGCATCTTTAAAAGCCAACCCATTAGTAAAAAAGGCCAAAAGTAGAGCATTTAAGGCCAATCTTTTTAATGACATTGCTACAGGCTAACCAATTTTAAAAAAAGGCCAAATTTGAAGTTTTTAGCCTGAAAAAGGCCAACCTGGTAACCCTTGCGAGGACCAACGCCCCCTTCTTCACTTTCGTTTCAATTTTTTGACATAAGAGTGGTGTTTGAGGGTCGATGTTTAAATTCAAGGACAAAATTTGTATAGGTATGAAAAATGCAAATTAATCTTAAAATTTTGTGATTTGTTCCTATGGCGAGGGTACCCCTGACTTTGTGAACTCTAATACTGCCTGGCGCCTATCTCTCTCATTAGCCGAGGCATAAACTCTATGGATTGTCTCATGAAACTAGAAAAAGACAGTGTTCCTTAACCCCTCTTTCTTGGACCTGCCGATGCTAATGAAAAGTCTTTGACACTCAGGCCTGAGGTGTTGGATCATTTTTAGATAGCATCTCAGCACCCTCACGGGACACAAGAGCATTTCTCAATCGTCACTCGACGCCTTACAAAGGGAAGGGATGGAGAAGAACTCAAATCTGAGGTCCTGTGTTGCTAGATTATGGACCTTGGCTACAAAGTCCGGCACAAAACTAAAAGATACCTCCTATCACCAATCAGCATGGAAGACATCATAAGAGAGACTATGCAACTTGCCAACTCTTTGCTGATGCTAAGGCTAGTAGAAAAATAGTCTTAATAATCAGATCCTTGTTTGACAACCTTCTCAAAGGCTCGAAAGGACACATGTAAGAGCTTTAAGGACCAAGGAACACATCCCACTCTGGGCACCAAAGGTCCCAGGTTGGACAAGACTGTTCAAAGCTTCTCACATGCATAGATAACTCCCAAGAAGAGGTGAGATCTAAGCCCTTCAGTCTGAAGACCATACTCGAGTCTTTGATTGCTACGACTATAGATGCTTCCCTTGGCAAAGGAAGACAAGCAAATCTGTGATCTGTGCTAATGTCACTACAATCAGAGAAAAATCCCTTTAAGACATCAGTCGCAGAGGATGGCCCACTTGGCTTGTAGAGGACTTCTAGAGATACCCAGACATCTCCTGTGCAGTGCCTTGTTTAAAATCCTGACACTTGGAGATGCTGGAGAGTCTCGATACGTTAAGTGCTAAAGACTCCACAGCATGACTGATAGAAAAAAGTGGGACACAAGGATATTTCTCTTGGGACCAACCAGAAGAGCAAACAGATCCGGATACCACTCGTCATAAGGCCATCTGGGAGCCACTAAGGTCATCCTGATCCCTGGCATAACCAACACTCTTGTTACAAGCCAAATCAGGCTGAACAACAAAGTGTACACGTTCAAGTGATCCCACGGGGGCTGGAAGGTGTCTTTGAATAATGACATGGGTCTGGAACAGGGGAACAGAACATGAGAAGCTTTCTATTCAATCCCTGGAGAGCCCCACAAGGCAAGGAGCCTTTCTGCTACCAGGGGATGTAGAGACCACTTTGTTGCTACAACCTGGTTCAGGGGACTGAGTGTGTCTGCTAGTACATTCCTCTTGCCAAATTTTCCTTATTTACAACTCTAATGCGTGAAAAACCCCACTGATGTGCATCCGTTTCATCATCTAGCAAAAGGGGTGGAAGAATTTGCCTCCTTGCATGATGACAGGCTACCACACTATGGTGGTGTTGTCACTCATCAACACTCCAAGCATTCTAAGAATGTTTGAGGAGGCATTCAGTAGTCTTAGGAAGACTGCTGGCATCTTGAGGACATTGATGCGCAATGCTTTCCCTCTTCGATCCACACCCGAAACGACCAGGTTGCTGAGGTGTGCTCCCAACGGCTCCCTCGATGCATCTGGAAACAGAAGCACATTCGGAGGTATTAAGTCGAGTGGTCTCCCTTGGTGACGTTTTCCTTGTTGAGCCACCAGGTAAGATTGTCCTGGGTCTCTTGTTTCACCATATCAGGAATAAATGGAGGATCTTTGTCTTTTGACCAGTGATCCTTCACTCACCACTGAAGAGATCTCTGATGAAGATGCCGGTGAGGAACAAGCTTCTCCGGAGAAATGTGATCGAGAAGGCATTGTCAGTGGTGAGTTGGGGTTTCTGTCTTGGACAGAAAGGATTGCGGGAGACTCGCTGCTGCTATGTTTATCAGCATGCCCAGGTACTTCAACCTCTGCTTGGGTATGAGATTCGATTTTTCCGTTTACCATGATCCGCAAATCATGGCAAAATGCGAAAATCCAATCTTGATCCTAAAGCAACTGACTCTTTGAAGATGCCAGGATCAACCAATCGTCAAGGTAAATCAGAAGACATATCCCTCACGAGTGGGTCCAAGTGGCTACCATGGCGAACACCTAGGGAACCATACACTCTCCAAAACACAGTCTTGAACTGATACACCGTACCATAGAGGGAGAAGCAGAGGTACTTTTGAGAGGTCTGATGAACAGGTACTTGAAAGTAAGTGTCCTACAGGTCTATCGAAAGTATGAAAATCTCCCTCTCTGACTGAAGACAGCACAGACCATACTGACTTCTTCCTGAACTTTGTTCGCCCAACAAACCTGTTCAGTGGAGAGAGATTGATGACTTGTCTTCAGTACCCAGTTGAATTTACCACCAGGAAGAGCCAACTGTAGAAGCCTGGAGATATATCTTAAACGACTCTCACCCTTTCACCCTCTGCCTGTTGGGCCAAGGCTTTCATGGATGTTGGATCTAAAAGGAACTCTGTCGGAACTAGAGATAGGGGAGGCTGGTGGTCCAGGAAGGGTAGTAAGTAACTGTCCAGTAAGACACTCACCAGCTATGAAATAGCCCCATGTCTCTGCAAAGTTGCCCAGTGGCGAGACAAGCAACCCCCAACTCTTGGCAGTGGGAGAGGAGGAATGGTGGCATCAGTGTCTTCCTCCTCTCCTCATCATCGCCCCTCCTAAACGGAGCTGACTGAAATGCTCGAAAAGGCTGGGGTCTTGGAATGGGCATGAGGCCCTTCCTTGATCCCAACCCTGCAAGCTTGGGCTCTACCCCTTTCAAAGTGCCATAGTCCTTAAAAGAGAGAGCATGGTGAATCAAAGATGTCTGCAAAGCAGTACTCCATGAATCCACTGCCACCTACTCGCAACCCTCCGGCAGGGGTGAAGTAGCACCCTGCACCGAGTCCCTCAATGTCACATCACCTTCAAGATAACTTGTCTAGAGAAGTTAGAAATCAAAGCATTTTGCCTTTTCAAAACCCAGGTAGCCCGCGGGTTTGCTGACTGGAGCGCAAAGAAGGTGACTGCCTTCCCACTTCTCCAAATCCTTTGAAGTTGCTAACTTTGTGGACTTGGTGAAGTACATCACTGGCCTTGACCACTCATCAAGCCTAGAAACTGGGTGGCGGGGAATCAAATCTTTCTATTTATCACTGACACTGAGAGTACCAGGGGCAAAGTAGTCTTAGCTACCAGCTTCCTCGAAAAGACATCAAAGGCCTACTTGAAGACCTAAGGAATGCTTGGTCCTTCCTTAAATCATTCATCATCAGCAGTCTGCAATGAAGAGCTTCCAACACCCCTTGGATGGTAGCAAAACTACAAACTCCATCAACCTTGAAAACAATTCGGTGTATATCTAAATTCCCCCTGCTCCTGAAGCATACGACCCAAGACAAAGCAAGGTGTGTATGCCCAGAAGTTATAGCGAACAGCATACTCGATGAGGAATGCAAAGTGCTAAACAGTCTCTCAGGCATTATCTCGTGACTTGCCAAGAATGACACCGGAGAAGACTACTGCACCTCAAAGAATGCCCATGCCTTAATGGGAGGCCACAATCTACACTCAGTAATAGGGAATAATTGCAAGCAATCATGCTTCTAAGTCACAGAGTTGAAAGATTTATTGTCTGATGCAGAGTTCAAGCTAACCTCACATCCCTGCTTTATTCCATCATTAACATTTAAGCCAATATCAATCATTGAAACTAAAGTGAGTGAAAAAGATTACACAGCCTTTACTAGGACACAATAGTACTACTGTACAGGCTGCAGCTGAAGACAAAAGTGAAAAGCCTTTGATGGGAGTGTGTGTGGGGCTTCTTGCCCGCTTTCACTAATCGTTGTTAACTACCTAATTAATGATTTCAAGGACTTTTCCAGCTTTGGAGAAAACAATTCCACTTTAAAAGACAAAAGATTTGTTTACTGAATGTGTTGCAATAAACTGTGATTGCATTGATCAGGTTTGTTATCATACAATTTTTTTGTTTCATGCAGTTTTAAAAGCAACACAAAAGCAGTAATTACTAGATAGGTTCCTTGTGAAAGTTTTACATAAGAGTAAAAAAAAAAGATGACAGTGCCCAAAAAGCAAAATTTAAGTGATTCAGTTAGTATTATGTAGTTAACACAGTTTAAAAGAGATAACTACCGATATTTTACCAGAAGTTCTTATGGAGAGAGATTCTCCCTCCAAGCAGGAACCCTCTCCTCCTCCACTCTTGTTGCCAACCAACACTTTCCTCAATGGTAGAGTGAAAGTTAATTTGTCAATATTTCAATTTTTCTATAATTAATTATTAATTTGTATTCCTGATTTTAGGGATTATAATTTTTTCACTAAATTCCATTACAAAGCCTCAAAAATCAGCATATATGGGTAGTACGTTGGCCAAGGCACCAGCCATCTGTTGAGATACTACCGCTAGATAATTATGGGGTCCTTTGAGTGGCCAGACAGTACTACATTGGATCTCTCTCTCAGGTTACAACTCATTTCATCTTTGCCTACACATATACAGAATAGTCCGGCCTATTCTTTACACATTCTCCTCTTTCCTCATACACCTGACAGCACTGAAATTACCAAACAATTATTCTTCTCTCAAGAGGTTAACTACTGCACTCTAATTGTTCAGTGGCTACTTTCCTCTTGTTAAGGGTAGAAGATACTCTTTAGCTATGGTAAGTAGCTCTTCTAGGAGAAGGACACTCCAAAATCAAACAATTGTTCTCTAGTCCTGGGTAGTGCCATAGCCTCTGTACCAAGGTCTTCCACTGTCTTGGGTTTGAGATCTCTTGCTTGAGGGTACACTTGGGCACACTATTCTTTCTTGTTTCTCTTCCTCTTGTTATTTTGAAAATTTTATCCTCTTGTTATTTTCAAGTTTTTATAGTTTATATATGAAAGATTTATTTTAATGTTGTTATTGTTCTTAAACTTCTTGTAGTTTTTCCTTATTTCCTTTCCTCACTGGGCTATTTTCCCTACTGAAGCCCTTGGGCTTAAAGCATCCTACTTTTCCAACTAGGGTTGTAGCTTAGCAATAATAATAATAATCATTTATATTTATGGACTTATGGAATATGCCGAGAGTATTTCTGCTATTTTTTTAAGGGATAAATTGTTTTAGCTTACAAGTGTAGGTGCACGATACCAAATCTAATTAAACTCATAAACCGAGGTACTACTGTATCTGAATAAATTTTCTTCCAATTAATATTCAATTTTATATATTTTGTAAAATTTCTATAAGTAAATGAAAGAAAAAGCAAAACCCTGATAACTGGACAATGACTCGAAAGTAGAAATATCCAGATGTAGAACACATCCAGTGGCACTCAAAGGGTTAGACATATAATAATCTTTTAAAAGTAATTTGTATTTCTCCTAATTATATAAACTTCAGTCCTTCAATAGAAGTATGTCTACAGCGAAGTTGGAACGACTGTTAAAGTTTTAAAAAGGTAGTTATAGCCAGTAGCTGGTAAGCACTGACCACTTATCAGTCAGCTGGACATTATCTTTTTACTTTAAGCCTGGGAGTTACAGAGTAGTTGTGGCAGGAAATGTACCTTAAAAGACTCTTGATTTGTAAACTTAGGGAAAAAAAACAAATTACATTAAACTTATAACTTATTCCTGCATAAATAGAAACCATTGTCCTTTATAGGAGATCTATTCTTAAGAGAGAAGAAAGTCACTAAGAACCAAAATCTGCCTGGTTAAACTTTCACGAGAAATGTCAGAGCACTTAGCCCTGTATACTGGCAAAGGTGACGATTTCTGTCAACCTCCTAATGGTCTGAGCATCTAGATGTCACAAGTGTTATGTTGGGTCCATACCAAGTGAAATTGGTAAATTATCACAGGACAATCTATACTATAGCTTAATACAATGTTATCTGAATGTTTATACAGTAATCCCTCGGATATCGTTGGTATTCCGTTCCAGGCTCCCTTGACAGCTGAAAAATCGTGCAGTAGCTACAAATTACTAAGAAACCAAACATGAAATGATTTTTCAAACACAAAAACTCAAAATTAATACACTTGAATCACGAGCATGAAGAGCTGTCTATTGTTGAAGACATCACCGTTAAACCTTAAACTTTGTTAACAATCCTTTTTCAGGGACCAACCATTTCCACTTGTTTCTCAGTACATGGCAGATGGGTGGCAGCATGGTGCACCTAAGAGGTTGAATTTTTCTAATTTCTATCATATCATATTGGCAATTGCAGTTAATAGCATTTTTTTACTCAAAGGTAAGATTTATGGAAATAATGAAGCTCTCTATTACCGAGTTGCAACTCCTTGAAAGTTTTTGCACCGAAAGTGAAAATGTGTTTATATTGGTAATTAACTTCATCACTGAGAAGTAAAGAGTTGTGTGCCATACCTGAGCAATAAACTGCTTTCTAGTTTCAAAGCAGAGTATAAATCGTTTCACCCTCTGTTCCAGCAACTCCAATATTCGTTCCACATAATCAATTAGACAGGTACCAGGTGGCACTGATGGGAGAATCAAAGTCTTTGCTCCACCAATGAGTTGCTCAACACGAGGAGAGAGGTGTAGTTTGGGTACAAATACACCTTCAGTCTGAAAATAAAGTAAAGAAATATTAGAAATTTAATTGTCTTTGATGTTTATAAGGAAAAATGTTATTTTGATTATAAAATAAATTTTTGAATATACTTACCCGGTGATTATATAGCTGCAACTCTGTTGCTCGACAGACAACTCTACGGAAAAACTCGCCAGCGATCGCTACACAGGTTGCGGGTGTGCCCAACAGCGCCATCTGTCGACCAGATACCCAGCTCTCAATGTAAACAAAAACTCAATTTTCTCCTCGTCCCACTGCGTCTCTATTGGGGAGGAAGGGAGGGTCATTTAATTTATAATCACCGGGTAAGTATATTCAAAAATTTATTTTATAATCAAAATAACATTTTTCAATATTTAACTTAGCCGGTGATTATATAGCTGATTCACACCCAGGATGGTGGGTAGAGACCAGTAATATATGTTTACACTTTTATGAGCTTAGAGTTTTTTTATTTCATTCTAGAAGTTATCAAAATAACAAAAACAAAATAAATAGGTACCTGGTAAGGAAGTTGACTTGAACAATTACTCTGCCTTTTAAGTACGTCTTCCTTACGGAGCCTCGCGATCCTCTTAGGATGCTGATCGACCCCTAGGATCTGAAGTATCAAGGGTTGCAACCCATACAACAGGACCTCATCAAACCCCTAATCTAGGCGCTCTCAAGAAATGACTTTGACCACCCGCCAAATCAACCAGGATGCGAAAGGCTTCTTAGCCTTCCGGACAACCCATAAAAAAACAACACTTCAAGAGACAGATTAAAAGGATAAGGAATTAGGGAATTGTAGTGGTTGAGCCCTCACCCACTACTGCACTCGCTGCTACGAATGGTCACAGTGTGTAGCAGTTCTTGTAAAGAGACTGGACATCTTTCAAGTAAAATGACGCGAACACTGACTTGCTTCTCCAATAGGTTGCGTCCATTATACTTTGCAGAAATATATTTTGCTTAAAGGCCACGGAAGTTGTTACAGCTCTAACTTCGTGCGTCTTCACCTTAAGCAAAGTTCGGTCTTCCTCACTCAGATGTGAATGAGCTTCTCGTATTAACAATCTGATAAAGTCTGACCAAGCATTCTTTGACATAGGCAAGGATGGTTTCTTAACTGAACACCATAAAGCTTCAGATTGGCCTCGTAAAGGTTTAGTACGCTTTAAATAGAACTTAAGAGCTCTAACAGGGCATAAGACTCTTTCTAGTTCATTGCCTACGATCTCCGATAAGCTGGGGATATCGAAAGATTTAGGCCAAGGCCGAGAAGGCAGCTCATTTTTGGCTAGAAAACCAAGTTGCAGCGAACAAGTGGCTTTTTCTGACGAAAATCCGATGTTCTTGCTGAAGGCATGAATCTCACTGACTCTTTTAGCCGAGGCTAAGCATACCAGGAAAAGAGTCTTAAGAGTGAGATCTTTCAGGGAGGCTGATTGTAAAGGCTCCAACCTGTCTGACATGAAGAATCTTAGTACCACGTATAAATTCCATCCAGGGGTAGCCAAACGACGCTCCTTGGTGGTCTCAAAAGACTTAAGGAGGTCTTGCAGATCTTTTATGTTTGGAAAGATCTAAGCCTCTATGCCGGAAGACCGATGCCAACATGCTTCTGTAGCCCTTGATAGTGGGAGCTGAAAGGGATCGTCCTTTTCTCAGGTATAAGAGAAAAACAGCTATTTGAGCTACAGAGGTACTGGTCGAGGATACAGAAACTGACTTGCACCAGTCTCGGAAGACTTCCCACTTCGATTGGTAGACTCTAATGGAAGACGCTCTCCTTGCTCTAGCAATCGCACTGGCTGCTTCCTTCGAAAAGCCTCTAGCTCTCAAGAGTCTTTCGATAGTCTGAAGGCAGTCAGACGAAGAGCGTGGAGGCTTTGGAGTACCTTCTTTACGTGTGGCTGACGTAGAAGGTCTACCCTTAGAGGAAGACTACTGGGAACGTCTACTAACCATCGCAGTATCTCGGTGAACCATTCTCTCGCGGGCCAGAGGGAAGCAACTAACGTCAACCTTGTCCCTTCGTGAGAGGCGAACTTCTGCAGTACCTTGTTGACAATCTTGAACGGTGGGAATGCGTAGAGATCCAGATGTGACCAATCTAGGAGGAAAGCATCTATAAGTATTGCTGCTGGGTTCGGGACTGGAGAGCAATAGATTGGAAGCCTCTTGGTCAGCGAGGTTGCAAAGAGATCTATGGATGGTTTACCCTAAGTGGCCCAAAGTCTCTTGCACACATCCTTGTGGAGGGTCCATTCGGTTGGAATTACTTGCCCTTTCCGACTGAGACAATCTGCTATGACGTTCAAGTCGCCTTGGATGAACCTCGTTACTAGGGAGATGTCTTGACCTTTTGACCAGATGAGCAGGTCCCTTGCGATCTCGTACAACGTCAGTGAGTGGGTACCTCCTTGTTTGGAGATGTACGCCAAGGCCGTGGTGTTGTCCGAGTTAACTTCCACCACTTTGCCTCGAAGGAGAGACTTGAAGCTTTTCAAGGCCAGATGTACTGCCAACAGCTCCTTGCAGTTGATATGCATGCTCCTCTGACTCGAGTTCCACAGTCCTGAGCATTCCCGACCGTCTAGTGTCGCGCCCCAGCCCACGTCCGATGCGTCCGAGAAGAGAACGTGGTTGGGAGTCTGAACAGCCAGGGGAAGACCCTCTCTAGGTTGACATTGTCCTTCCACCAAGTCAGACAAGACTTTATCTTTTCGGAAACCGGGATCGAGACCGCTTCTAGCGTCTTGTCCTTTTTCCAGTGAAAAGCTAGATGGTAAGAAGAGGACGGAGGTGTAGTCTTCCTAGTGACACAAAATGTTCCACGGATGACAGCGTCCCTACCAGACTCATCCACAGCCTGACTGAGCAGCGTTCCTTCTTCAGCATCTTCTGGATGGATAGCAGGGCTTGATCTATTCTGGGGGCTGATCGTCTTGTTGTTCAGCAACGTCCTCATCAGAGGGTTCCTCATCCGAAAACTGATGAGGAAACGGCAACGGAGTGGGCAACGTCTGGTTCGCTGAGTCCGGTCGCACTGGTGCATGCGTGACGGAGCCGGACGCAACATCATGGAACTGCTGCACAGTATGTGAACTGTCAACAACCATGGGTGCGCGAGGAAGCACAGCGTCAACCCGAGACTGTCTAGACCGTCTGGGTTGTGCAGTCAACACCCTACCGGGTTGCTGAGGTTGACGCACTGCGTCAAAACAAGTCACCTCTGCTGGTTGTTGAACGTCCTGAACGTCAACAACCACCTCCGAGCGTCGCTTAACGACAACGTGCGGCTGGCAACCGACACTGGGTCGCATCGGTGGAGGAACCACCTCAACTGGCAGACGCGAGTAGGTTACCTCAGCGTCAACAGGGCGCACAACCGACCGGTTGGAAGGTTGTTGGCCAGAAGGTTCGGTAGCAACCTTCTCCGCATTAAAGTCCTCTATCAAGAACGCAAGCTTGGACTGCATGTCTTGCAGCAAAGCCCATTTAGGGTCTACGGGAGTAGGTGCGGCCACAGACGGGGTTAGCGACTGAGGCGGTACCGCTTTCCATCCCTGAAAGCCTTATTTATGCATGACATAATTGTACAGCAAAACTTCAAAGGCTCGAAAACAGCTGTGAAGTTGACCTGTAAAAAACTTGGAGCGTCTCCTGGCCAGGCGCCAGGGAGAGTCTACGAGATTTGAGAAGTCTATTTGGGCAGAGGCATGAACTCCCAAGCCGAGAACTTCTCTCGTGTCATATCAGACTCTCGCTCTATAAGCCAGTTTAAAAGAAGGGAAAGCAAAGGCTGTATCCCCCAAACTCCTCCTGGTGAAAAACCAGTCGCCTAGCCAACGTAAAGCTCTCTAGGAGAGCGAGAGAGCACTAGCTTAAAAACAACGGCTTCGAAGTAGCTAGGCCTAGTGTAAGCTCTGACGTTTAGGCGAACGAGGAGCAGCAGTTACAAAAAGATCCGGACAAAGATCCTTAAAAAAAATCATCATGATTTAATTAAAGTCCATAGGGGGCTAAGCAGCTTTAGGCTCCTCTCCATCTGACAGAGTCCTCAAGGGAATATCAGTAGGAGGGGGAACAGCAACTTCCTCATCTACAGGAACCTTGTCCGATAAAAGCTGAGTCTCAAGCAAGGGAGAGACCTACCGTGGTGGCAATGCTTTACAAGCAGAGTCCACACTCACTGGTGCATTAGTAGCGGACCAGAACGCAACGTCATGTAACTGCTTGACAGTCTGTGAACTGTCAACAACTGAACTGTCAACCACAACAGGTGCGTGAGGACGCACAGCGTCCACTCGAGACTGCTTTGACTGCCTAGACTGAGCAGTCAAAACAACTCTAGAATGCGGAGGTTGACGCACAGCGTCAAAACAAGTCAACTCCGATTGTTAGTGAACTTCTTGAACGTCAACAGGAGCATCAGCAAGTGGCCTAACGTCCAAATGCGGCTGAAAAACCACACGAGACCGCATCGAGTGTGGTTCTAAACAACCTGACTGACGTGACTTAGCTACGCCAACGTCAACAGTAAGCACAAAGGAACGTTAGGTTGGCTGAAAGCCAGGATATCGATGAGATAAACGGCTAGACTCAACGGACTAATCGGCAGACTAGTCTTCCATAAGGGAGGCAAGCATATACTGCATGTCTTGCCATACAACCCATTAAGGATCAACGGAAATGGTTGTGGTAAGAGACGAGGGTAACGTCTGTGACCGCAACACTTTGCCAACAAAAAAGACTCTTGGAGTCTGTGTTACGCTTTTGTTAGACGGCGAGCAGTTATCCGATGACTGCATAGGGTCAGAGCTGTCCTAATGGCTGTAACCAGGACGCTGGACCTGTCCTGAAAGGACTGACTTTCGCTTAAGGGCTTCGAAACCTTGTGACAGGTTTCTTATGCGAAAAGCCTTCGGATGACGAGGAGAAACTACGTCTCTCTTGTCTTATGGTAGGGGAGATCTTGGTAAGATACACCCGATACCATAGAGGGAAAACGTCTGTTCGTTGATCAAGGCCTCTCGAACCCATAAGTCGTTTGACATTACTTCTCCCCTGGGTTGGGAGCATGCAAGAGGTCCCGGACTAGGTGAACGACAGGCACGAACAGACGAACCCTCGGACGCAACACTGTAACACTTTGCGCATATCACTTTATCACTTCGATTTTCTGTTTTGCACTTATTTCACTGAAATCGAAACTTTTACTGATTTCTACCTGAAACACGCAATTCTACCCTTCATTAAAAGGTAGTAATTGCGAAATCAGTCGTATAATGCAAGCTCATTAATACCAGCAAAAAACAGAAAACATATTTTAAGATAAAAAAATCAGTGGCTGGGAAAGAGACTAAACACTAGTTCCTATAAACTACGTTTTCAATCTCTCACCGCACATAGCCTGGGGACGAGAATAAAAAACTAAAAAAGTTTTATCCTTCCTCCCCGTACAGAGACTAGGGACGAGAGTAACTCGAGAACAACGTTACCCGCTTGAACGGAACGTTTTCTCTCCTCTCTCTCCCTCCGTCTCTATCTCTCTCTCTCTTTCTCTCTTGATTTCGCACCTAAGAGAAGAGCCCAATTATATTTCGTCAAAAAAACATGTTATTTGACTAAAGGAAAAAACTGAAAGGTTATTCAATTAAAAAGTTCCTTTAAAATAGAATTTAAAACATTTAAGCTAAGAAAGAATGAACAAAACGTCAGAATCGATTTACTCTTACTGCAAAGTGAAACCGTGATACACTCTCTCTCTATCGTAACGATAGAGCGCATGTTAAACGTCCTGAACGTCAACAACTGCGTAGCATAAATAAACTAAACGTTAGTTCATCTTTGAAAACAGTACGAAGACTATCAAAAATTCTTTCATAAAATATTACATTTAAAAAGTTGTAAATCCTTAGCTCTTTAAAAGCTAATTACGATATAAAGGGCTCAACGTTGATTAACTTCGTTAAAATTTATTTTTATATGTTTATAATAAATGGAAAGTTAATCGAAGAGGCCTAATAAAGGCGGAGAGATATAAAATATATAGAGGAAAATCTATAAATAATTTATAACGTGATAAGATAATTACTAAAAGCCTAAACACACTTCCGTCTAAGGGAAGGGTCGGCCATTTAAAAGTGAAAGAAAGTCCATACTCTCTTTGTCACCATAATTAAATCTATCCAAAACGAGTTCAAGATTTAAGATGAAGATAAAACACCTGCATTGCGAAAGCTCAAAACTAGAATATAGTACTTCACCAATTAGATGTGAAAAACTCCAGTTTAGCAACAGCGAGTAAAGTACGGCTTGTCGACACCTCGACAGAGAGAAAATTGAGTCTTTGTTTACATTGAGAGCTGGGTATCTGGTCGACAGATGGCGCTGTTGGGCACACCCGCAACCTGTGTAGCGATCGCTGGCGAGTTTTTCCGTACAGTTGTCTGTCGAGCAACAGAGTTGCAGCTATATAATCACCGGCTAAGTTAAATATTGAAAATATAAAATTTTAAAAGTAATTTGTATTTTCCTTAATTACACAAAACAGAGAACTCTAAATAGGCATACAGTATATCTTTGACGCAAGTTGGTATTAAATCTTCAACAAGGTAAATGGTAGTTAGTGGGAAGTAAATGTGGGGAACCACTCGCCTGTAACACATCACTTTTGAATTTAGGTTCAGGGAATGGGGGGGGGGGGTGAGGCAGGAAGGACAACTTGAAGAACTAGTTTTTATGATTACGAAAAATACAGTACAAAGGAATTTACAAATTTATGATTTGTTCCTACACATAAACAAACCCTTGTCCTTAAAATTTCACTCATCCTTAAGAGGGAAGCAATCCCATAGAACCAGCCCAGAAGGTTCTTTTCAAATTCTTTGGGCATGAAATCCCTCCTGGTCCAGTACAGGAGCGGGAAAGATGATTTCAACAACCTCCTAACAGTTAACCACAGAGATGTAGAAGCTGTTAGGATCTCAGCCAGCAGTATCTTAAAAGGAAGCTAGTACTAGGTCAGAGAATATCCATCACTCCGTAAGGGAATTAATGTTGGCATTGCCAGACCAAACATCAAGAATAATGTGAATGGTAGGGAGCCACCAATACTCTCCATTGTATGGTTGGAGGAATTGCTTCTAAACAGAGTGTGACCAGCTAGAAAGACTCTCCATTGCATAACTGACCGACATCAATTGTCCAACATCAAATAACGGTCGAGGCCGACTCATCCCCTTGAGAGGAACACAAGAAAAGTAGAAGGGTTAGTTATTCCACCTTTTCTCAAGACTTACGCCAAATGTATTACAAGATGTGTTTACTTGTCCCGTGCAGGATAGTTACACAATTACTGGATAACCACCAGAGGACCCAATGAGGAAAATCCAGGATATTGTGGGATATGTCAAAAGTACTCGGGTAAAGATGGTCTGAAACACTCTGTCACCATCTTTGGTTCAGGGAACACCAGCAGGTGATCCAAGCTGATACTGAAAGAGCTACACTCATGCATCTTCCTACAGGAGGAAGAGGCTCTCAGTGACTTTAGGTGCTTTCATCAACAGAAGACTTTGAGAACTAGAAGCAACACCGCTGAGACACTTTCCAGATATTCAGTTAGTGCTAAAGAGGGTTGTGACAATCAGGTGTGTCTAATCCTACAACATAGAACAGACTGGACTTGATGAATCTCAGAGTCAATAAGAGGGGTGGGCTTAAGCTGGAACTGGGTATTTGCAATGTCTTCTTACTTCAAAACAGTAGAATCCCCATCCCACTGTAATTGACAAGATAGAAGAGCCTGTACAACTCCTATTTCTTGCTGCAGCAGAGAAGAGACAGTTTTGAAGGATAGACTCTACAATGCCCTCCTCAGGTAGAAAGAGGCACATGTGCTCAAGACCTAAAGAAGAGGACCAACCCACCCCAGGACCTAGTTCCATGGTAGGTAAGACTTCTCGAAGCTTCCTTCAAGCATGGACTGTTCTGTATCCAAATGCTACCGAGGAGCTTCTTTGGCAGAGGCTGGAGAGGAAGAGTGTAATCTTTAGGAAAAATAGCTAGCTCTGGGCAATGAAGACACATTCTCTACAACCCCCAAAGTACAGTGTGTTTCTCAGGGCCTACCTGAGAGCTAGCAGAACAAGACACCACTCAACTTGGGGCACCCTACAGTGTTTGGCGGAAGGGGTCATGGAGGTGGAAGAAATGTTTCAATCTCCTTGGAAAATGTGGATACTCAATTCCTGAAGGGATTATTACCAGCTGCCAGTATATCAAATCTCCCATAGGAGATCTACTGACTGAGTCGAGGGAACAGTCACCAAGTGAGATCTGTCACCTTCTTCCAGAGAAGTGTGGCTTCAAGGAATGAGAACTGTATACCCTACCCTTTCCTAGCTTAGACTGCATAAAACTGATAATTGAGGGACTGCTCACCTGTAACCAGTGCCACAGAGATAGCTGTTACATCAGGCTCATGCTCTTCTTGACAGATCCCAAAAGAAATCACTCAAGGAGAGCAGATCTTTAATGGCAATAAATCTTCTCCTTTTTCCTGCAGGAACTATGTTGGATCCCGGTTAGGACCTTTCACCTGTTTCCAAGAAGAAAACAGACATATCCAGCTCACAATAGTTCGACCAACTCAAAGGTAACGGTCAAATGATAAGAACTGATAATCACTCGGGAAGAGGGGAGAACAGCTTCTTAGAAACCAGGGCATTCCTCCTATGCCACGATAGAAATGAAGAATACAGGAGCAATCTTCATCATCACCTAGCTTATGGAATAAGCTAACAAAACCCTAAAGTAACGGTCAGCAGGTGAGACCTGTCAGACTCTTGCAAAGAAGAAAAGTGTGTGCCAAAAGAACCAAGGAGCCTTTGCAGGAGTCCTCCTTTGATACAACTACTATGTTCATCATCACCTGGCTTATGGAATAGGCTAACCAAACCCTTAAGTAACGGTCAGCAGGTGAGACTGACAAAGATGAAAAGAGCGCACCAAAAGAACCAAGGAGCCTTTGCAGGAGTCCTCCTTTGTTACAACTACTAAGTTCTACTTCTGAAAACAAATTTCTGATAAAGACAAATTAGGGGAAGGAGGAGCTGAGAGAGAAGGAAGAAGAGAGAGCTCGCTCTTCTCTACATCTTTTTCTTGATACCATGAGTGGTTCAGGGGTTCCAAACAATACACTACCTCTCACAGTTTGATGATGAAGAGTACAAAGAAATTCCCAATCCAGCCATGCACATTATTTGTTCCTTGCTTAGGAGAGAGATCGGACTTCACAAAATCGTAATAAAATTGAGGTATATCCTCAATTTAACCTAAGAAGCATTCCAGAAGGCCATAGCTTAACACTCAGGTCAATTACATGTGTCGGTGTGAAATCTTTGTCGCATGGATGAGCCATACAAAATGAATTGCTAACAGGTAATAGTGTTTCATACCGCATAAATGTGTTGGAACATTTCCCTAACCTGAGAGTTAAAAGGAGACCAAGGATACAGTAGTCTCATCGCTCGTCTGAGCTCAGAAACTGATCACTGGTTTAGATTGCATATATGCATGAAAAATCTTAATGCTCTTACAAGTCTGGATTCTAATAATTAGTTCCTGCTTGTGCATACACGTGGGAATGTCTCCCCCTGACCCCAGAAATCACGAGGATATCAGAGATTGTATACCCGGCAGCTTAAATACATGGAAACAATATCCCGAATCCAACATACAAGAGGAGACCGAGGATGATATTCCTGATTGCAATCATGAAAAGGAATGTTTCATCACTGGTATGATCAAGTACAGTAGCTTGATTGTTGGTTCTACTCACCCCAAGTTCTCTGTAGCATTTACGCGATGGAATCTTCCCCCGTTCAATCTTCCTTCCTTGCTCATCCTGTTTAATCGTTCTTCCTTTCAGTACCAAAGTATTTCTAGGGAGAGTGATTAAAAGGGAAGGAGAAGATTAGAGGCATTCATCCTGAGTGAAAATGCACAAGCTCAAAGACCAGAGCCCTTTAAGGAGATGAAAGGAAGAAAGAGCCAGTCATTTTAGTCATTCACCCCAGACTAACCCAGATAACCTCAACTCTCACTCCTCTGCTACTTGTCCATCAGGAAGCTCGAGATGTTTTAGACTTTGTTGTGCAGTCACCACAGGACCTATGGAGAACATGTCCAGGCTCCTGTGGGTTACGTCTTGAAAGTAGTAGGCGGTGAACGTTGTTTAACGTTTCCACATGCCCACTTGCAGTACCTGCGCCACGGAGTAGTTCTTTTTGAACTCCAGGGACGTTGCAATGCCAATGACGTCATGAGCTCTGGGTCATTTGGAAGGAGGAGGGTCTGGACTGAGAGGAAACTCAATTACCTTCCAGACCCAGGAAGAAAAGGTATTCCTTGTGACCCTCCTCTTGACCTCCCCCATGCTGGCAAACAGTGCTGACACATTGGGGGCGAGCTGCTGTTGTTCTTTTGCGGTAATACCTCAGATTCCTCACTGGGCAAAGCCCCCGTTGGTCTGGGTCTTCGGTTATAGAACGAAGACCTTTTATCCGGAATGGGCCGAACCTAGGTACAGCACACCCAGATTTTGAATCTTAACAATAAACTCAGGAATGAAGCAGAGAGTTACTTCTCCCCATCTCCTAGAGTAGGAGACGTCGGAAGATAAACCATGCAAATCATTAACTCTCTTGGCCAAAGCCAAAGCGAGTAGAAATAGAGTCTTTCATGAAAGGAGACAAACTGTTGCCTGCCATAAAGGTTTGTAGAGAGGGACTTTCAGAGACTGAAGAACCCGACCCACGTTCCAAAGAAGAGGTTTAAGTTCCGATTGGGGAGAAGTCATCTCAAAACTTTGTATGAGTAGAGGCATCAAGGGTATGGATACCCCTTCCACAACATCAGTCACAAAAGACCAACCACTTCACCTGGAAGACTGATGCTGAAAAGCATCTGAGGTGTCTAGACATCCTTTCCGCAACTCGTTACGAAAGGCCTCTCTGAGAGAGGAGGTGTTGGACAGTTTCCAGGCATGAAGACGAAGCAAAGCTACGGCTTTGTGGAAGATGTAGGCATGTGGCTGTTTTTAGAAGATCGTGCCGTAGAGAAAGTTCCCTCGGAATTTCCGTCAGGTCCGGAAACTTTTCTGCATGATGACATAGTGGAGCTATTGGAGTCATTAATAAGTTCTTGCTTATTCTGACATGGTTGAAGACTTTCTCACCAGACTGAACGGGGGAAATGCATACACCTCTAAGCTGTCCCACTGTTCTTGGTGTACATCTTGCTCGAGAGCCTGGGGTTCCAGGACTGCGAAATGGTCGAGCGGGAGCCTGAAGTTCAGGGCTACTAGATGATTAAAAGACACTCAGAGCCCACTATCTGACTCGCCCTGCTCAGATTGTCCGCAAGCATATTCCTGTTGCCAAGAAGGATGCGAGCGGATGGGGACACCTAACTGTCCTCTGTCCATCTGAGTATTTCTAGTGCTAGATGGGTCTCTAAGAGAGTTATATACTGGTACCTTTCTGATTCGGGCCAAAGGATAAAGATGGATTGGTGCGGCATATGGCCCCCCTCACCTTCTCTTGATGCATCCGAAGAGACCATCAGTTCTAGAGGAGGGACGAAAGATTGGCCTCTTTGTGGAGGTTCTCGTCTGCTAACCACCATCTGCGGTTCGTCCAGAGGGGTTAGGAGATTGTGTGGCAAGAAAAACCTCTCGATATGATGTCAATACGTGTAACTGCTTGCATGGCTTCTGCTATGAAGGGGGTGGGATCCTGTCCTCCCTCCAACTGCCACCAATCTAGTGTGGGTTGGCTGAGTAAGAATGATACAAATCAGTAAACCAGGTAGCCAGTTACTGCTTTATTACTCCAGCAACTCTCCTTAGAGATCGCCTTCTCAACAAGAGACCGGTCAGTAAACACCAAACGCAACCAACTACTCGCAAAGGATAAGATTGAGACGTATCTTCAATCTATTGTTGGACAGGTAATAAGTGCATAAGTCTATCTACAGACCAGTGACAGGAGAAGCATACGGGCGTAGGCCAAATTAAAGTCGTGTCCAGAATTCGGTTGGAAGACGTTGTACATGATTGTAACCGAGATTTCTCTTTCTTAAGAAAGACGAACAACGTTTGTATTACTTTGTCTCTGATCGGTAAAACTATCATAAGTATTGAGTGTTCCCTTCTAGGGAACAGATACGCTTATGAGAAGTTTTCTGTCCAAGTATTTCCAAGAAAACTAAGACCTTCGATAGGAAAAAAAGGAAGGAAGTGCCTACGTTACGGGAAGGTAGATGAGTAATGTATAACCTGGTTTCCAGTAAGGGATATAGCCATTAAAACTGATTAGAATGGAGTTCTAATTGTAAGATGGTTTATAGCCTTTGTTGGCAGAAAAATCATTTGCACGCATATGTACTTGCCCATCTGCGTTAGCGCATGCGTAATCTTTGCCTTCGGGTAAACGTTTGAAAAAAAATCCGGTTGCATGAAAAATGGATGTGTGACGAATTGCAATATCATTGCCCAAGGAAAATTTGATCGTCGACTAGCTGTAGTATTGTGAAGATGTGAGCACATATGCCCACAAACAAAATATGAAGTTATTGTAGCGATCATTCCTCCTTTGGTTTGCCTATTTTTGTGAGAGGGGCTTGCCAACTTTCATATACAGACAAGGTTGTCTGGTTCGCTTGTAGGAGGGGTTTGTAACGTTCGTAAACGTAATGAAAAGATAACCACATTGTTGCTATTGTTCGAAAACATAAGCTAACACTGTTCCCTTGGGACTAAATGCTTAAGACAATAACTCTGAAAAAGTAAAATGAATAAAATGTCTCGGAAGCCTATCGTGTAAAAAGAGTTGTTGTGTGCCCAAGGGTACAATGACGGTATGTGGCTGGCTCATATAATCGGTAGAAACTGTTAGTGGCAATAACCTTACGGTTTTGTCTTGGAGAGAGCGCATGCGCCAGAAAGGAGTTCTTATGGTCTTTATGAAGTTTTAACAAATGCCTGTTGAAGTTATGTATAACTTCTCAGGAACGAGAGTTTCCCAAAAAGGGTGTATTCTCGTATGTGAGGGTTTGCTCAACAAGACTATATGTTAGGTTGCCATCAACCGCTTTCCCGTATGGGGTTGCCATTGAACATTTTCTCGCTAGCAAGAAAACTACCGTTTAATGCAGGCAAGATTTAACAGAAGGAATTGAACTGGAATGTAAAAATTCTTTCTGCTGGCTTTTGTTCCGGCAGTTGAGGGTTTCTCGATGACGAGAGACGATCACGAGCCTCCTGCTATCCCAACCACTAGAAGTGGGAGGGGGGGGAAGATGATGATGGTTCGTTCGAAAAAGAAAGGGACGGAGCTAGCGAGACCAGTCTAGCTGGAGCATAGCAATCAGCTGGGAATGCAGTGTGACGTTACAAGTCACGCTATGCTAAATGACCAAGCCCGTAGGGGGCGGGTTCAACCATAGAGATCTCAGAGTAAGCTCTGGGTCGCACAAACCGTGAGATTCGGCACGACGAGAACCTAGGAGTTCTATATAAAGGGAGTTCGAAAATTGGTCGAGAACCTTGTCGTGTGAGCCCACCCATGAGATGGATCCTGAATCCATTTTGCGCGACCTTAAGGGATCATCATGATGAGAACTTGAAGGAACTACGATACCAATTCCTGATGGGAGAAGGAATCTCTCAGGATTCGTGTCGTGTGAATATACCGGGTTCACGCGACGAGATTCATGACGAGAACTCGAAGGAACTACGTCATCGCTGCCTGGAGGTAGATGGAATCCCTAAGGCAACGTGTTCACGCGACCAAGGATGATGAGAACCCGAAGGAACTACGTCATCGTTACTTGGAGGGAGATCGATTCCCTCAGGCAACGTGTTGACGAGAACTCGAAGGAACTACATCATCGTCATCGTTACCTGGAGGGAGATGGAATCCCCAAGGCAACGTGTCGTTAACGAGAACTCAAAGGAACTTCGTCATCGTTACTTGGAGGAAGAGGGAATCCATCAGGCAACGTGTCATGTGGCGACCAAGGTGACACCACATAAATAATTGAAGGTTTGTTAGTCAGAACAAATGACAAATTTGGAGATAATTTGTATTTTTCCCTAACTAATACAAACCTGGAGTTATCTATATAAATTTCCGTCATCACCTGTCCCCCCAGAAGTCCTACCTGCAATAAAAAATGATGTCTCACAGCTGTGAGAGTATATATAGAGGTGGCAGGGTACCCCCCAGCCACCCCCTGCCTCTTAAGCGGTTAGGCAGGGTTGCCACCTCGCATTTAAAGTCTAATGGCTACCTCCAGCTGCCGCTGAAAGAATATCCACATAACGGAAATTTGTTAGTATGAGAACAAACAATATATCCAATATAGATAGTGGAGCGTTTGTGTTTGCGCTGGAACAAATATAATTTTCAACATGACAGGGTCAAGTGATGAAAGAAGCTCAACAATATTGGGGTTGCACAGAATTTTTTTTATGGCTAAATGCTTCATCAAAGCAGACAAAGTAAAACATTTTATAATTTTTAGACTTACAGATTGGAATATAACTTGGAGCAAACTGGAAGTCTGACCAGGATTAGAATCGATGAGAACAGGGGGCACATCTTGAAGGCTTAATGGTAAACGCACCAGCAGTGATGAAGAGCTACCACTCATATTACTGACCACAACCTGCAAAAGTTATCTTTTGAGTTTCCAAAACACATTAGCACATAGAATCTTTCAGCCGCTTGCATTTTGAATGATTCTCATGTAACACAGGTAAAATCACTAAACAAGAATCAAGAAATGAGTGCTGAACTTTACATTACTGAAAATATATAAGCAAAATTACAATACAAAGACAACCTCTTTTCTATTCCAAGATGAAGAGTGAGCACAAATTAAGGTTTTCAAGAAAATTTTATTCACTCACCTCTATGTCTCCTTCACCTATATCTAGGGTTTTTAAAAGAGATTGATACTCAAACTGTAACACGTCATTATGTTCTAGTTTCTCCAACTGAAAAGGAAAGGGTATCATTACAAATAACAGGAAATTTTATTAAAAATATCACAAATTTTCTAAATAATTTGTATTTTTCCTAATACATATACGAGTTATTTAAGAGGAGCATGATTTCTACAAAGCTGGAGTGGCTGTTAGGCTTTTAAGGAGGTACTTGCCAGTCATTACTGGTAGTTGTTGGGTAAGTCCTGCACTCTTGATAATCAGAAAAGCTCTCACTTTTGACCTTTGACCTAGGACTTGCGGGGTGGTTGAGGCGGGAAGTGTAACTTGAAGAACTCTTGATTGTATAATTAGAATAAATATAAATTACTTTTCCGACAAAAAACCAGTCCTTTAATAGGTGATAACTTAGTCCCTAGAACCCAAACTAGCTGGTTCACTTCCTCAGGATTGTCAAGGAACTTGATTCTGTAAAGTAGCAGAAGTGATGACTCATGTCAACCTCAGGAAACTGGTAGAAAGTCATGGAAGAACCTATATCTGTGAGAGGATATGTCTGAATGTATTCTCCTTATGAGATACTGGTTTGCATACATAGCACCCATCCATCCAACTCATCTGGGAGGGTGGGGAAGATACTTCCTAACATACTTGTCTGTATGAGTCTTGCCTGCACCTGGCACATAACAGCTTGTCCGTATAATACTTGCCTCCTCCAGACTGCTGCACCCCAAGGGAAAGGAAGACAGAAGACAAAGGCAGTCATTCTTACTTCTTACTCAAGACTTATGTCGCAACCACTGTCTTAGACGAGGTGCTTCTTCTTCCATGAGGCAGCAAAATTCACAACACAACCTGTTGATCAGTTACCACCGGACCAAGGGTAAAGGTATCCAAGAGCCTACAGGTATACTAACAAAGGTAGTGGGCGGTGAAGATTGTCTGGTGTTTCCAGACTCCTGCCTTCAAGGCCTGCACATACTAACATGTTCTTCCTGAAAGCTAGAGTAGATCCGATTTTCTTGACTTCGTGCACCTGAGCCTGGGATGGTCCTTTCAACCTCTTATTGGTTGTAGGGTAGTGTCTGATAGTTTAATGAAACTATTCTTTTATATCTTTTTCTTTATCCATTTGGTGCTGAAAGTCTGGTACTCTGGCCTGAAGTTCCAAGTCTTTGGGTAGTGACATAGTGCTCCCACAAGACTAAAAAGCCAGTCATCATGATCTCTGCTAGTTACACTTTGTAGAGAAGAAATGGAGGACTCAAATCTGGAGTCATGAACAACTGGGTTCTGGGTTTGTCATCTACCACCTCTATCTCTACCTCTATCTCTCTCTTCATTAAAAGAAAGAGAGGTCGATCTTCCTTACTTTAGAATGACCGGCGACACAAAATACCATTAAGCTCACCTACTCGCTATGCCAAGGCTACGGTTAGTAAAAAGATAGTCTTGAAGGATCAGATCCCTATTTGATGACAATCTAAAGGGCTCGTACAGGCCAGCTTGAGAGACCCGAGACCTCGAGTGACATTCCATTTTGGTTCTTGAGTTCCCAAGAAAAGCAAGACTGTTTGAAGCTCCTTTTGAGTATTGACAATTCCCATGAAGAGGATAGATCTAAGTCCCACAGTCTAAAGACATGGCTCAATGTTGAGTAATAATAGCCTTTCACCAAGGAAATCAATTGATTTAGAGTTCTTGACAAACCAAGAAAAAAGCCAGATAGGACAATGCATCCAGATTGTTCCAGGGATATTGAAAGGTATCTTTGAATACTGCCGATGGGACTAAGACTGGAGAGCAGAATACTGGAAGTTTATTGTTCAACAGAGTGGTTAAAAGGTCTATTGATAAGGGATCCCCAAAGAGTAAGAAACCTTTCCTTCACACAAGGAAGTAGGGACCACTTGAACCTAACACTGTGCCTCCGGCAACTAAGAATGTCTGTTAAAAAATTCCTCTTGCTTAGAATGAATCTTGCTGACAGCTCTACTTTGTTGTTGATTACCAAGGACTGTATCGCTTTGCCAACTCACAAAGGGTCTTTGAAACAGTGACCCCCTTGTTTGTTGACATAAGCTATAACGGAAGTTTTGTCACTGGTCAATGCTACTAAATGCCCTATCAAAATCTGTTGAAAAACTTGTAATGTTAGTAGCGCTGCTTGCATTTCCAACAAGTTGATATGAATTTTCTTCCATGGATCATATCCCCGAGGTACAGTAGTCTGGTTCCTTCAGTGTGCGGCCAACCCCTCCTTGGATGTGCTGAGAACAGCAGCATTTCTGGAGGTGGTGAGTTGAATGGATCAACCCTGGTAAGGATTTTGTCGTTCACCAACTAGGCTAGATCATCCAGCACTTATTCCGCTGGATCCCGCAATTGGTAAAGGAGATTCCAGAGATCCTTCCATGCACCAAAATATTTTTACGATACAAGACCTTCCCTCGCACTGAGACCACTCTATGAAATGAGATCTTCCAATATGAAGAGACCTTCCAATAAGGATTGGAAAAGGACTTTTCTGGACCAGTCTTAAAGCATCACTGTAATGATCGCCGATGAACGCGCTCGTGTGGAACGAGCTTCTCCAAAAACAAAAGATGTCCCAGAAGACATTGTCACTGTTGAGCTGGATGTTCTTGATTGTGCAGGAATGGGTGTGTGGTGTGCTACTTCCCTGAGTTTGTTAATACGATCGTCCGATGGGAAGAACCTCACTGCTGCTGTGTCTATCCACATTCACATGGACTCAATTAGAGATAAGTCGAACGCTTGCATAAACAATCGGGTGGCAATAAATATTCCAAAGCCCAGGGCTTTATGCGGAGATACTTTCTGTAGGATCAATGGATAGGTATATGGAAAGCATGAAGTCTTTCTTCTTGATGGTGGACAGTATGGTACTTGCCATCTTCCTCTTGAATGGTGTATGGAGAACAAACTTTTTCAATGTAGAGAGATTGATGAATGGTCTCCAGCCCTGTTGATCTCTCCACCAGGAAGAGTCAACTGTAAAAGCCCAGAGAACTGTCTCACATGACTTCAACTACTTTTTTCTACTTCATCACCTTCAGCTCTGCCGCTAGGGCCTGAGCTTTCAGCGATTTATGAGGATAGAACTGTGTGCAGGTGAGGGGAGGGTTAAGTGTAGCAATTTCAGAGGATAAAACTGTGTGCAGGAGAGGGGAGGGTTAAGTGTAGCGATTTCAGAGGATAGAACTGTGTGCAGGTGAGGGGAGGGTTAAGTGTAGCGATTTCAGAGGATAGAACTGTGTGCAGGTGAGGGGAGGGTTAAGTGTCGCGATTTCAGAGGATAGAACTGTGTGCAGGTGAGGGGAGGGTTAAGTGTCGCGATTTCAGAGGATAGAACTGTGTGCAGGTGAGGGGAGGGTTAAGTGTCGCGATTTCAGAGGATAGAACTGTGTGCAGGTGAGGGGAGGGTTAAGTGTCGCAATTTCAGAGGATGGAACTGTGTGCAGGTGAGGGGAGGGTTAAGTGTCGCGATTTCAGAGGATGGAACTGTGTGCAGGTGAGGGGAGGGTTAAGTGTCGCGATTTCAGAGGATGGAACTGTGTGCAGGTGAGGGGAGGGTAAAGTGTCGCGATTTCAGAGGATGGAACTGTGTGCAGGTGAGGGGAGGGTAAAGTGTCGCGATTTCAGAGGATGGAACTGTGTGCAGGTGAGGGGAGGGTAAAGTGTCGCGATTTCAGAGGAGAGAACTGTGTGCAGGTGAGGGGAGGGTAAAGTGTCGCGATTTCAGAGGATGGAACTGTGTGCAGGTGAGGGGAGGGTAAAGTGTCGCGATTTCAGAGGATAGAACTGTGTGCAGGTGAGGGGAGGGTAAAGTGTCGCGATTTCAGAGGATAGAACTGTGTGCAGGTGAGGGGAGGGTAAAGTGTCGCGATTTCAGAGGATAGAACTGTGTGCAGGTGAGGGGAGGGTAAAGTGTCGCGATTTCAGAGGATAGAACTGTGTGCAGGTGAGGGGAGGGTAAAGTGTCGCGATTTCAGAGGATAGAACTGTGTGCAGGTGAGGGGAGGGTAAAGTGTCGCGATTTCAGAGGATAGAACTGTGTGCAGGTGAGGGGAGGGTTAAGTGTCGCAATTTCAGAGGATAGAACTGTGTGCAGGTGAGGGGAGGGTTAAGTGTCGCGATTTCAGAGGATAGAACTGTGTGCAGGTGAGGGGAGGGTTAAGTGTCGCGATTTCAGAGGATAGAACTGTGTGCAGGTGAGGGGAGGGTTAAGTGTCGCGATTTCAGAGGATAGAACTGTGTGCAGGTGAGGGGAGGGTTAAGTGTCGCGATTTCAGAGGATAGAACTGTGTGCAGGTGAGGGGAGGGTTAAGTGTCGCGATTTCAGAGGATAGAACTGTGTGCAGGTGAGGGGAGGGTTAAGTGTCGCGATTTCAGAGGATAGAACTGTGTGCAGGTGATGGGAGGGTAAAGTGTCGCGATTTCAGAGGATAGAACTGTGTGCAGGTGAGGGGAGGGTTAAGTGTCGCGATTTCAGAGGATAGAACTGTGTGCAGGTGAGGGGAGGGTAAAGTGTCGCGATTTCAGAGGATAGAACTGTGTGCAGGTGAGGGGAGGGTTAAGTGTCGCGATTTCAGAGGATAGAACTGTGTGCAGGTGAGGGGAGGGTTAAGTGTCGCGATTTCAGAGGATAGAACTGTGTGCAGGTGAGGGGAGGGTTAAGGTCCGCGATTTCAGAGGATAGAACTGTGTGCAGGTGAGGGGAGGGTTAAGGTCCGCGATTTCAGAGGATAGAACTGTGTGCAGGTGAGGGGAGGGTTAAGTGCCGCGATTTCAGAGGATAGAACTGTGTGCAGGTGAGGGGAGGGTTAAGTGCCGCGATTTCAGAGGATAGAACTGTGTGCAGGTGAGGGGAGGGTTAAGTGCCGCGATTTCAGAGGATAGAACTGTGTGCAGGTGAGGGGAGGGTTAAGTGCCGCGATTTCAGAGGATAGAACTGTGTGCAGGTGAGGGGAGGGTTAAGTGCCGCGATTTCAGAGGATAGAACTGTGTGCAGGTGAGGGGAGGGTTAAGTGCCGCGATTTCAGAGGATAGAACTGTGTGCAGGTGAGGGGAGGGTTAAGTGTCGCGATTTCAGAGGATAGAACTGTGTGCAGGAGAGGGGAGGGTAAAGTGTCGCGATTTCAGAGGAGAGAACTGTGTGCAGGTGAGGGGAGGGTAAAGTGTAGCGATTTCAGAGGAGAGAACTGTGTGCAGGTGAGGGGAGGGTAAAGTGTAGCGATTTCAGAGGAGAGAACTGTGTGCAGGTGAGGGGAGGGTTAAGTGTAGCGATTTCAGAGGACAGAACTGTGTGCAGATGAGGGGAGGGTTAAGAGTAAGTAAAAGGTAGGTGGTGTTCATCCATAAGTTCTTCCACCATTCAGCTCCCTGCTATGATGCCTAATGGCATGACAGGCATCCCTTCACTCGCAGCAGTTGGAGGAGAGGAATGCCGACTTCATTTACTCCCACCCTTTTAGGACTGGCCAGGCTGGGGGGGCGAGGTGAAACACTATTTATCCCTTTATTCTCTGAAAAGGAAGTGGCTAGATGTACAGCTTGAGCTCTGTACTTCTCCGGAGTCTTCTTTAGTGTAGATTTCAAAGGTGTGGTGGTTTGAAGATCTCACTGTTGCCTTTAAAGGGCCTGGGCCCTTACAAGTGACTGGATGAATAAGGGAGTTATGACTTGCCTTCCTTCACTTTTCCATCTTACCCTCCACATTCTTCTGCAGGAAAAGGGCTGCAGTCTCCAGTACTGGGGCATTCCTCTAGGATAGTGCCTCCTCATAACCGAGTGAACTTCTCTCTTTTCGAGACTGAAGTCTTCTTAGGGAGAGATCCTGAGGTGTCCCATGAACATCCATAAGAAGCAGGGCGGTGCCCTTCATTCTGACTGACAGTGCATGTGCTCTGTCCCGTATAGGGCCAAACACCAGTAAGAGACGCATGAGCAGTTGTACCATATACTACTACCCCCTTCCTGTGGGTGCGTTCATGGTACGTACCATCTTCCCTCACCTAACACGGGAGAACATACAATACCAAGACCCTTTCCCAGGATGGGTACGTTCTCATGTTCTCTGTAAGCAGTCTCTTCTTTACGTAAGTGGAGAGAAATTGGTCAGAATGACATTAAACTGTGGCTGATTGGTCTTCTTGGATTTCAATGATGACTTCTTTTTTTTCTGGCCAAAAGTTGCAGGTTCAGCCGAGGGCACTCCATTTGGTTTGAGGCTGAGACCAGGTAGCAGATGTAGCCAATACTTTTTCTTAGTCTGGGAGAGTTTATGGCACTCGCCACCTTTCTCTCTCTCGCTCTCTCTCTCTCTCTCATGTAAGAGAGAGAGAAGAGATTGGTTTTCCTGGTCTTCTTCGGTGATATCTTCTATTCGTGCTTCTAGAAGAAGCAGCATCTGAAGAAACAAACAAAGATAAGGCAGAGGAGGATGATGAAATGCAAGTTCAGCTTATTTGTGGTTTTGCAAGCCAATAAGGATGCTCCCATTGGGGAAACGGTAACAGGGAACTCTTTGGAGCAGCGGAGACATTACCAGGTTTACACCCTTAGCACCTTCCATGGCTCCAGAAGATACAGCACAGGTAGAATAAAGAGCGCAGTTGTCCCCTTAAACCTTCTCGGTAGCAGTGAACTCTCCTTCTTCCAAAAGAGCACTAGTGATGACTACGGAATGACAAATTCCTTAGGTTAATGTTGTCATCATCTAAGGAATACCAAATTCTTTACTTTCATGTCATCATAACCGTGTTAGCTAGAGAGTGACAGCAACAGGCATGCTGCCCAACAGAAACAAGGATAATGTGGATAACAGTAGGTTTGCACAGAAAACTTTCACATACTTACAGTTTATCCTGAAAACAAAAGCATATCCTAGTTTTATCAATTTAATACAGTATATCCCTCGAACAAGACCAACTGCAAGCACATTTATTCATTTCTAACACAAAAAGCAAAAATTTAACAGCCAGATAAGCAAGCAAGAACTATAACTCTGTACAGCTTGCAGTCAAAATCAAAAGTTGGAATTACCTTCCATAAGCCCAGCCCACCTGCCAGAAACTAGATCTCATTAAAAGTTTAATGACCATTCAAGCTTTGGCAAAATCTTACGTCTTTCAAAGGACAATGAATTGTATTCGTGTAAGAATAAACCTTTCCATTATTCAAGTATATAAAAAACTAGCTCACACTAAAGTTTTTTGGATGTTTAATACCTGGTAAGTTTTGTACAACTGTAAGAGCTGGTGAAGTAGTTGAGCAATTAGGTCCTCCTCTGTGCAGTTCCAATTATTTAAAGCTGGCACCTGAAAATAAGATTCTAATTATTACTAAAAAAAAAAACAAAGAAATAAAATCCTCATGACAATGAAAGCTTTACTATACAGGAAAGAAAATTGCTGCCACACTGAAGGAAAAATTCCAGAGAAGCCATCTTAAATCGAATTAATATAATGTACCAATGAAAGATAACACTTCAAGAAATACATTTGTAACACTCAGAATTCCTAAAAATGACAAATTTGGAAGTAATTTGTATTTTTCCAAACAATACAAACCTGTAGCTATTTATAGGGGTATTACTTTTGGCAAAACTGAAAGACAAGCCATTAGAACTTTAACCTCCCACCTGCTAGCTAGCGGGAGGTCGGGGGTAGTAGTTACCCCTCTCACTCACACACCTGTGTTTGTTACTTACCTTCCTTAGAGGTAGGACTTCAAGGGGGACTGATGCTAGCAGGCCAATCTGTATAAATACCTACAGGTTTGTATCGTCAGGAAAAATACAAATTACTTCCAAATTTGTAATTTGTTCCATAACTAAAATACAATTCAACGCTATTTATAGGGGCTAACTTGCCCATTAGGAGGGTGGAACTACCTGACAATCTGGCTTTTTGGCTTTGACCCGGGGATTACCCTCTATGTGTGTTAGTACATTCATGTGTGTTAGCACATAGTAGGTGGAAACCCTACGCCTCGCTAAACCTGTGCTATGCATGGTCTGCAGCCTACACAAGCTGTGTGTTTGTGATACTAGCAATGTGACTGTCAAGGTAAGAGTTCTTCCGAGTCATAGGAATTGTCCTAGGTCACCAAGACATACCCAATACCCCCTCGCCAGGGTATGAGAACATAACAGTATTGATACAATACCAGGTTACACAAGGGAACAATGGTTAACCTACAGATGGTTGAGGTCAGCTTTGCAGAGGATCTTGGATGCTGATTTCCCCCATGAGAGGGGAGGATAAAGAAAAGAAAGAGCCAGTCATTCTTATCCATACACTCAGACTGAAACCGGGTAACCAATGCCCTCAACCTGTTCCTACATAAAGATAAACTATCATCCTTTAATAGGAGACTCATCCTTTGGAAGGAGGAAGTTTCTATGAACCAAATTCTGGAAGGTTCAATTTGACAGGAAAATGTCAGAGCACCTGCTCCTGTACCTCCTGTACAGGAGCAAAGGTGATGACCCCTGCCAACCTCACAATTGTGTGTGCATGGAGATGTCACAAGCATTATGTTAGGCCTGTACCAGGAGTAAATGTTACTCAGTCATAGGAGAACCTACATGCACTTATGGGATATGCTGTCTGAATGTATTAACAAATCTTGTCTGAAATGCAAGATTGCTCATTTATGAAGCCTACCGGCATTTGACATCTGGTACAGCTTATAACGGCCACAACTACTGCAATCCCGAACAGAGGGGGGGAAGAAAGAGTAGAAAGCCAGCTATCCCACCTTTCATTCTAGGCTTATGCCAAAACCACTACCTTAGACAAGATGCTTCTTGTCCAACAAGGGAGTTAGGTTGACTACATAGCATACTAAGCAGCCACCACAGGATGAAGAATAAAAGTATCCAAGGACTTGTGGGCATATTCCAATAGGCAGTGAGAGGTAAAGGTTGTCTGGTATTTTCAGACTCATGCCTTTAATACATGAGTCACTTACAGGTTCTTATTGAATGCTAGGGTGAAGCTGATGGCCCGACTTAGTGATCCCTCGGCCGCAATGAATCATCTAGCCCCTGTTGGTGTAAGGACAGGCAAGTCTGATAGTTTCACAAAGTCAGAACAACACAGTGTTCTTTGATATCTTTCTCTTGATCCTGCCACTGCTAACAAAGTCTTTGGTGATCAGACCTGAAGTACCAATTAATCATTATATAGTGCTACAAAGCCTTCACAGGACAGAGAGAGAAGTCATCCTGATTCCCTCTGAACACCTCCATAAGAAGAGATTGAAAATGGCTCGAACATGGTATCATGGACCACTAGATTCAGATCAAAAGTAAATTAGACATCCTTCCAACCTTTGGAATGACTGTGCATACGAGATACTATGAAGTTTGCCAATACTTCACAGAAGCTAAGGCTAGCAGAAAGACAGTACTGGGTGTCAGATCCCGTTCTGACACCCATCTCAGAGGCTTATATGAGGTATGAATCAGAAACTTGAGAGCATGGGCCACATCCAAATCCGGGAATGGAGGTGCCAGGGTGGAAAAGACTGCTCAAAGCTCCTCATGATCCTAAAGAGAAAAGGTCTAAACCCTTCAGTCTGGAGGCCTGGCTCTAGACTGGAGGAGCTTCTCTTGGAAAAGCAAGATGAAAAAAAAATCCAAATTTTAAAGTAAAATGTATTTTTCCTAAATTTCCAGACCTGAATCCTTTAACAGTACGGCTGTTAAAATCTACAATGATGTGATGGTGGTTATTGGCGGATGGCAGGGAAGCCCCGCTCCTAGCCATTACACAGAGTAGCCAAATTTAACTTTCACCTAGTCCTAGGGCTTGTGAAGAGGTTGAGGCAGAAAGTAAAATTTAATGGACTTAGGTTTGTAATACAGTAGTTAGGAAAGATACAAATTGCTTTAAAAATTTGTGACTTGTTCCTACAAGAATACAAACACTCGTCCTTTAATAAGAGACTCATCCTTAGGGGGAGGAAGCCCCTATAACCATACTAACTGGTTTGAAATCTTGGGATGTTTATACAGTCAACCTGATAGATGTGTGGGAATGTTGATTCCTACGACCTCTCAACACTTGAGAATAGATTCTCATGGGTTGAACTAGGTTTCTGTTCGCTGACACACGTTCGAGAAAGTATAGTACATCCTCGGAAGGATATGATGTCGCACTCTGTGGCCTATTAGGTGTAATATATCCTACAGTCTATTAATCCTCCCCCCTTAAAAGGAGGATGGGGATATACTTCTATAATTGACTCAAATAGAATAGATGCTCGGTATGAAAGCTCACTCACATCAACGTCCAATCCAGCAAATAACAGAATGATGACTGTTGTATCCCCAGAGAGGGGAGAGAAAAGAGGAAAAGGGCCAAACCCTCCACCTCCAATCGTAGAATATTGTTGCGATTGTTATCTTAGATGAGATGCTTCTTGTCCCTTAGGGAGGTAGGTAAGCTACACAAACTAACCTCATGTCCCTTAGGGAGGTAGGTAAGCTACACAAACTAACCTCATGTCCCTTAGGGAGGTAGGTAAGCTACACAAACTAACCTCATGTCCCTTAGGGAGGTAGGTAAGCTACACAAACTAACCTCATGTCCCTTAGGGAGGTAGGTAAGCTACACAAACTAAAGACTTGTGGGTATACTCTCTGGACAGTGAGCTGTAAAGGTTGCCAGGTGCTTCTTTACTCTGGCCTTTAGCTCTTGCACCACTGATAAAATCTTCCTGAAGCTTAGGGTATATCCAATATTCAGGCTTCGTGTGATTGAGAATTGATGACCCAATACTTGGCTTAAGGCCTAAATTTTACATTCAATTCAATTTGTGTGCTTGAGTCCGGGGTAGTCCCAGCGTGAAAGCGTATTATTTCAGGATACACTCTTTCTTTTAAGATTTTTGGTGATCAATCTATTCTGAAGAAGTGCTTTAATTCTTTCATTCTACCTTACTTCAAGTTTTGCTCTCATGTCTGGTCTTCAGCTGTTGATTCTCATCTCAATTTGTTGGACAGTAACTTACGGTTTATTAAATTTCTTATTCCTGATCTAGATATTAATCTCTGGCACTGTCGTTTAATTAGTTCATTATGCATGTTGCATAAGATTTTTTTATAATTCTGACCATCCTTTACATTCCGATCTTCCCGGACAGTTCCATCCAGTTCGTAATACTAGGCATGCAGTTAATCGTAATAGTCAGGCCTTCTCCGTCATGAGGCTCAATACTACACAGTACTCTAGAAGTTTTATTCCAGCTGTGACCAAGTTGTGGAATGATTTTCATAATCGGGTAGTTGAATCAGTAGAACTTCAAAAGTTCAAACTTTCAGCAAATGTTTTTATATTGAACAGGCAGACATAAGTCTTTTTAAAGTTTATATATGAAATATGTTTTAAAGTGGCTAATGTTTACAAAATATTTTATTCTAACTGTTTATTACTTCTTATATCATGTATTTCTTTATTTCCTTTCTTCACTGGTATATTTTTCCCTGTTGGAGCCCTTGGGCTTATAGCATCGTCCTTTTCAAACTAGGGTTGTAGCTTAGCTAGTAATAATAATTATAATAATAGTCACCTTTGTAGAGAGGAGAGGAAGAAGGATTGAAGTCATGACTGCTTATATTCTAGGTCCTTGCCACAAACTGCTGAACTAAGATGGAGCTCTCCTATCCTTCAGAATGGCTAGTGACACAGAAAAATATATGATGTTTTCCTTTTCACTTCACCAGGGATAATCAAAGTTCCACTAGGTCCAATTAAGAGATCTAACAACTCGTGGAAATGCTCCAGACGGCTTTAGCTCTTAGGAGGTAGAGACTGTGACTACCTGGCTCCTCAAGAGTTTAGTTGATTCTCTTGAAGAGCCCAGGTTTTAATCTAAGTTTAATAGTTGGATTGAGGGCTGAGCAATATCTTTACCATGGAAATTGGGGAGTTTCCCCAATAAGGGAAGAGACAAAAAGCTAATCTGGGTATCATTTGACTGTGACTTATAGAGCAATCAGGTTCTTTCTGAATTTTGATGTCTTTTACCAACTCTGAATACTGTAATCAGAGAGATGGAAAGAGGACCGGAAAGGTGTAAGGTTCTAAAACTTGTTGAGATGATGGAAGAAATCTTTGAACTTAACCGACAGTTTCTTATCCTACTGCACGGCAAACATAACGAGTGATGGTGAGAAACTAAGCCTTTCTGCCCTGCAATAAAGTAGGGACAGCCTAAAAGCCTACACTGGGGTTCTGTCAACTGAGTATGTTTTTCTGAAAAAGGCTTTTGTCTGAGAGAACCTTGAGCAGCTACATTGCATCTTCTACTCACAAGAGTGCACCTACTTGAGAAAGGTTTGTGAATAGGACCATTCGTAAATTTGAGCATAGAAGGAATCATTATCGCTATGAAGTGCTTTATCAAACCGTTTTGAAAACTAGCAAAGAAGTGCTGCAAGCATTTCCAGAAGGTTGAGAAGCAAATGCATTCCTTCTGTTAATCACATCATCTAGACGATGAGTAGCTCATCCCTTCTCCTCTACATCTGTGGATGGTTGATTCTCAAAAGGGAAAAGTACAGTACCACAACCAAGTTCTTCATGAAACTACAAGAGTAAATTGCCCCATATTTTTGTTGTCACCCTAACCGAAGGTAAGAAAGCTCGGGTTGTAAATCAGTATAACTTCAGGAACAGTATGAGCGATCACTGGGGGGATGGCCATGTGGAACTATCCTTCTCGCTGACGGGTGAAGTCTCTGAAGGTGTTTTCTTTGTCAATCTGGATGGTAGTGTAGCGAGTTATGTTTACACAGTTGCTGTGATTGTTTGCAGGGGGACACCCTGTAGCTTTCATGTTAAGATCATACATATACCAAGGCACTTCCCCCAATTTTGGGGGTTAGCCGACATCAAACGAATGAAAAAAAGGGGACCTTTCCTCTCATGCTCTCCCCAGCCTGGGGACTCAACCGAGTTCGGCTAGCACTGCTAGGGTGCCACAGGCCGCCCCCCCCCCCCCCCCCCCCCGTTATCCACCACAGATGAAGCTTCATAACGCTGAATCCCCTAATGCTGCTAACTCTGCCGTCATCCAAGGCGACCGGAGGAAGCAGCAGGGACTACCGGAACTGCGTCACAGTCGCTCACCATTCATTTCTATTTCCAGCACGCTCTCTTGCCTCTCTCACATCTATCCTCGTATCACCCAGAGCTTTCTTCACTCCATCCATCTACCCAAACCTTGGCCTTCCTTTTGTACTTTTCCAACTCTTGCATTCCTCACCTTCTTTAGCAGACAGCCATTTTCCATTCTCTCAACATGGCCAAACAACCTCAACACATTCATATCCAATCTAGCTGCTAACTCATTTCTTACACCTGTTCTCACCCTTACTACTTCATTCCTAACCCTATCTAGTTCGAGATACAACAGCCATACTCCTTAGACATTTCATCTCAAATACATTCAATTTCTGTCTCTCCTTCACTTTCATTCCCCACAACTCTGATCCATACATCACAGTTGGTACAATCACTTTCTCATACAGAACTCTCTTTACATTCATGCCCAACCCTCTATTCTTTACCACTCCCTTCACTGCCCCCAAACACTTTGCAACCTTCATTCACTGCCTGACGTACATCTGCTTCCACTCCACCATTTGCTGCAACAACAGACCCCCAGTACTTGAACTGATCCACCTCCTCAAGTAACTCTCCATTCAACATCGACATTGAACCTCACACCACCTTCCCTTCTCGTACATCTCATAACCTTACTCTTACCCATATAAACTCTCAACTTCCTTCTCTCATATACCCTTCCAAATTCTGTCGCTAATCGGCCAAGCTTCTCTTCAGAGTCTGCAACCAGTACAGTATCATCCGCAAACAACTAATTTACCTCCCATTCATGTTAAGATAGTCCCAGATATTTCACCCTCTGTATGGGAGTCTTAAAGACCCATATTTGATATATTTCAATCCACAGATTGAGACAAGTGTTAAAATTTGTCTCGATGCTGAAGTGATTTCCTTGTAGGAGGGTTAAAGGGGGCGATCGCCGAGACCATTCCGTAGACAAGTGTCAATTAAAAGTGCTCATCAGACTAACGAGAATACTTGAGGAGTGGTAGTCAGTCCGAAGCATCATGCTTTGAATTGGTAGCTATTTTCCCCAAAGAGGAAGTGGAGAAATTCTCCTGTAGGACAGAGGGAATGGTTTCAAGAGTACATGTTCTTCAAGTCTACAGGGATAGAGCGGTCATCATTCTCAGAATGGAATGTATGCAGTTAGTCGTGGCTCGTCTGAATTGCATCTGGAGAACCAAGCATGAAGACTGAAGGTCGATCTCCAATTCCCTGTGTACTATAAAATCTGTAAGAGTAGACTGTAGAAGTCTGTAAACCTTCATGGCAGCATCAATATCACCTCTATATCTGCCAGTAAAGGTTGAATTTTGGTAGATCACTAGCAAAATAGGCTAGCAAGTCTGGAACGTTGTCGCTCCCCATACTGACTGGTATGTACCCGCTCATAGAAGCTGCAGGAAGTCGCTGAATTCATTGATCCTTACTGCCTTTCCTCCTTTTATCTCTCTACCTGGAAGGCCAAGTTGCGGGTGAATGAATGGAGGACGGTCTAAGCTTTTCCAGGAGAGCAGAGCCTGAAGTAGCCGCATTACTTCTCAACACTTGTTAAAGGTATGATGGGGATCTCTGAATAGTTATCCTTGAAGGGTCTGGGCGCTTAGCAGTAACTGATCAGTGGAAAAAGAGAACTATTTGCTCCTTCTGCCACCATTACAACCCAGGTGTTGTTTTCTCTGTGGGAACAGAGATGAAGCTCTTATATCATTGCATTCCATAAGGGACATAAATCTCTTGACTCCCTGGTCTAGTGAAGCAGGAAGCAATTGTATTCCTTTTCTCTGGGTTTCATGACACATCGGGCATCGAAATGGTGCACCAAGAAGGCACTGTTCTTGGAGTTTGATTGGATCAAATCTGTGTACTTTATCTTAATTAGATTTTAACAGACTCTGAATCATAGTACAGCGCATGTCTGTAATTGCATAGTTATCAAACATTGATGTTGCTTGGAGGATGGCCATGGAAGTACATTCCACAGCAGAGAACTCAAACGTTTGGACGTCGTGCCCTTGTTATAGGTAGCAGGTTGGCCAGGGCACCAGGCATCCAAGGCGACCGGAGGAAGCAGCAGGGACTACCGGAACTGCGTCACAGTCGCTCACCATTCATTTCTATTTCCAGCACGCTCTCTTGCCTCTCTCACATCTATCCTCGTATCACCCAGAGCTTTCTTCACTCCATCCATCTACCCAAACCTTGGCCTTCCTTTTGTACTTTTCCAACTCTTGCATTCCTCACCTTCTTTAGCAGACAGCCATTTTCCATTCTCTCAACATGGCCAAACAACCTCAACACATTCATATCCAATCTAGCTGCTAACTCATTTCTTACACCTGTTCTCACCCTTACTACTTCATTCCTAACCCTATCTAGTTCGAGATACAACAGCCATACTCCTTAGACATTTCATCTCAAATACATTCAATTTCTGTCTCTCCTTCACTTTCATTCCCCACAACTCTGATCCATACATCACAGTTGGTACAATCACTTTCTCATACAGAACTCTCTTTACATTCATGCCCAACCCTCTATTCTTTACCACTCCCTTCACTGCCCCCAAACACTTTGCAACCTTCATTCACTGCCTGACGTACATCTGCTTCCACTCCACCATTTGCTGCAACAACAGACCCCCAGTACTTGAACTGATCCACCTCCTCAAGTAACTCTCCATTCAACATCGACATTGAACCTCACACCACCTTCCCTTCTCGTACATCTCATAACCTTACTCTTACCCATATAAACTCTCAACTTCCTTCTCTCATATACCCTTCCAAATTCTGTCGCTAATCGGCCAAGCTTCTCTTCAGAGTCTGCAACCAGTACAGTATCATCCGCAAACAACTAATTTACCTCCCATTCATGTTAAGATAGTCCCAGATATTTCACCCTCTGTATGGGAGTCTTAAAGACCCATATTTGATATATTTCAATCCACAGATTGAGACAAGTGTTAAAATTTGTCTCGATGCTGAAGTGATTTCCTTGTAGGAGGGTTAAAGGGGGCGATCGCCGAGACCATTCCGTAGACAAGTGTCAATTAAAAGTGCTCATCAGACTAACGAGAATACTTGAGGAGTGGTAGTCAGTCCGAAGCATCATGCTTTGAATTGGTAGCTATTTTCCCCAAAGAGGAAGTGGAGAAATTCTCCTGTAGGACAGAGGGAATGGTTTCAAGAGTACATGTTCTTCAAGTCTACAGGGATAGAGCGGTCATCATTCTCAGAATGGAATGTATGCAGTTAGTCGTGGCTCGTCTGAATTGCATCTGGAGAACCAAGCATGAAGACTGAAGGTCGATCTCCAATTCCCTGTGTACTATAAAATCTGTAAGAGTAGACTGTAGAAGTCTGTAAACCTTCATGGCAGCATCAATATCACCTCTATATCTGCCAGTAAAGGTTGAATTTTGGTAGATCACTAGCAAAATAGGCTAGCAAGTCTGGAACGTTGTCGCTCCCCATACTGACTGGTATGTACCCGCTCATAGAAGCTGCAGGAAGTCGCTGAATTCATTGATCCTTACTGCCTTTCCTCCTTTTATCTCTCTACCTGGAAGGCCAAGTTGCGGGTGAATGAATGGAGGACGGTCTAAGCTTTTCCAGGAGAGCAGAGCCTGAAGTAGCCGCATTACTTCTCAACACTTGTTAAAGGTATGATGGGGATCTCTGAATAGTTATCCTTGAAGGGTCTGGGCGCTTAGCAGTAACTGATCAGTGGAAAAAGAGAACTATTTGCTCCTTCTGCCACCATTACAACCCAGGTGTTGTTTCCTCTGTGGGAACAGAGATGAAGCTCTTATATCATTGCATTCCATAAGGGACATAAATCTCTTGACTCCCTGGTCTAGTGAAGCAGGAAGCAATTGTATTCCTTTTCTCTGGGTTTCATGACACATCGGGCATCGAAATGGTGCACCAAGAAGGCACTGTTCTTGGAGTTTGATTGGATCAAATCTGTGTACTTTATCTTAATTAGATTTTAACAGACTCTGAATCATAGTACAGCGCATGTCTGTAATTGCATAGTTATCAAACATTGATGTTGCTTGGAGGATGGCCATGGAAGTACATTCCACAGCAGAGAACTCAAACGTTTGGACGTCGTGCCCTTGTTATAGGTAGCAGGTTGGCCAGGGCACCAGGCATCCAAGGCGACCGGAGGAAGCAGCAGGGACTACCGGAACTGCGTCACAGTCGCTCACCATTCATTTCTATTTCCAGCACGCTCTCTTGCCTCTCTCACATCTATCCTCGTATCACCCAGAGCTTTCTTCACTCCATCCATCTACCCAAACCTTGGCCTTCCTTTTGTACTTTTCCAACTCTTGCATTCCTCACCTTCTTTAGCAGACAGCCATTTTCCATTCTCTCAACATGGCCAAACAACCTCAACACATTCATATCCAATCTAGCTGCTAACTCATTTCTTACACCTGTTCTCACCCTTACTACTTCATTCCTAACCCTATCTAGTTCGAGATACAACAGCCATACTCCTTAGACATTTCATCTCAAATACATTCAATTTCTGTCTCTCCTTCACTTTCATTCCCCACAACTCTGATCCATACATCACAGTTGGTACAATCACTTTCTCATACAGAACTCTCTTTACATTCATGCCCAACCCTCTATTCTTTACCACTCCCTTCACTGCCCCCAAACACTTTGCAACCTTCATTCACTGCCTGACGTACATCTGCTTCCACTCCACCATTTGCTGCAACAACAGACCCCCAGTACTTGAACTGATCCACCTCCTCAAGTAACTCTCCATTCAACATCGACATTGAACCTCACACCACCTTCCCTTCTCGTACATCTCATAACCTTACTCTTACCCATATAAACTCTCAACTTCCTTCTCTCATATACCCTTCCAAATTCTGTCGCTAATCGGCCAAGCTTCTCTTCAGAGTCTGCAACCAGTACAGTATCATCCGCAAACAACTAATTTACCTCCCATTCATGTTAAGATAGTCCCAGATATTTCACCCTCTGTATGGGAGTCTTAAAGACCCATATTTGATATATTTCAATCCACAGATTGAGACAAGTGTTAAAATTTGTCTCGATGCTGAAGTGATTTCCTTGTAGGAGGGTTAAAGGGGGCGATCGCCGAGACCATTCCGTAGACAAGTGTCAATTAAAAGTGCTCATCAGACTAACGAGAATACTTGAGGAGTGGTAGTCAGTCCGAAGCATCATGCTTTGAATTGGTAGCTATTTTCCCCAAAGAGGAAGTGGAGAAATTCTCCTGTAGGACAGAGGGAATGGTTTCAAGAGTACATGTTCTTCAAGTCTACAGGGATAGAGCGGTCATCATTCTCAGAATGGAATGTATGCAGTTAGTCGTGGCTCGTCTGAATTGCATCTGGAGAACCAAGCATGAAGACTGAAGGTCGATCTCCAATTCCCTGTGTACTATAAAATCTGTAAGAGTAGACTGTAGAAGTCTGTAAACCTTCATGGCAGCATCAATATCACCTCTATATCTGCCAGTAAAGGTTGAATTTTGGTAGATCACTAGCAAAATAGGCTAGCAAGTCTGGAACGTTGTCGCTCCCCATACTGACTGGTATGTACCCGCTCATAGAAGCTGCAGGAAGTCGCTGAATTCATTGATCCTTACTGCCTTTCCTCCTTTTATCTCTCTACCTGGAAGGCCAAGTTGCGGGTGAATGAATGGAGGACGGTCTAAGCTTTTCCAGGAGAGCAGAGCCTGAAGTAGCCGCATTACTTCTCAACACTTGTTAAAGGTATGATGGGGATCTCTGAATAGTTATCCTTGAAGGGTCTGGGCGCTTAGCAGTAACTGATCAGTGGAAAAAGAGAACTATTTGCTCCTTCTGCCACCATTACAACCCAGGTGTTGTTTTCTCTGTGGGAACAGAGATGAAGCTCTTATATCATTGCATTCCATAAGGGACATAAATCTCTTGACTCCCTGGTCTAGTGAAGCAGGAAGCAATTGTATTCCTTTTCTCTGGGTTTCATGACACATCGGGCATCGAAATGGTGCACCAAGAAGGCACTGTTCTTGGAGTTTGATTGGATCAAATCTGTGTACTTTATCTTAATTAGATTTTAACAGACTCTGAATCATAGTACAGCGCATGTCTGTAATTGCATAGTTATCAAACATTGATGTTGCTTGGAGGATGGCCATGGAAGTACATTCCACAGCAGAGAACTCAAACGTTTGGACGTCGTGCCCTTGTTATAGGTAGCAGGTTGGCCAGGGCACCAGGCATCCAAGGCGACCGGAGGAAGCAGCAGGGACTACCGGAACTGCGTCACAGTCGCTCACCATTCATTTCTATTTCCAGCACGCTCTCTTGCCTCTCTCACATCTATCCTCGTATCACCCAGAGCTTTCTTCACTCCATCCATCTACCCAAACCTTGGCCTTCCTTTTGTACTTTTCCAACTCTTGCATTCCTCACCTTCTTTAGCAGACAGCCATTTTCCATTCTCTCAACATGGCCAAACAACCTCAACACATTCATATCCAATCTAGCTGCTAACTCATTTCTTACACCTGTTCTCACCCTTACTACTTCATTCCTAACCCTATCTAGTTCGAGATACAACAGCCATACTCCTTAGACATTTCATCTCAAATACATTCAATTTCTGTCTCTCCTTCACTTTCATTCCCCACAACTCTGATCCATACATCACAGTTGGTACAATCACTTTCTCATACAGAACTCTCTTTACATTCATGCCCAACCCTCTATTCTTTACCACTCCCTTCACTGCCCCCAAACACTTTGCAACCTTCATTCACTGCCTGACGTACATCTGCTTCCACTCCACCATTTGCTGCAACAACAGACCCCCAGTACTTGAACTGATCCACCTCCTCAAGTAACTCTCCATTCAACATCGACATTGAACCTCACACCACCTTCCCTTCTCGTACATCTCATAACCTTACTCTTACCCATATAAACTCTCAACTTCCTTCTCTCATATACCCTTCCAAATTCTGTCGCTAATCGGCCAAGCTTCTCTTCAGAGTCTGCAACCAGTACAGTATCATCCGCAAACAACTAATTTACCTCCCATTCATGTTAAGATAGTCCCAGATATTTCACCCTCTGTATGGGAGTCTTAAAGACCCATATTTGATATATTTCAATCCACAGATTGAGACAAGTGTTAAAATTTGTCTCGATGCTGAAGTGATTTCCTTGTAGGAGGGTTAAAGGGGGCGATCGCCGAGACCATTCCGTAGACAAGTGTCAATTAAAAGTGCTCATCAGACTAACGAGAATACTTGAGGAGTGGTAGTCAGTCCGAAGCATCATGCTTTGAATTGGTAGCTATTTTCCCCAAAGAGGAAGTGGAGAAATTCTCCTGTAGGACAGAGGGAATGGTTTCAAGAGTACATGTTCTTCAAGTCTACAGGGATAGAGCGGTCATCATTCTCAGAATGGAATGTATGCAGTTAGTCGTGGCTCGTCTGAATTGCATCTGGAGAACCAAGCATGAAGACTGAAGGTCGATCTCCAATTCCCTGTGTACTATAAAATCTGTAAGAGTAGACTGTAGAAGTCTGTAAACCTTCATGGCAGCATCAATATCACCTCTATATCTGCCAGTAAAGGTTGAATTTTGGTAGATCACTAGCAAAATAGGCTAGCAAGTCTGGAACGTTGTCGCTCCCCATACTGACTGGTATGTACCCGCTCATAGAAGCTGCAGGAAGTCGCTGAATTCATTGATCCTTACTGCCTTTCCTCCTTTTATCTCTCTACCTGGAAGGCCAAGTTGCGGGTGAATGAATGGAGGACGGTCTAAGCTTTTCCAGGAGAGCAGAGCCTGAAGTAGCCGCATTACTTCTCAACACTTGTTAAAGGTATGATGGGGATCTCTGAATAGTTATCCTTGAAGGGTCTGGGCGCTTAGCAGTAACTGATCAGTGGAAAAAGAGAACTATTTGCTCCTTCTGCCACCATTACAACCCAGGTGTTGTTTCCTCTGTGGGAACAGAGATGAAGCTCTTATATCATTGCATTCCATAAGGGACATAAATCTCTTGACTCCCTGGTCTAGTGAAGCAGGAAGCAATTGTATTCCTTTTCTCTGGGTTTCATGACACATCGGGCATCGAAATGGTGCACCAAGAAGGCACTGTTCTTGGAGTTTGATTGGATCAAATCTGTGTACTTTATCTTAATTAGATTTTAACAGACTCTGAATCATAGTACAGCGCATGTCTGTAATTGCATAGTTATCAAACATTGATGTTGCTTGGAGGATGGCCATGGAAGTACATTCCACAGCAGAGAACTCAAACGTTTGGACGTCGTGCCCTTGTTATAGGTAGCAGGTTGGCCAGGGCACCAGGCATCCAAGGCGACCGGAGGAAGCAGCAGGGACTACCGGAACTGCGTCACAGTCGCTCACCATTCATTTCTATTTCCAGCACGCTCTCTTGCCTCTCTCACATCTATCCTCGTATCACCCAGAGCTTTCTTCACTCCATCCATCTACCCAAACCTTGGCCTTCCTTTTGTACTTTTCCAACTCTTGCATTCCTCACCTTCTTTAGCAGACAGCCATTTTCCATTCTCTCAACATGGCCAAACAACCTCAACACATTCATATCCAATCTAGCTGCTAACTCATTTCTTACACCTGTTCTCACCCTTACTACTTCATTCCTAACCCTATCTAGTTCGAGATACAACAGCCATACTCCTTAGACATTTCATCTCAAATACATTCAATTTCTGTCTCTCCTTCACTTTCATTCCCCACAACTCTGATCCATACATCACAGTTGGTACAATCACTTTCTCATACAGAACTCTCTTTACATTCATGCCCAACCCTCTATTCTTTACCACTCCCTTCACTGCCCCCAAACACTTTGCAACCTTCATTCACTGCCTGACGTACATCTGCTTCCACTCCACCATTTGCTGCAACAACAGACCCCCAGTACTTGAACTGATCCACCTCCTCAAGTAACTCTCCATTCAACATCGACATTGAACCTCACACCACCTTCCCTTCTCGTACATCTCATAACCTTACTCTTACCCATATAAACTCTCAACTTCCTTCTCTCATATACCCTTCCAAATTCTGTCGCTAATCGGCCAAGCTTCTCTTCAGAGTCTGCAACCAGTACAGTATCATCCGCAAACAACTAATTTACCTCCCATTCATGTTAAGATAGTCCCAGATATTTCACCCTCTGTATGGGAGTCTTAAAGACCCATATTTGATATATTTCAATCCACAGATTGAGACAAGTGTTAAAATTTGTCTCGATGCTGAAGTGATTTCCTTGTAGGAGGGTTAAAGGGGGCGATCGCCGAGACCATTCCGTAGACAAGTGTCAATTAAAAGTGCTCATCAGACTAACGAGAATACTTGAGGAGTGGTAGTCAGTCCGAAGCATCATGCTTTGAATTGGTAGCTATTTTCCCCAAAGAGGAAGTGGAGAAATTCTCCTGTAGGACAGAGGGAATGGTTTCAAGAGTACATGTTCTTCAAGTCTACAGGGATAGAGCGGTCATCATTCTCAGAATGGAATGTATGCAGTTAGTCGTGGCTCGTCTGAATTGCATCTGGAGAACCAAGCATGAAGACTGAAGGTCGATCTCCAATTCCCTGTGTACTATAAAATCTGTAAGAGTAGACTGTAGAAGTCTGTAAACCTTCATGGCAGCATCAATATCACCTCTATATCTGCCAGTAAAGGTTGAATTTTGGTAGATCACTAGCAAAATAGGCTAGCAAGTCTGGAACGTTGTCGCTCCCCATACTGACTGGTATGTACCCGCTCATAGAAGCTGCAGGAAGTCGCTGAATTCATTGATCCTTACTGCCTTTCCTCCTTTTATCTCTCTACCTGGAAGGCCAAGTTGCGGGTGAATGAATGGAGGACGGTCTAAGCTTTTCCAGGAGAGCAGAGCCTGAAGTAGCCGCATTACTTCTCAACACTTGTTAAAGGTATGATGGGGATCTCTGAATAGTTATCCTTGAAGGGTCTGGGCGCTTAGCAGTAACTGATCAGTGGAAAAAGAGAACTATTTGCTCCTTCTGCCACCATTACAACCCAGGTGTTGTTTCCTCTGTGGGAACAGAGATGAAGCTCTTATATCATTGCATTCCATAAGGGACATAAATCTCTTGACTCCCTGGTCTAGTGAAGCAGGAAGCAATTGTATTCCTTTTCTCTGGGTTTCATGACACATCGGGCATCGAAATGGTGCACCAAGAAGGCACTGTTCTTGGAGTTTGATTGGATCAAATCTGTGTACTTTATCTTAATTAGATTTTAACAGACTCTGAATCATAGTACAGCGCATGTCTGTAATTGCATAGTAATCAAACATTGATGTTGCTTGGAGGATGGCCATGGAAGTACATTCCACAGCAGAGAACTCAAACGTTTGGACGTCGTGCCCTTGTTATAGGTAGCAGGTTGGCCAGGGCACCAGGCATCCAAGGCGACCGGAGGAAGCAGCAGGGACTACCGGAACTGCGTCACAGTCGCTCACCATTCATTTCTATTTCCAGCACGCTCTCTTGCCTCTCTCACATCTATCCTCGTATCACCCAGAGCTTTCTTCACTCCATCCATCTACCCAAACCTTGGCCTTCCTTTTGTACTTTTCCAACTCTTGCATTCCTCACCTTCTTTAGCAGACAGCCATTTTCCATTCTCTCAACATGGCCAAACAACCTCAACACATTCATATCCAATCTAGCTGCTAACTCATTTCTTACACCTGTTCTCACCCTTACTACTTCATTCCTAACCCTATCTAGTTCGAGATACAACAGCCATACTCCTTAGACATTTCATCTCAAATACATTCAATTTCTGTCTCTCCTTCACTTTCATTCCCCACAACTCTGATCCATACATCACAGTTGGTACAATCACTTTCTCATACAGAACTCTCTTTACATTCATGCCCAACCCTCTATTCTTTACCACTCCCTTCACTGCCCCCAAACACTTTGCAACCTTCATTCACTGCCTGACGTACATCTGCTTCCACTCCACCATTTGCTGCAACAACAGACCCCCAGTACTTGAACTGATCCACCTCCTCAAGTAACTCTCCATTCAACATCGACATTGAACCTCACACCACCTTCCCTTCTCGTACATCTCATAACCTTACTCTTACCCATATAAACTCTCAACTTCCTTCTCTCATATACCCTTCCAAATTCTGTCGCTAATCGGCCAAGCTTCTCTTCAGAGTCTGCAACCAGTACAGTATCATCCGCAAACAACTAATTTACCTCCCATTCATGTTAAGATAGTCCCAGATATTTCACCCTCTGTATGGGAGTCTTAAAGACCCATATTTGATATATTTCAATCCACAGATTGAGACAAGTGTTAAAATTTGTCTCGATGCTGAAGTGATTTCCTTGTAGGAGGGTTAAAGGGGGCGATCGCCGAGACCATTCCGTAGACAAGTGTCAATTAAAAGTGCTCATCAGACTAACGAGAATACTTGAGGAGTGGTAGTCAGTCCGAAGCATCATGCTTTGAATTGGTAGCTATTTTCCCCAAAGAGGAAGTGGAGAAATTCTCCTGTAGGACAGAGGGAATGGTTTCAAGAGTACATGTTCTTCAAGTCTACAGGGATAGAGCGGTCATCATTCTCAGAATGGAATGTATGCAGTTAGTCGTGGCTCGTCTGAATTGCATCTGGAGAACCAAGCATGAAGACTGAAGGTCGATCTCCAATTCCCTGTGTACTATAAAATCTGTAAGAGTAGACTGTAGAAGTCTGTAAACCTTCATGGCAGCATCAATATCACCTCTATATCTGCCAGTAAAGGTTGAATTTTGGTAGATCACTAGCAAAATAGGCTAGCAAGTCTGGAACGTTGTCGCTCCCCATACTGACTGGTATGTACCCGCTCATAGAAGCTGCAGGAAGTCGCTGAATTCATTGATCCTTACTGCCTTTCCTCCTTTTATCTCTCTACCTGGAAGGCCAAGTTGCGGGTGAATGAATGGAGGACGGTCTAAGCTTTTCCAGGAGAGCAGAGCCTGAAGTAGCCGCATTACTTCTCAACACTTGTTAAAGGTATGATGGGGATCTCTGAATAGTTATCCTTGAAGGGTCTGGGCGCTTAGCAGTAACTGATCAGTGGAAAAAGAGAACTATTTGCTCCTTCTGCCACCATTACAACCCAGGTGTTGTTTCCTCTGTGGGAACAGAGATGAAGCTCTTATATCATTGCATTCCATAAGGGACATAAATCTCTTGACTCCCTGGTCTAGTGAAGCAGGAAGCAATTGTATTCCTTTTCTCTGGGTTTCATGACACATCGGGCATCGAAATGGTGCACCAAGAAGGCACTGTTCTTGGAGTTTGATTGGATCAAATCTGTGTACTTTATCTTAATTAGATTTTAACAGACTCTGAATCATAGTACAGCGCATGTCTGTAATTGCATAGTAATCAAACATTGATGTTGCTTGGAGGATGGCCATGGAAGTACATTCCACAGCAGAGAACTCAAACGTTTGGACGTCGTGCCCTTGTTATAGGTAGCAGGTTGGCCAGGGCACCAGGCACCCATTGAGATACTACTGATAAAGACTTATTGGGTCCTTTGACTGACAAGACAGTACTAAATTGGATCTTTCTCTCTGGTTATGGCTCAATTTGTCTTTGCTTACACATACACCAAGAAGTCTGGCCTATTCTATTCTATTCTTCTTTGTTCAAGGAGTTAACTACTGCAATATGACAAATTCGAAGATAATTTGTATTTTTCCTAACCATACAAACCTTAGCTATTTACATTGGGTTTACCTTTTAGCGTAGCTGAAATGACGAGCCAATAGTTTTCAACGAGGGTTAATTACCCCCGCGCTAGTTAGCGGGGAATAGGGGAAGGGTAGCTTGCTACCCCTCCCCCCCCACACACACCGGTGATTTGCTTCACTTCACTTAGAGGTAGGACTTGTCTTGGGGGTCAGGGATGGCGGGCACATATGTGTAAATAGCAAAGGTTTGTATGGTTAGGAAAAATACAAATTATCTTCGAATTTGTCATTTGTTCCGTAATCGAAATACAAACCACGCTATTTACATTGGGTGACTTACCCCTTAGGAAGGGTGGCAAGTCCCCAGCCTTACTGACTTCGGCTTTGCCCGGGAGCTCAATCCCTCAGTGAGCAGCACTTGAGAAAAGGAGCCCCTGCACCTCACAAGTTCCTAGCATCGCTTGGAACGAGTGGCCTACATAAGCAGTGTGTGGAGGAAAAGTGTGACTCGTCCTATGAAGTTGACCTAGAGACCTTTAGATAGGAATCTAGGATAGGACGTTGCCAATACCACCTCATCAGGGTATGGGGGACGCAACAGTATTAAGCTTAATACTAGGAGCACAAAGAAGCATGGGTTACCTGCAGAGGTCGAGGTCAGCTATGCGAGGACCAGGATGCTGCTTCCCCAAGAGAGGGGAGAATGAAGAAAGAAGTAAGGGTCAGACATACTCTTTCATTCACGCAGACTAAGACCGGGTAACAACGCCCTCAACCTACTGCTACTTATCCAAAAAGGAGCCTGAGGTTAGACCAGCTGTTGTGCAGCCACCACAGGGCCGATAGAAAACATATCGAGGCTCCTGTGGGTCACGTCTTGCAGGTAGTGGGCTGTGAAGGTCGTCTGACGCTTCCAGACCCCAGCTTTAAGTACCTGCGTCACAGAGAAGTTTCTCTTGAAGGCCAGGGATGTAGCAACACCCCTGACATCGTGTGCCCTAGGGCGACGTGACGGAGGAGGGTCTGGATTCAAGGCATGGTGAATAACCCTTCGAATCCAAGCTGAGATGGTGTTCCTGGTGACCCTCCTCTTAGTCCTGCCTGTGCTCACAAACAAAGCCTGCACTTGAGGACGGACTACAGCCGTTCTCTTCAAGTAGTGCCTCAGACACCTCACTAGACATAGTAGCAGCTGGTCTGGGTTGCTTGTTACAGAACGGAGACTCGCTATCCTGAAATAGTCGAACCGAGGATCCGGCACTCCAGGATTCTGAGTCTTGGCTACAAACTCAGGGACGAACCTGAACGTTACCTCCCCCCATCCCCTTGAATGGGCGATGTCGTACGAGAGACCATGAAGTTCACTAACCCGCTTGGCCGAAGCCAAAGCGAGTAGGAAAGCCGTCTTCCAAGACAGGTGGCAATCGGAGGCCTGGCGTAAAGGTTCGAAGGGAGGTCTCTTAAGAGCCCTGAGGACTCGAACCACGTTCCAAGGAGGTCTCCCTTCCGACTGGGGGCAGGTAAGTTCATAGCTACGTATGAGTAGCGAGAGTTCTAGCGAGGAAGAAATATCCACGCCCTTCAGCCTGAAGGCCAAGCTTAAGGCTGAGCGATAGCCTTTCACCGCCGAGACAGAAAGGCGCATTTCTTCCCACAGATAAATGAGGAAGTCCGCTATTGCTGGAATAGTGGCATCGAGTGGAGAGATACCCCTCCCAAGACACCAACCACAAAAGACTCTCCACTTTGCTTGGTAGACTCCCTCAGAGGACCTTCGCAGGTGCCGAGACATTCTCTCCGCAACCTGTTGCGAAAAGCCTCTCTCCGCGAGGAGACGCTGGATAGTCTCCAGGCGTGAAGCCGAAGCGAGGCTACGGCCCTGTGAAGGACGCCGGTGTGGGGTTGTCTGAGAAGCTCGTGTCGTGGAGGAAGCTCCCTCGGGAGCTCCGTCAGGAGCTGCAGAAGGTCCGGAAACCATTCCGCGTGTTGCCATAGCGGAGCTACCAGAGTCATCGAACAGTTGACCGATAGTCTGGTCCTGTTGAGCACCCTTCTCATCAGACAGAACGGTGGGAAGGCGCACACGTCGATGTTGTCCCACCGTTGCTGGAAAGCATCTTGCCAGAGTGCCTTGGGGTCCGGGACTGGAGAGCAGTACAGGGGCAGCTTGAAGTTCAAAGCTGTCGCGAACAAGTCCACAGTCGGGGAACCCCACAAAGTCAAGACTTTGTTGGCTATCTGAGGATCCAAAGACCACTCGGTACTCACTATCTGCGAGGCCCTGCTCAGACTGTCAGCGAGCACATTCCTCTTCCCAGGAATGAAGCGAGCTGATAGTGTTATCGAGTGGGTTTCGGTCCACCTCAGAATCTCTACTGCAAGATGGGATAGCTGCTGCGAAAAAGTGCCTCCCTGCTTGTTGATATAAGCCGCTACCGTGGTGTTGTCGCTCATCACCACCACGGAGTGACCCGCCAGGGACTGTTGGAACTGCTGAAGAGCCAGAAAGACGGCCTTCAATTCTAGCAGGTTGATGTGTAGGCACTTTTCTGATTCTGACCAAAGGCCTGAGGCCCTCTGGCTCAGAACGTGCGGCCCCCACACTTCTTTTGACGCGTCCGAAAACAGATTCAATTCCGGGGGGAGGACGAGAAGACTCACTCCCTTCCGCAGGTTCTCGTCGACCAGCCACCACCGCAAGTCCGTATGTTCCAGAGACCCCATTGGGATCAGAATGTCCGGGGAATCGGGTCTTTGATTCCACCGGGACTTGAGCCGCCATTGAAGGGATCTAATCCTGAGGTGGCTGTTTGGAACCAGACGAGCCAGGGAGGATAGGTGACCTAAGAGACGCAACCACGATTGGGCGGGGAGTTCTTCTCGCCTGAGGAAGGGTTCCGCCACCCTCCTCAGTCTTGCTATCCGGTCATCTGATGGAAAGGCTTTGTGGAGATTGGTGTCTATTAGCATGCCTAGATAAACCAGTCGTTGGGACGGCTGCAGAGAGGACTTCTCGAGGTTTACCACGATCCCAGATCCTGGCAAAGATCCAGAAGCCTGTCTCGGTGCCAAAGAAGGGTCGACTCCGAGTCTGCTAGGATCAGCCAATCGTCCAGATAACGAAGGAGACGAATGCCGTTCCTTTGCGCCCAAGATGAAATCAGGGTGAACACTCTGGTGAACACCTGAGGAGCTGTGGAGAGACCGAAACACAGCACCTTGAACTGGTAGATCTTGTCGTCTAGGCAAAATCTCAGGTACTTCCTGGAAGACGGATGGATTGGGATCTGGAAGTACGCGTCCTTTAGATCCAGTGTGCACATGAAGTCTTGTGGTCTCACCGCAAGTCTGACCGTGTCTACTGTCTCCATGCTGAACCGTTCAGAGCTGAGAGGTCGATGACGGGTCTCCAGCCTCCAGTAGCCTTCTTTACAAGAAATAGTCGACTGAAGAAGCCTGGGGAGCCGTCGACGACCTCCTGGAGAGCACCCTTCTAGAGCATGGTCTCGACTTCGGCCTGAAGGGCCAGCCCCTTTGCCGATCCCGTGGCATAGGAGCTCAACGACACTGGATTCGCTGTCAAGGGAGGTTGAGATGTTGTGAACGGGACGCGATAGCCTTGGCCGATCACTGAGACCGTCCAAGCATCGGCCCCGTGTTGCTGCCACCTGCGGACGCAACGCTGAAGGCATCCCCCCACAGGTGGACACGCAGGGGGACTGCCACCCCTAAGTCTTGCCTCCCCTGGAGGACTTACCGCCCCTCTTGACCTTGGCTGGAAAGGGCTGGGGCTTAGACACCACCTTCTTAACTGCCGGTGCCTGCTTTGGAGCTTTACGAGGCTGTTTCTGCTGTTGTGGCGGGGCTGGAGGCTTATAGGGCCGAGTTGTAAGGGCCCTATGGAGGAGGGAGTCCGTGCTGGATTTCCTTCACCTCTCAGCCATTCGCTCCATGTCTTGAGGCTCAAACAGGTTCTCCCCCAGAAGGGAAGCATGTCGGAGCCTACACACATCCACGGCGGGGACCTTCGGATGGAATCTCTCGGACACAGCATCGCGACGCTTCAACACCGAGTTGGCCCACAGGGTGGTAACCTGGTGCGCCAAAAACTCGATGGAGCGGGTGCCCGAGAGCAAGAAGGTCTCCAGGGCCTTCCTATTGGTCTCCTTGGACAAGTCCTCCGATCGCAATAGGATGCCCAGAGATCCTAGCCAAAAGTCCAGCCACGAAGTGGCCTGCATGGCACACTTAGCGACCTTCTCGTGGCTAAGGATCTCTGCCGCCGAGAACAACACCTGCCGGGCAGAGAGCTTCTCAAGGGGAACTCCCTTCGCCAGCTCCTCCACAGAGTGATGGAGAGGAAGAGCGAGGTTGGGCTCACCCAGAATCTCGAAATACCTCCTCTGCTGAAGACGAGGAGGAGGAATGAGCTTGTTCCCGGCAGTGGAACGACTGGAGGAGGCAAGAAGCGCGAGCTGAGCGTTGGCCCTAGCTCTGGCACTCTTCAGACCCCGAGACCAGGGCAGAGCCGCACTGGTCTTCGGGGCCTTCCGAACGTCAAACACTTCATCCAAGATCGTGTCTTTGCCTTCACGGGGGGCGATGACTGGATCCATAAGCCCGTTAAGTTGCCTTATCAGGCTTAGGACCTGCCAGAAGGCATGTTCGGATTCCTGCTGTTCTCCTCCCTGCGGGCTGGCAGCTAAGTCTCCTGCCCCAGGGATCTCTTCCTGGGGTGAAACGTGGACATTACCCCGGGTAGTCGTAGGTTCCTGGCGAATCCTTGAAAGAGGATTTCGGGACGGTCTTGGAGTCCTTGGATTCCCTCCTGGGAGGGATACAGGATCCCAACAAAGAGGTTCGAGGGGTCCCTTCCTCACGAGATGATTCTCCTCCATGAAGCGAAGTCTCCGCCCTTGGTGTCGAGGGAAGACTACCGCCCCACTGGACTCACCTGAGAACGGAAAGGCCTCGTCCACGGGAGAAGGAGAAAGCACTCGGGCAGGAGAAGGGGCCTTCGCAACGGACCTCTTGGGAACCAACTTCGCCCTGGGGGAAGTCACCACGAAGTCCACTCCTCTCTTTCTCTTCAGCGTAGGAGAGACAGCCGTTGGTTTGTTATCCTGGTCGGCGAGTGCTGGTTTCATAACCCTCACTAATGCCCGCGCCAGAGGACCAAATCAAGTCTGTTGCTCCAAGGACACAGAGTCCGAAATCCTCGCTAAAGGGAAAGGGATCGGGCGATCCTTTGGAGTGGACACCACAGTACCTGCCTGAAAAGAAAGTGGGGAAGAATGATGTACTAACCCCTCCTCAGTAGTATCCTTGTCCTGCACTACCAACCTGTGTTTGGGTGGAGGCGATCCCGAGCGTTGTCTAGGAACACTCGTTCCTTCTGCTACCACCGGCTGCGGAATTCGCCGCGAACGATGGTCGCGCGAGGGCGAATGGTTGCGCGGGCCAGCAATCGCGCGGGCGCGCAGGCGAGCGGTCGCGCGGGCGAGTGGGCGCGAGGGTGGGCAGGTGAATGAGCGCGTGTCCGAGGCGGCAAACGCAAGCGTTGGCGCGATGGCGAGGAAACGCGCTGCCGCGTGGGTGAGGAAGACCGCTGGCGATGTGGATCAACAGGCGATCGGTGATGAGCTGGTGAGCGCTGATGCGCAGGTAGGCGATGGCGCGTTGTGGCTTGGTGACGCGTTGGCGAGCGATAGCGAGCAGCATGCGCCGGTGAGCGATCGCGAGATGGCGAGCTAGTAGCTGGCGAACCATGTCCCTTCAGAACCTCCGGCTGACGAAGCGTTGGAGAACGTTGGCGCGCAGGCTGTAACACACGCGGGCGGTCCGGAGATCGCTGAGAAACAGGTGATCGCTGACGAGTAGAACGCTGGTGAATAGGCGATACCAAAATCGCCTGTGCGTGCTGACGAGCAGGTGAACGCTGGCGCGTAGGCGATCGTTGACACGTGGGAGAACGCTGGCGAATAGGCGATACTAAAATCGCCTGTGCGCGCTGGCTTGCAGGTGAACGCTGGCGAGCAGGTGATCGCTGGCGCGTAGGTGATCGCTGGCGAGCAGGAGGTCGACGCGTGAGATCCTGTGAAGGGACAGGTGGCGCGGCGCGTTCACGAGCAGGAACAGGAAGATCGCTGGCGCGTTGGCGAACATGTGCGTTAGTCACACGCGCTGAATGATGTTGTATAGCCACAGGATCAAAAGACTGATGGCGAGCAGGGAGCTCAGCAGGAACTGTAGGATGGTCAGAGACCGCAGGGCGATGATCCTCAAATGAGCGCTGACGCTCAGAAGAGAGCTGACGAGCAGGAGAGCACTGGCGAGGAGGGCGAACATCAGGAGAGCGCCGACGAGCAGGTGAGCGCTGACGAGCAGGTGAGCGCCGACGAGCAGGTGAGCGTCGACGAGCAGGTGAGCGCCGACGAGCAGGAGAGCGCCGACGAGCAGGTGAGCGCTGACGAGCAGGACAGCGCCTGTGCGCTAGCACTGCTCGTGGAAGAGAAGAATCCCTTTGCCCCGAAGGGACCGTTGCCCGTCGGGTGACGAGGTCCCCAGAAGGTGAAATTCTAGCAGGAGTAGGAGACCGATCCCCAGAGAGGTCCAAAGGAGCTGGAGCTGTAGGTTGAATACGACGAGGAGAGTCCTTTTCGGAAGAGGAAGATCCAAAAAGGCACCTCTTAACACCCTTATAAGGAGATGGGAGGCCCTTGCGACGCAGCGGACGGTGAGCCTTACGGCGAAGGCGGCCACGGGGAAGATCATCAGGACCATCAGTCCTCCGAAGGGGAGTCTCAGTCAAGGCACTCCCCTTAGAGGGAAGCTGGACAGCAGACGAGCCCGTGGGACTCACTTCCCCCTTCGAAGGATGTACGGAAGGGGGAGGAGAGCTGTCAGCACCAACATCCTCAACTGCACCTGCAGAGGATTGCCCCGCCCCGTCGGAGGCCTCTGCCACCATGACGTCGACGATAGACAGAGGGTCTACCTCTGCTACCGCCGGCGACTGCTTAACGGCGGCCCCCAACCAGACAAGGTCAATCAGGGCCACCCTGGAGGGAAAGCCCTTAAGCCCCAGGGAAGCCCAAATCTGTAAAAGATCATCATTAGACAATGAATTATCAATAACCTCCCCCGGAGGAGGAGGGGGGACCGCCCCGCTATGGGAGGCGACGCCCTCTCCCCCCACCCAAGGTCGGGAAACAGAACTAGGGCCTGCGCTACCACTCGGCCGACTCTCCTTAGGAGCCGGACGAGGGGGAGCTTCGGAGGAGGTTTGGGCGACGAAAGAAGAGTCCCGAGAACCTTCCTCCCTCAAGGCAACCCCAGAAGGAGAACGGTCTCTCTTGGACTTCTTCTTACGCCGACGGCCAAACCTCTCCCACTGGGAGGCAGACCACTCCCTACACTCACTACACATGTTTTCCTGGTCACACCGTCGGCCTCGACACTGCGGGCAAAGGGTGTGAGGATCTGTATCCGTGGCCAATATAAAGGTCCCACAAGGGCGGCCGGCAATACCAGGGCACGTACGCATAGCAACAGGTAGTCAACTTTAAACACACACAAAAGCTGTAGAGAAAAAGCAGAAAAAAAGATTAAAGGCTGTCAACGAGGACGATGGACAGACACGTCTGTTCATCGCCGAGCCAAAAGTGAAGTGAAGCAAATCCCCAGGATGTGGGGGGGAGGGGTAGCAAGCTACCCTTCCCCTACACCCCGCTAACTAGCGCGGGGGTAATTAACCCTCGTTAAAAACTATTGGCTCGTCATTTCAGCTACGCTAAAAGGTAAACCCAATGTAAATAGCGTGGTTTGTATTTCGGTTACGGAACAAGTAATTGTTCAGAGGCTACTTCCCCTTGGTTAGGGTAGAACTGACTCTTTAGCTATGGTAATCAGTTCTTCTAGTAGAAGGACATTCCAAAATCAAACCATTATTCTCTAGTCTTGAGTAGTGCCATAGCATCTGTACCATAGCCTTCCACTGTCTTGGATTAGAATTCTCTTACTTGAGGGTACCATCGGCCACGTTGTTCTATCTTATTTCTCGCTCTGTTTTTTTTTCTAAGTTTTTATAGCTTATACATTATAGATCTAATTTAAGTGTTACTATTATTAGTATATTTTTGTTTGACCGTTTATTTATTTCCTTGTTTCCTTTCCTCATTGGGCTATTTTTTCCTGTTGGAGGTCTTGATCTTATGGCATCTTGCTTTTCCAATTAGAGTTATAGATTACCTTGTAATAATAATAATAATAATAATAATAATAATAATAATAATAATCACAATGATAATAATAATAATGATAATAATAATTAGGGTCCCAACCGTCAGTCAGCATAGACCCTTTTGATTTGATCGATTCGGGAGGGAGTCTGCAAAAGCCCAGAAACTAAGATGGTATTAATTGTTGTAGTTTAAGGAATTCCATTACTCATTGGAAGTCATACTAAGCAGCCCTAAGGGTAGTGGTCTCTATCACCTTCTTCCTGAAAAAAATACTCCCCACGACCTTGCTTGGAGAGGATCCTTGCCGACAATTGTGCACGCATGATGTATGTGGCATCCCAGAGCTTGTTCAAGTGCTGAGATCAGAGTCATCTGTTCCAACATTTCAAGCACATCACTGAGATAGAAGATTTTGGCATCTGGGAACACTCAAGTCATGGATCGGGCTTTGAGTATGGGAAGATTTAGATCAAGAGTATTATCAGCGAGTTAGAAATTCCAACGCTATGGAATCACTGAAGCGTCCTGGGAATGTCCTAGACCGGAAAGGAATGTGGGCTTCTGACTACGTCCCGGCCAGCAGTGTTTACACTCGGCGAGTACTGGAAGCATGAGTTCTCATACATCATACCAAAAATCCTTCATGGGGACTGAGTCACCCATTCTGATTTTGAGTCGTGCATGCATGTGAGAACTTCCCAGCGAGTGGACTACCCATGCAAGGGAAGAACAGGTGACAGAGGATCTCATTCCCTACCACAAGAGCATGTGGTAGTGTCTTCCAGTGACTAGAAAGCCATGAGGAGAACGATCAAGAGGTGACTGATTATGCGGTGACCAATCACACAGCACCCAACATTCACTAGACCGATCTTGCGATAACTGATCATGCTGAGACCGATCACTAAGAAACCGATCATGAGGAGAGCAGGGATCATATTACCGATCTCGCTCAAGTGACGTAATGTCTCAACCCTTGTAAAAGCAAGAAAACTTGGAACTAAAGTACCTCAAGGAGAGGGACCTCGTGCATCCAGGTGAAAAGAGAGAAGGCCAGTACCATTGCTTCTGATCGACAGTGCTAGTGCTTGGTTTGGTACAAGAACGAGCAACAGTAGTAGGAATGTGTAGCACGAGATGGAATACTGTAGAAACAGCAGGGGAAACCTCAAAAGTCCTGACAGTAGCCAAAGTTTTCAAAATATTTCCTGCCAACAGGGCACCAGCAATGCCCATGTAAGACAACTTCAGTAGGTCCAGGTCGTCGTCGATGGTCTGTCCAGCCACGGGAGACCCTCCAGGAAAAGGAATAGGAGTACTATCTCACTTGATGAAGGTGATACTTTCACTTATGCTGAGGAGTACTCCAAGAATGAGCCGAGTTCTCTTCATCCCCTACACAAATTCCTTCAGAAGACAAAGCCCTAGAGGAACCTGAGAGAGAGACAGCATCTCAAGCACTGCCTAAAGAAAAGTAGGAGCTAGTAAGTTTCTTGAGCCTCATCATTGGAGTCACCAATGCTAATAACGAAGAATCCCCTTAGCATGCTTCTTATTCTTAGCAAACTCCAACCACTACCTCTATTAAAGAACAATGGTTTGTATTCGCATAGGAACAAAATATTTCTGCAGTACTGTAAAAATAAAGAAAAAAAACATTTCATCACCTGCTCTTCTAGTTCTTTGGCTGAGATGGACATCATGAAAGAAACATCATTGAAAGATATTTCCGGTGGGGTCCATGGCTCCTTGAGGTAAAATAACAGGTACACAGTCAAGGTGGTTCCAGCAAAAGGTATTTTGACATTTATTTCACTGTCGTGTCTCTGTTCAACCGACACCAACAGATTTTCTGATCCTCCAGTGATTTCAGCAAGATCGCTGCACAGACCACCTGAAATACACATAGAGTACAGTATACAATGACGACAAATTTTTATGAAATGATACATTTCATTGATGAATTAATATGCTACACCATAATTCAAAGACTAAAGTACATTTTTAAACTTTATAATTGAGCAAACAGCAACTATGCCAATATCACAAATTTTAAGTTATTTGTATTTTTTCTAACAGTACTTACCTCGAACTACTTTCTTAGGAGTATCTGGGATCTCCTCCCAACCGACCAGAATTTTGTGTAGTTCACCCCACTCCCGTTTTCTATGCGGGGTAACCTCTGGTGGAGTGATACGCGCCTAGAGGCGACCCGGTGTCAGAGAGCATGCTTGCTCAGGTCTCAATCTCCAGTAAGTTTTTGACAGATAGGTTTCTACTAAGTCCTGTAAGGCACTCAGGGTAGGATGGGCGGGCCATAACCCGTAAGTAGTTCGAGGTAAGTACTGTTAGGAAAAATACAAATTACTTAAAATTTGTGATTTGTTCCAACATGGAGTACTTACCTCGAACTACTTTCTTAGGAGACTTATACCTTAGGAGGTGGGAATGTCCCACAGGACCCAGAGACCGTGATGAGGAGAGAAAAGGGGAACCTAGATAGAAGGCTAGGTTCTGCTGACCCTCCAAGAGAAAACACGAGAAATAGGGAAAACTACCCAAAACCTATCATAGTGTCTAAGTAAATCACCTCTGTAAAAATCCTTGGAGACGTATTCATTCACTGACGATGTAACCCATGGCAGTTAAAGGATTTTAGGGTCATTTCAGGGAAGGTAATAGGGAAAAAGGAGAGGGTAAGGAAGGAACCTGTGTCTCTTCGACTTACTGCCCTTGGTTTCCCTGGGGTTACACCTTTAAATCTTTTGAAGCGCAGAAATGACAGGGCCGAGAGAGAATCCGTCCAGGGATCTCCTCGAACACTCCTTCAAGTAGTGAGCTGTGAAGGTTGACTGACTAGCCCATGTACCTGCCCTCAGGATTTGGCGGACTGCCATGTTCTTCTCAAAGGCCAACGAAGTACTAAGCCCCCTGATGTCGTGGGGTCTAGGCTTCCCCAGAAGAGGAACCCCTGCACTACTGAAGGCCCTCATGATCACTTGCCGTAGCCAGAAGGAGATCGTATTCTTGGAGACTGGCTTCTTTACTAATTCTGAGGAGACGAACAGACTCTTGATTTAGGGTCGAAGTCTGGCCGTCCTCTACGTACTTCCGTACCGCTCAGACAGGGCACAGAAGCAAGTCCCACGGGTTGTCCGAACGAGGGATTGCCGGCACCGAGAATCCTTCAAACGTGGGGTCCCAGACTGCTAGATTCTGGGTCTTGGCCACGAAGGATGGTACGAACCTGAAGGTAGCTTCACGCCAGCCCTTCGAGTGTGACACCTCGTACGACAGTCCATGAATCTCCCCTACCCGTTTTGCTGATGCCATCGCTAACAGAAAAACTGTCTTGAGGGTGAGCTCTCTGTCTAAGATGTCCTTTAGGGGTTCGAAGGGAGGTTCTGACAGCATCTTCAAGACTCTAGTCACGTCCCACTGGGGCACCCTAACGGCCTGAGGGGGGCACGATTGCTCGAAGCTCTTGATGAGCATCGAGATGTGTCTGGAGGTACCCAGGTCGATGCCCTTCAGGAGGAAGACTTGTCCCAGGGCACCCCAGACTCCTTTAATGGCTGGGATGTACATGTTCACCTCATCCCTGAGATAGACTAGGAAGTCAGCTATCTCCGGGATGGAGACCTGCAACGGCTTGATGTTCTTCGAGACGCACCACTTCGTGAAGGTAGCCCATTTTGCCTGGTAAACTGCGGCTGACGAACGTCTCAGGTACCCTGACATCCTTGTTGCCATCTTTGCCGAATACCCTTCCTTCCTCAGGAGACGCTCGATAACCTCCACGCGTAAAGGAACCTTTGAAAGTGCGGTTGCCAGAGAAGGTCTGGTCTGTCCGGAAGGGGCCAAGGTGGAAGGCGTGCCAGTTCCTTTAGATCTGCGAACCACTCTCTCTCCGGCCACCAGGGCGCTACCAAAGTCATCCACAGGTTGTCCGCTCACCTCACCCTGTTGAGGACTTGCCTGAGCATTCCGAAGGGAGGGAAGGTATAAACGTCAAGGTTGTCCCAAGGGTGTTGGAAGGCGTCCTCGAACGCCGCCCCCGGATATGGCACAGGAGAACAAAACACGGGAAGCTATGCGTTCAGTCTCGTGGCGAAGAGGTCTATCACTGGCGAGCCCCACTTCTGAATGAGGCTTGGCCACTTTCAGGTGCAAGGACCACCCGGACCCTACCACTTGACCCATTCTGCTGAGTGCCGTCGGCCAGGACGTTTCTCTTCCCTGGGATAAATCTGGCCGAGATCTTGATCTGCTCCATTTTGGCCCATTCCAGAAACTCCAACGTGAGGTCGCACAGCTCCTTGGATTTCAGTCCTCCTTGCTTCTTTATGTAGGCCACCACCATGGCGTTGTCGCACATCAGTGCCACGGTGTTACCCCGGAGCTGATGAACGAACTCTAGGCACGCTCTTTGCACTGCCATCTTTTCTAGCACATTTATGTGCAGGTTCTTCTCTTTCCCTAACCATCTTCCTCTTGCTGTGCTGTCGAGGAGATGAGCACCCCAACCCTCCTTGGATGCGTCCGTGAACAGGAGCATCTCCGGAGGGTCGGCTGCGAAGAGCATCCCCTTGAGGGTGTTCGATCTGTCGTGCCACCACTCTAGGACATCGGGACCACCTGGTTCCAGGTCTCCTTCAGGTTCCATTGTACTCCCCTGAGTTTGAGTCTCCCCTGTGGGACTAGCTTCTCTAACGACACGAGGTGGCATATCAGTCTCTGCCAGTCCTTGGCTCTCCTGGGCTGGTCCGACAGGAAGGGCCATAGGATCTGGTCCAAGTTGTCCAGTCTCTCCGCGGAAGGGAAGGCTCTGACCAATCGGGAGTCAAGGACCATCCTGAGGTAGGTCATCCTGGTGGAGGGTATCAGTTGGGACTTCTCCAGGTTGATGATGATACCCAGGACGTTGCAGAACTTCAGGAGCTTCGCGCCTTGCTCCCTCAGTACTTCCCCTGAGGCTGAAAGCAACAACCAGGTGTCCAGGTACCGAATCAGGCGGATACCCTGTTCGTGTGCCCAGGCCAAGACTGTTGCGAAGACCCTCGTGAAGACCTGAGGGGCTGTGGACAGACCGAAGCAGAGGGTCTTGAACTGCAACGTTTGGGTACCCCATTTCACCCTCAAGTACTTCCTGCTGGAGAGGTGAACAGGGATCTGGAAGTATGCGTCCTTGAGGTCTAGGACCGACTTCGGAGTGTCCATCTTGAAGTCGGTCTTGCACATGAACCTGTTGAGGGCTGAGAGGTCTATGATTGGTCTCCAGCCCCCTGTCGCTTTCTCCACCAGGAAGAGTCTGATGTAGAACCCTGGACCCGGGTTCTTGACTGGTTCTATAGCCCCTTTCGCCAGCATCGCAGAGACCTCTTCTTGTAGGGCCGTCCTTCTCAAGGGATCCTTCGGTGCTAACCATTCCGCTTGCAGATCTGGTATCAGAGGTGGGGGGTCCGCCAGAAAGGGCAACCTGTACCCTTCTTTCAGAACTGTTGCGGTCCACGGATCCGATCCGTGATCTCGCCATGCTTGCCAAGAGTGTTTGAGGCATCCCGCAACCTGAGGCTTCGGCCGGAGTAGGGGGCCCCTCTCCCTATCTCCTTCGAGAGGCGCGGCCTGAACGACCTCTTCTGGCGGCCGAATAGGAAGGCCTGAAGGCTGACTGCGCAGCCGGCATTCCTCTACGGTAGGGCTGCGAAGGCTGCTGCCAGGTGAGGCGCGAGGAGGGAGAGAGACGTCGGAGGGTGTCCTTCTATGGGCAGGTCTTCTCGCTGGAGGGGTCTGGGTTCTCCCACGTCCTTTAGCTTCCTGACCCTCTCTACCGTCTCCTCCACCGCCTTCATGGGGAACACTGAGTCGTCCCACAGTGGCAGGCTCCTCAGGAACCTCGCTTCTCTGTCAGGGTGCCTCCTTACGAGTTTGCTGAGCACAGTGTCCCTCTTCCGCAGTATCCAATTGGCGGCCTGCGCGATGGATTGGTAGGAGAATAACTTCAGGGCCTTACCTTCCGAGCTAATAAGCTCCTTCAGCAAGGCCTGATTCTTCTAGATAGTGAGGTCGTGCGAGGATTGGAACCCTTCCAGCATGGAGGCCCACCAATCCAGCCACAATGACATGTGCACCAGGTCCTTGGCCAGCTCCTCCATCATGGACGTTTCCGCACGGAAGAAACAAACCGGGGCAGTGGTAGCCCTCTCCTCTGCCGCTCCTTGTCCCAGGATGGCGACTGCTGGCTCCACCGAACAGGGACCCGCACAGTGTCCTTCAGGAAGGTAGAACCGGCTCTGTGTCTTCAGGCCCTGGAGAAGTTTAGAGGTGCTCTGGCTCTTGGGAGCTTCCGCGTGGTTGGCCACGACCTTGTCAACGTGCGCCATACCCAGCCTGACATCCCTAGCCAAAGGGAGGGCTAGCGAGGGCCTCTGTTGGACAGGCGCATCCACCAGCCTGCTGAGGCTCGAGAGCCAGACTACGTCAGTAGAGGGCTCAAGTTCGTCCAGCCTATGGCGACGCCTAATGAGGCCTATCACCCTCCTGTAGGCCGAAACTTCCGCTGTCGAACCTTCTACACCCTCCTCTACATTTTCCATCGGGCGCTCCAGAGCTTGTGACGGAGGACCTCCGATGGGGGGGAGCCGCACGGGGAGGAGGCATCTTCCTGGAGTGGTCCAGTCTCTGCGTTTCAGGGAGTAGGACGGGCATCGCCGCTGGGACGGAGGCCTCTGTCTTGGATTTTTCTCTTCTTCCGGCGGACCAGGGGTCTGCGGGCTTTCCCGTCGAGGGAAGGAGTCTCTCTCGTTCCGGACGATTCATCATAGATTTTGAGTCCGGAACGCGGCTGGCAGACTGAAGGGGCGACTCTCTCCGCTGGGCGGATGGAGTCGGAACCTTCGCAGACTTATGCCTGTCCCTTGGGGCCTGAAGAGACGACTCCCTCCGTCGATCAAACCTGCTGCTGGAGACAAATCGTACTGGTGAGCGGGACCTAGGGAGCCGTGGTCTGCTGAAGCACCCAGGAGTTGGCTACGGGGGATGGCGACCTGCACCCATTCTTCCTTCGGCGAGTCACTTCTCCTATACTTCCTCCTGGGGGATCTAGAGCGACCAATCACGTGGCGGGATCTGGAATGGGAACGTGGGCGAGACCGTCCCCTGCGGGACCTATCTCGCTGTCTCATATGGTCCCTCGGGGCTTCGTCTTCCGATGAGTAGGAGTAGGCCTCGACCGAGGAGCCCGAAGATTGTAGGACCTCGCTGAAGGGCCTGGGTCGCGCCTCATTGCTGGTGGGTCCACATGGTGTTCGGTCGGCGACGAAGGCTCCAGGAAGACGGATGGGAACATAGCTGAAGGCACTGGAGGGGAGCGGGAGAGCTCCTCACTGGGGAACCAGGTCTCAAACTCCTCTTCCATCCTCAGGGGAGATCTGAAGGGCTTCTTCGGAGGCGCCCACGCGAGGGAGTTTGACGGCGGCGAGTCTTCCTTCTCGGCGGCACCCTCGGCTGCTGACGCAACTGAAAAACCTGCCCAAGACGGGCCCTGCTTTCACCCCCGAACACACTCCCGTCCCTCCCTCAGGCCCCCCACTTGCCTGGATTGAAGACACAATCCCACTGTCAGGTAAATCAGACTCCTGGGGAAGGGCCACAGGCATCTTCCCCGCAACAGACTTACGTCGACCCCTACACTGGGTAGGGGAAGGCGGCAGAGAGACTCTGTCCGAAGAAATGCCAGGCGAAGCGAGAGGCGAAGAGACGCTCGGTTTCCTAGGTGAATGTCTAGAGGTCTTCTTCTTGGTGCCGTAGCGCACCCCCTGAACCTCGTTCAGGACTCGCACTCCGGACACGTGGCTGTAGAGGAACACACACTGCCCCTACATGAAGAACACAAGGAGTGCGGGTCAACTTCTGGCTTAGAGAGGAAGGCGCCACACAATTTACCGGCCATAGGCCCAGGGCAACGATGGGGATGCTCCATAACGCATTAGTAAGACACCGCGAGACACAGGACACAGAGGGAAAAGGATAAGGAAGAGCACAAAGGGACCACGTGGGAACCGCGTGAGACACAATGGGGTCGGGGACACAAATTGTCGCACTGGGTAAGAGAGAGAGCGTTGGGATGTTATCCGCGACGCGACCAGAAACTTACTGGATATCGAGACTTGAGCAAGCATGCTCTCTGACCCCAGGTCGTCTCTGGGCGCGTATCACTCCGCCAGAGGTTACCCCGCATAGAAAACGAGAGTAGGGTGAACTACACAAAATTCTGGTTGGTTGGGAGGAGATCCCAGATACTCCTAAGAAAGTAGTTCGAGGTAAGTACTCCGCGTTGGAACAACTTAGTTTTATATAAATAATATACAGTATTTGCATAATTCATGATAAACTATATGAGAATTATACACAACATAAATGTACTGCTATTAATCCTCATTACTTGTACTGAGAGTAAAGAAAAATTTTTCTAAGCAAAGTACCTTTATTAAACAAGAGAACAGAGCATAGCACTGTCAAATAAAAGATGCAAATCATAGCACAGGATTACTGGTAATATCAGAGTTTATTATTTTCCAAATTAATATAATGAGTTTACCAAAACAGAAAAGTATTTGTTGCCACTTGTAACTCAGACAAGTCATTGGTTTCTTTACATGAATGTAACTTACCTGACAATCCATTCTTCTTCACATACTCTATCTGACGTGTGAATTGTTTCAAAGCATTATCTCGTTCAATCTTCAAGCATTTTTCCATCACGGCTTCCTTCATGAAAAAGGCTTCTTGTGTTAATCTAAAAGAATGAATATTTCATGAGTTATATATGTTCAAATGTAAAATTTTCAAAAAGTTAATACAATGTTATAAACTCTGTGCATGAAATGCCATGTTGTGCTTTGCATATAGTATTATTTTTTTATTATTATTATTATTATTATTATTATTATTATTATTAACTGCTACGCTACAACCCTAGTTGGAAAAGCAGGATACTATAAGCCCAAGGGCACCAACAGGGAAAATAGCCCAATAAGGAAAGGAAATAAGAAAATTAATAAACTACAATAGAAGTAATGAACATGTAAAAAATTTTAAGAACAGCAATAAAATTAAAAATAAATCTTTCATATATAAACTATAAAAATATAAAAAACAAGACGAAGAGAAATAGGAGAGAATAGTGTGCCTGAGTGTACCCTCGACCTAGAGAAATCTAACCCAAGACAGTGGAAGACTATAAAGGCTATGGCACTACCCACGATTATAGAATACAGTACTGGTTTGATTTTGAAGTGTCTTTCTCTAAGAAGAGCTGCTTACCATAGGTCGAGTCTCTTCTACCCTTACCAAGAGTAAAGGGGCCACTGAACAACTCAAGTGCAGTAATTAACCCTTTGTGTGAAGAAAAAATTTTATTTTCATTAGTAAAATAAATTTTTGAATATACTTACCCGATGATCATGTAGCTGTCAACTCCGTTGCCCGACAGAAATCTACGGTCGGGATACGCCAGCGATCGCTATCCAGGTGGGGGTGTAATCAACAGCGCCATCTGTGGTCAGGTACTCAAGTACTTCTTGTCAACAAGACCTCAATTTTCTCCTCGGTCCACTGGTTCTCTATGGGGAGGAAGGGGGGGTCCTTTAAATCATGATCATCGGGTAAGTATATTCAAAAATGTTATTTTCATTAGTAAAATAAATTTTTGAATATACTTACCCGATGATCATGTAGCTGTCAACTCCGTTGCCCGACAGAAATCTACGGTCGGGATACGCCAGCGATCGCTATCCAGGTGGGGGTGTGCTCAACAGCGCCATCTGTGGTCAGGTACTCAAGTACTTCTTGTCAACAAGACCTCAATTTTCTCCTCGGTCCACTGGTTCTCTATGGGGAGGAAGGGCGGGTCCTTTAAATCATGATCATCGGGTAAGTATATTCAAAAATTTATTTTACTAATGAAAATAACATTTTTCAATATTAATCTTACCCGATGATCATGTAGCTGATTCACACCCAGGGTGGTGGGTGGAGACCAGCATACATGTTAACAAAGAAGCTAAGTATCCCGTATTTCATTTTATTAGTTATTCAAAATAACAAATATAAAATAAATAAGTACCTGGTAAGGAAGTCGACTTGAACCATTACTCTGCCTTTATTAAGTACGTCTTCCTTACTGAGCGTAGCGGTCCTCTTAGGATGCTGAACGACTCTTAGGTGCTGAAGTATAAAGGGCTGCAACCCATACTAAAGGACCTCATCACAACCTCTAACCTAGGTGCTTCTCAAGAAAGAATTGACCACCCGCCAAATCAACCAGGATGCGGAAGGCTTCTTAGCCGACCGTACAACCCAAAACAACAATAAAAAGTATTCAAGAGAAAGGTTAAAAAGGTTATGGGATTATGGGAATGTAGTGGCTGAGCCCTCACCTACTACTGCACTCGCTGCTACGAATGGTCCCAGGGTGTAGCAGTTCTCGTAAAGAGACTGGACATCTTTGAGATAGAATGATGCGAACACTGACTTGCTTCTCCAATAGGTTGCATCCATAACACTCTGCAGAGAACGGTTCTGTTTGAAGGCCACTGAAGTAGCCACAGCTCTCACTTCATGTGTCCTTACCTTCAGCAAAGCAAGGTCTTCTTCCTTCAGATGAGAATGAGCTTCTCTAATCAGAAGCCTGATGTAGTAAGAAACTGCGTTCTTAGACATTGGTAGCGAAGGCTTCTTGACAGCACACCATAAGGCTTCTGATTGTCCTCGTAAAGGTTTTGACCTTCTTAGATAGTACCTAAGAGCTCTGACTGGGCAAAGTACTCTCTCCAGTTCGTTCCCCACCAAGTTGGACAGGCTAGGGATCTCGAACGATTTAGGCCAAGGACGTGAAGGAAGCTCGTTTTTAGCCAAAAAACCGAGCTGCAAGGAACATGTAGCCGTTTCCGATGTGAAACCTATGTTCCTGCTGAAGGCGTGGATCTCACTTACTCTTTTAGCTGTTGCTAGGCATACGAGGAAAAGAGTTTTTAATGTGAGGTCCTTAAAAGAGGCTGATTGGAGCGGTTCAAATCTGGATGACATAAGGAACCTTAGGACCACGTCTAGATTCCAGCCTGAAGTGGACAACCGACGTTCCTTTGAGGTCTCAAAAGACCTAAGGAGGTCCTGTAGATCTTTGTTGGTGGAAAGATCCAAGCCTCTGTGGCGGAAAACCGCTGCCAACATACTTCTGTAACCCTTGATCGTAGGAGCTGATAGGGATCTAACGTTCCTTAGATGTAACAGGAAGTCAGCAATCTGGGTTACAGTGGTACTGGTTGAGGAAACTGCATTGGCCTTGCACCAGTTTCGGAAGACTTCCCATTTAGACTGATAGACTCTGAGAGTGGATGTCCTCCTTGCTCTGGCAATCGCTCTGGCTGCCTCCTTCGAAAAGCCTCTAGCTCTTGAGAGTCTTTCGATAGTCTGAAGGCAGTCAGACGAAGAGCGTGGAGGCTTGGGTGTACCTTCTTTACGTGAGGTTGACGCAGAAGGTCCACTCTTAGAGGAAGAGTCCTGGGAACGTCGACCAGCCATTGCAGTACCTCTGTGAACCATTCTCTCGCGGGCCAGAGGGGAGCAACCAACGTCAGCCGTGTCCCTTTGTGAGAGGCGAACTTCTGAAGTACCCTGTTGACAATCTTGAACGGCGGGAATGCATACAGGTCGAGATGGGACCAATCCAGCAGAAAGGCATCCACGTGAACTGCTGCTGGGTCTGGAATCGGAGAACAATACAATGGGAGCCTCTTGGTCATCGAGGTAGCGAACAGATCTATGGTTGGCTGACCCCACAGGGCCCAAAGTCTGCTGCAAACATTCTTGTGAAGGGTCCACTCTGTGGGGATGACTTGACCCTTCCGGCTGAGGCGATCTGCCATGACATTCATATCGCCCTGAATGAACCTCGTTACCAGCGTGAGCTTTCGATCTTTTGACCAAATGAGGAGGTCCCTTGCGATCTCGAACAACTTCCTCGAATGAGTCCCTCCCTGCTTGGAGATGTAAGCCAAGGCTGTGGTGTTGTTGGAGTTCACCTCCACCACCTTGTTTAGCTGGAGGGACTTGAAGTTTATCAAGGCCAGATGAACCGCCAACAACTCCTTGCAATTGATGTGAAGTGTCCTTTGCTCCTGATTCCATGTTCCCGAGCATTCCTGTCCGTCCAATGTCGCACCCCAGCCCGAGTCTGATGCGTCCGAGAAGAGACGGTGGTCGGGGGTCTGAACAGCTAAAGATAGACCTTCCTTGAGAAGAATGCTGTTCTTCCACCACGTTAGAGTAGACCTCATCTCTTCGGAAACAGGAACTGAGACCGTCTCTAGCGTCATGTCCTTTATCCAGTGAGCAGCTAGATGATACTGAAGGGGGCGGAGGTGGAGTCTCCCTAACTCGATGAACAGGGCCAGCGATGAAAGTGTCCCTGTTAGACTCATCCACTGCCTGACTGAGCATCGGTTCCTTCTCAGCATGCTCTGGATGCACTCTAGGGCTTGGTTGATCCTTGGGGCCGACGGAAAAGCCCGAAAAGCTCGACTCTGAATCTCCATACCCAGGTAAACAATGGTCTGGGATGGGACGAGCTGGGACTTCTCTAAATTGACCAGGAGGCCCAGTTCCTTGGTCAGATCCATAGTCCATCTGAGATTCTCCAGACAGCGACGACTTGTGGGAGCTCTTAAAAGCCAGTCGTCTAAATAGAGGGAGGCTCTGATGTCTGCCAAGTGAAGGAATTTCGCAATATTCCTCATCAGTCTCGTAAACACAAGAGGTGCCGTGCTTAGGCCAAAGCACAGGGCTTGGAACTGGTACACAACCTTTCCAAAGACGAATCTTAGGAAAGGTTGGGAGTCTGGATGGATGGGGACGTGAAAGTATGCGTCTTTCAGGTCTAACGAGACCATCCAGTCCTCCTGCCTGACCGCTGCTAGGACCGACTTCGTCGTCTCCATCGTGAACGTCTGCTTGGTGACATAAGCATTGAGAGCACTGACGTCCAGCACCGGTCTCCAACCTCCTGTCTTCTTGGCTACCAGGAAGAGACGGTTGTAAAAGCCCGGGGATTGATGATCCCGGACTATGACCACTGCTTCCTTCTGTAGCAAGAGCGACACCTCTTGTTGCAACGCTAGCCTCTTGTCCTTCTCCTTGTAGTTGGGAGAGAGGTTGATGGGAGATGTAGCTAGAGGGGGATTGAGGCAGAACGGAATTCTGTATCCCTCCCTTAGCCACTTCACAGACTGAGCGTCTGCACCTCTGCTCTCCCAAGCTTGCCAGAAGGTCTTGAGTCTGGCTCCTACTGCTGTCTGGAGAGAAAGGCAGTCAAAACTTGCCTTTTGCGGACTTGGAACCCTTCTTGGACTTGCCACGGTGACTGTCTGCACGGGTACCTCCACTGCTGGAGGTTCTGCCACGAAAGGGCGGGATGAACCTAGAAGCAGGTGTATCAACTGCTGTAGGGCGGAAGGGTCTAGGCACGGAAGGTAAGGTTTTAGCCTTACGTGCAGAAGAAGCCATGAGGTCATGAGTATCCTTCTGGATGAGAGAGGCAGCCATCCCCTTAATCAACTCCTCCGGAAACAGACACTTGGAGAGAGGAGCAAACAGCAACTCTGACTTCTGGCAAGGAGTGATACCAGCAGATAAGAAGGAGCACAGATGTTCTCTCTTCTTGAGGACTCCTGAAACATATGAAGCCGCAAGTTCACCAGACCCATCCCGAATTGCCTTGTCCATGCTAGACATGATCAGCATGGCTGAGTCCTTATCTGAAGGGGAAGTCTTCCTGCTTAAGGCTCCCAAACACCAATCGAGGAAGTTGAATATCTCGAAGGCACGAAAGACTCCCTTCAACATATGATCAAGATCTGAAAAGGACCAGCAGATCTTCGAACGTCTCATAGCCAACCTGCGGGGAGAGTCAACCAGACTTGAGAAGTCGGCCTGGGCAGAGGCAGGAACCCCCAAGCCAGGTTCCTCTCCCGTGGCATACCAGACGCTCGACTTAGAAGCCAGCTTGGGAGGAGGAAACACAAAAGAGGTCCTTCCCAGTTGCTTCTTGGAATGCAACCAGTCCCCCATAACCCTCAAAGCTCTCCTAGATGATCTGGCGAGAACAAGCTTGGTGAAGGCAGGCGCAGCAGACTGCATGCCCAGAGCAAACTCGGAGGGAGGAGAACGAGGGGTTGCAGACACAAAGTGTTCAGGATACAAGTCCCTGAACAAAGCAAGGACTTTGCGAAAGTCTAAGGAGGGTGGCGAAGACTTGTGTCCTTCAACATCAGAGTGAGGATCATCCAGATGAGCAGCTTCATCATCCGATACATCATCATCCGAAAGTTGAGTTGTGAGAGGCAAAGGCAGAGCAGCAAGCTGAACGGCTGAATCCTGCAGAACGGGTGCATGCGTACCTGCGGATCCATCATCATGCCTCTGCTGGACAGTCTGCGAGCTGGCAACAACAAAAGCAGAGGGCTGGTGTGTGGGAGGGTCTGCGGTGGGCTGAGGAGCATGCGGTATGGTATGCAGAGCATGCTGTAAGGTATGCGGCTCATGCTGCATGGTATACGGAGCATGCTGTAAGGTCTGCAGAGCATGCTGCATGGGCTGAGGAGAATGCCGCATAGTGCTGGAACCCGGCAACTCCTGATGCGGCAGCTCACGCATGTTAGCAGATGGTGCAGCAAGAACATGCGTCTGGCAGTGAGGCCTGCGCATCGGTGGAGGAGCTCTCACAGGTGGGGTGTGGGAGCAGGCAGCCGCAGTATCTGCTGAGCGCACAACCTCTGCGGGTTGTAGGTTAACAGGAGAGGTGTTAACCTTCTCGGCATGATACTCCTGCATAAAAGCCGCAAGCTGAGACTGCATAGTCTGCAGCATGGACCACTTAGGGTCTACTGTGGTTGGAGCAACAACAGACGGAGCAGAGGCCTGTTGAGGGACCACTCTACCTCTCTTGGGAGGTGTGCAGTCATCAGATGACTGCGGCGAGTCCGAACTGACCCAGTGGCTACACCTGGGCCGTTGGACTAGCTCGGAAGGGACCTTACGTTTGAGCGGTCGTGAGACCTTGGTCCACCGTTTCCTCCTGGAAACCTCTTCCACAGACGAGGAATGTAAGGGCTCATTCGTCTGTAAGTGGATGGGACGATCCTTAGCAGATACGTCCGCAACCACTGAGGATACATCTGTGCGCCGATCAAGGCCTGCCGAACCCTTTGGTCCTTCGACATTGCTTCTCCCCTGGGCTTGGGAGCTTGCAAGAGGTCCCGGACTGGGAGGACGACTGGCACGCACAGATGTACCCTCATGCGCAACACTGACACTGACACTATGCACATCACTAGCACTAACACTTCCCACTGCACTCTTCGCTTTCAGCTCTCTGACATCTGCCAAGAGCTGATTGCGGTCACTAACCAACGACTCCACCTTCTCACCGAGAGCCTGAATGGCACGCAACATATCAGCCATTCCAGGCTGAGCACTCGTAGCAGGTTCGGGAGTCACCACCACAGGGGAAGGAAAAGGTTGAGGGGCATGGGGAGAGGAAAAATCCACAGAGCGAGAAGAACTCCTCCTATCTCTCTCCTTCTCTAACCTACGTGCATATCTGAGGAATTCATTAAAATCGAATTCCGAAAGCCCAGCACATTCCCCACATCGATCTTCCAATTGACAGGATTTTCCCCTACAATTGGAACATACGGTGTGAGGATCTATAGAGGCCTTCGGAAGACGCCTAGTACAAGTCCTAACACTACATTGCCTGTATTTAGGAACTTGGGAATGGTCAGACATCTTGAATTTAGAGGTAGTCAAGGGGGAATTCCAAAATTAAGCAAAGATCGTTAACCAATGAATCAAATTAATTCCAAAAGCTTGCTAAGCTAAGGATAAAGCTTCCTGAACAGCGAAGGCTAAACTTCAGAGCAAATACATCACCAAATCGTGAACAAAAGACTCCAAAATCAACAGCGTATCCATGTAGGTCTTGCCGGCGGCACGACAGAGGAAAAATTGAGGTCTTGTTGACAAGAAGTACTTGAGTACCTGACCACAGATGGCGCTGTTGAGCACACCCCCACCTGGATAGCGATCGCTGGCGTATCCCGACCGTAGATTTCTGTCGGGCAACGGAGTTGACAGCTACATGATCATCGGGTAAGATTAATATTGAAAAATTTATTTTACTAATGAAAATAACATTTTTCAATATTAATCTTACCCGATGATCATGTAGCTGATTCACACCCAGGGTGGTGGGTGGAGACCAGCATACATGTTAACAAAGAAGCTAAGTATCCCGTATTTCATTTTATTAGTTATTCAAAATAACAAATATAAAATAAATAAGTACCTGGTAAGGAAGTCGACTTGAACCATTACTCTGCCTTTATTAAGTATGTCTTCCTTACTGAGCGTAGCGGTCCTCTTAGGATGCTGAACGACTCTTAGGTGCTGAAGTATAAAGGGCTGCAACCCATACTAAAGGACCTCATCACAACCTCTAACCTAGGTGCTTCTCAAGAAAGAATTGACCACCCGCCAAATCAACCAGGATGCGGAAGGCTTCTTAGCCGACCGTACAACCCAAAACAACAATAAAAAGTATTCAAGAGAAAGGTTAAAAAGGTTATGGGATTATGGGAATGTAGTGGCTGAGCCCTCACCTACTACTGCACTCGCTGCTACGAATGGTCCCAGGGTGTAGCAGTTCTCGTAAAGAGACTGGACATCTTTGAGATAGAATGATGCGAACACTGACTTGCTTCTCCAATAGGTTGCATCCATAACACTCTGCAGAGAACGGTTCTGTTTGAAGGCCACTGAAGTAGCCACAGCTCTCACTTCATGTGTCCTTACCTTCAGCAAAGCAAGGTCTTCTTCCTTCAGATGAGAATGAGCTTCTCTAATCAGAAGCCTGATGTAGTAAGAAACTGCGTTCTTAGACATTGGTAGCGAAGGCTTCTTGACAGCACACCATAAGGCTTCTGATTGTCCTCGTAAAGGTTTTGACCTTCTTAGATAGTACCTAAGAGCTCTGACTGGGCAAAGTACTCTCTCCAGTTCGTTCCCCACCAAGTTGGACAGGCTAGGGATCTCGAACGATTTAGGCCAAGGACGTGAAGGAAGCTCGTTTTTAGCCAAAAAACCGAGCTGCAAGGAACATGTAGCCGTTTGCGATGTGAAACCTATGTTCCTGCTGAAGGCGTGGATCTCACTTACTCTTTTAGCTGTTGCTAGGCATACGAGGAAAAGAGTTTTTAATGTGAGGTCCTTAAAAGAGGCTGATTGGAGCGGTTCAAATCTGGATGACATAAGGAACCTTAGGACCACGTCTAGATTCCAGCCTGGAGTGGACAACCGACGTTCCTTTGAGGTCTCAAAAGACCTAAGGAGGTCCTGTAGATCTTTGTTGGTGGAAAGATCCAAGCCTCTGTGGCGGAAAACCGCTGCCAACATACTTCTGTAACCCTTGATCGTAGGAGCTGATAGGGATCTAACGTTCCTTAGATGTAACAGGAAGTCAGCAATCTGGGTTACAGTGGTACTGGTTGAGGAAACTGCATTGGCCTTGCACCAGTTTCGGAAGACTTCCCATTTAGACTGATAGACTCTGAGAGTGGATGTCCTCCTTGCTCTGGCAATCGCTCTGGCTGCCTCCTTCGAAAAGCCTCTAGCTCTTGAGAGTCTTTCGATAGTCTGAAGGCAGTCAGACGAAGAGCGTGGAGGCTTGGGTGTACCTTCTTTACGTGAGGTTGACGCAGAAGGTCCACTCTTAGAGGAAGAGTCCTGGGAACGTCGACCAGCCATTGCAGTACCTCTGTGAACCATTCTCTCGCGGGCCAGAGGGGAGCAACCAACGTCAGCCGTGTCCCTTTGTGAGAGGCGAACTTCTGAAGTACCCTGTTGACAATCTTGAACGGCGGGAATGCATACAGGTCGAGATGGGACCAATCTAGCAGAAAGGCATCCACGTGAACTGCTGCTGGGTCTGGAATCGGAGAACAATACAATGGGAGCCTCTTGGTCATCGAGGTAGCGAACAGATCTATGGTTGGCTGACCCCACAGGGCCCAAAGTCTGCTGCAAACATTCTTGTGAAGGGTCCACTCTGTGGGGATGACTTGACCCTTCCGGCTGAGGCGATCTGCCATGACATTCATATCGCCCTGAATGAACCTCGTTACCAGCGTGAGCTTTCGATCTTTTGACCAAATGAGGAGGTCCCTTGCGATCTCGAACAACTTCCTCGAATGAGTCCCTCCCTGCTTGGAGATGTAAGCCAAGGCTGTGGTGTTGTCGGAGTTCACCTCCACCACCTTGTTTAGCTGGAGGGACTTGAAGTTTATCAAGGCCAGATGAACCGCCAACAACTCCTTGCAATTGATGTGAAGTGTCCTTTGCTCCTGATTCCATGTTCCCGAGCATTCCTGTCCGTCCAATGTCGCACCCCAGCCCGAGTCTGATGCGTCCGAGAAGAGACGGTGGTCGGGGGTCTGAACAGCTAAAGATAGACCTTCCTTGAGAAGAATGCTGTTCTTCCACCACGTTAGAGTAGACCTCATCTCTTCGGAAACAGGAACTGAGACCGTCTCTAGCGTCATGTCCTTTATCCAGTGAGCAGCTAGATGATACTGAAGGGGGCGGAGGTGGAGTCTCCCTAACTCGATGAACAGGGCCAGCGATGAAAGTGTCCCTGTTAGACTCATCCACTGCCTGACTGAGCATCGGTTCCTTCTCAGCATGCTCTGGATGCACTCTAGGGCTTGGTTGATCCTTGGGGCCGACGGAAAAGCCCGAAAAGCTCGACTCTGAATCTCCATACCCAGGTAAACAATGGTCTGGGATGGGACGAGCTGGGACTTCTCTAAATTGACCAGGAGGCCCAGTTCCTTGGTCAGATCCATAGTCCATCTGAGATTCTCCAGACAGCGACGACTTGTGGGAGCTCTTAAAAGCCAGTCGTCTAAATAGAGGGAGGCTCTGATGTCTGCCAAGTGAAGGAATTTCGCAATATTCCTCATCAGTCTCGTAAACACAAGAGGTGCCGTGCTTAGGCCAAAGCACAGGGCTTGGAACTGGTACACAACCTTTCCAAAGACGAATCTTAGGAAAGGTTGGGAGTCTGGATGGATGGGGACGTGAAAGTATGCGTCTTTCAGGTCTAACGAGACCATCCAGTCCTCCTGCCTGACCGCTGCTAGGACCGACTTCGTCGTCTCCATCGTGAACGTCTGCTTGGTGACATAAGCATTGAGAGCACTGACGTCCAGCACCGGTCTCCAACCTCCTGTCTTCTTGGCTACCAGGAAGAGACGGTTGTAAAAGCCCGGGGATTGATGATCCCGGACTATGACCACTGCTTCCTTCTGTAGCAAGAGCGACACCTCTTGTTGCAACGCTAGCCTCTTGTCCTTCTCCTTGTAGTTGGGAGAGAGGTTGATGGGAGATGTAGCTAGAGGGGGATTGAGGCAGAACGGAATTCTGTATCCCTCCCTTAGCCACTTCACAGACTGAGCGTCTGCACCTCTGCTCTCCCAAGCTTGCCAGAAGGTCTTGAGTCTGGCTCCTACTGCTGTCTGGAGAGAAAGGCAGTCAAAACTTGCCTTTTGCGGACTTGGAACCCTTCTTGGACTTGCCACGGTGACTGTCTGCACGGGTACCTCCTCTGCTGGAGGTTCTGCCACGAAAGGGCGGGATGAACCTAGAAGCAGGTGTATCAACTGCTGTAGTGCGGAAGGGTCTAGGCACGGAAGGTAAGGTTTTAGCCTTACGTGCAGAAGAAGCCATGAGGTCATGAGTATCCTTCTGGATGAGAGAGGCAGCCATCCCCTTAATCAACTCCTCCGGAAACAGACACTTGGAGAGAGGAGCAAACAGCAACTCTGACTTCTGGCAAGGAGTGATACCAGCAGATAAGAAGGAGCACAGATGTTCTCTCTTCTTGAGGACTCCTGAAACATATGAAGCCGCAAGTTCACCAGACCCATCCCGAATTGCCTTGTCCATGCTAGACATGATCAGCATGGCTGAGTCCTTATCTGAAGGGGAAGTCTTCCTGCTTAAGGCTCCCAAACACCAATCGAGGAAGTTGAATATCTCGAAGGCACGAAAGACTCCCTTCAACATATGATCAAGATCTGAAAAGGACCAGCAGATCTTCGAACGTCTCATAGCCAACCTGCGGGGAGAGTCAACCAGACTTGAGAAGTCGGCCTGGGCAGAGGCAGGAACCCCCAAGCCAGGTTCCTCTCCCGTGGCATACCAGACGCTCGACTTAGAAGCCAGCTTGGGAGGAGGAAACACAAAAGAGGTCCTTCCCAGTTGCTTCTTGGAATGCAACCAGTCCCCCATAACCCTCAAAGCTCTCCTAGATGATCTGGCGAGAACAAGCTTGGTGAAGGCAGGCGCAGCAGACTGCATGCCCAGAGCAAACTCGGAGGGAGGAGAACGAGGGGTTGCAGACACAAAGTGTTCAGGATACAAGTCCCTGAACAAAGCAAGGACTTTGCGAAAGTCTAAGGAGGGTGGCGAAGACTTGTGTCCTTCAACATCAGAGTGAAGATCATCCAGATGAGCAGCTTCATCATCCGATACATCATCATCCGAAAGTTGAGTTGTGAGAGGCAAAGGCAGAGCAGCAAGCTGAACGGCTGAATCCTGCAGAACGGGTGCATGCGTACCTGCGGATCCATCATCATGCCTCTGCTGGACAGTCTGCGAGCTGGCAACAACAAAAGCAGAGGGCTGGTGTGTGGGAGGGTCTGCGGTGGGCTGAGGAGCATGCGGTATGGTATGCAGAGCATGCTGTAAGGTATGCGGCTCATGCTGCATGGTATACGGAGCATGCTGTAAGGTCTGCAGAGCATGCTGCATGGGCTGAGGAGAATGCCGCATAGTGCTGGAACCCCGGCAACTCCTGATGCGGCAGCTCACGCATGTTAGCAGATGGTGCAGCAAGAACATGCGTCTGGCAGTGAGGACTGCGCATCGGTGGAGGAGCTCTCACAGGTGGGGTGTGGGAGCAGGCAGCCGCAGTATCTGCTGAGCGCACAACCTCTGCGGGTTGTAGGTTAACAGGAGAGGTGTTAACCTTCTCGGCATGATACTCCTGCATAAAAGCCGCAAGCTGAGACTGCATAGTCTGCAGCATGGACCACTTAGGGTCTACTGTGGTTGGAGCAACAACAGACGGAGCAGAGGCCTGTTGAGGGACCACTCTACCTCTCTTGGGAGGTGTGCAGTCATCAGATGACTGCGGCGAGTCCGAACTGACCCAGTGGCTACACCTGGGCCGTTGGACTAGCTCGGAAGGGACCTTACGTTTGAGCGGTCGTGAGACCTTGGTCCACCGTTTCCTCCTGGAAACCTCTTCCACAGACGAGGAATGTAAGGGCTCATTCGTCTGTAAGTGGATGGGACGATCCTTAGCAGATACGTCCGCAACCACTGAGGATACATCTGTGCGCCGATCAAGGCCTGCCGAACCCTTTGGTCCTTCGACATTGCTTCTCCCCTGGGCTTGGGAGCTTGCAAGAGGTCCCGGACTGGGAGGACGACTGGCACGCACAGATGTACCCTCATGCGCAACACTGACACTATGCACATCACTAGCACTAACACTTCCCACTGCACTCTTCGCTTTCAGCTCTCTGACATCTGCCAAGAGCTGATTGCGGTCACTAACCAACGACTCCACCTTCTCACCGAGAGCCTGAATGGCACGCAACATATCAGCCATTCCAGGCTGAGCACTCGTAGCAGGTTCGGGAGTCACCACCACAGGGGAAGGAAAAGGTTGAGGGGCATGGGGAGAGGAAAAATCCACAGAGCGAGAAGAACTCCTCCTATCTCTCTCCTTCTCTAACCTACGTGCATATCTGAGGAATTCATTAAAATCGAATTCCGAAAGCCCAGCACATTCCCCACATCGATCTTCCAATTGACAGGATTTTCCCCTACAATTGGAACATACGGTGTGAGGATCTATAGAGGCCTTCGGAAGACGCCTAGTACAAGTCCTAACACTACATTGCCTGTATTTAGGAACTTGGGAATGGTCAGACATCTTGAATTTAGAGGTAGTCAAGGGGGAATTCCAAAATTAAGCAAAGATCGTTAACCAATGAATCAAATTAATTCCAAAAGCTTGCTAAGCTAAGGATAAAGCTTCCTGAACAGCGAAGGCTAAACTTCAG